>NW_005370024.1:2735304-2752997 GCF_000412655.1 Myotis brandtii | reverse complement strand
AGCAAGCCTCATGTTCGCGCTTCAGTGCATGGCTGCCGGCCGCCATCTTGGCTGACAGTTAATTTGCATAAGGATATGCTGATTAGCCAATGGGAAGGGTAGCGGTCGTACGCTAATTACCATGTTTCTCTTTTATTAGTGTAGATGAGGTCACTGTGCCTTAAAGACACGGTTCCCATTTCACTCTTCCTTGTGCTTGGGCACAGTAAGCTCTCTTCCTTCTTCTTCTTTAATGTGGTGAGTGCCCCCCATTGAAAATTCCATCTTTTCTCCCAAGTGCAAGTTGGTGCCCACTGAACTCTCCTTTGAGCCATGGAGTAAAGCAGGCCTGTCATTCCCACCTACTCTGCTGGATGGCTAAATGCACCAAGAGGCTGGTTGTTGACCAGTTATATGTATTTCTTTCTTTTCCAGCATCCCTGAGCATGTTCCTCTCAGGGCTTCAAACCTAGGATCTTGAATCCAGCTTTCACTAGGGTTCTATCTTGGAACTGAAACAAGCCGGGAAACCTATGGGTCCAAGTGGTAGGTTTCCATTTTTTTCTGTTGTTCTTTGGGTGTAAATGGCAAATGGAGGTGAGAAGGGAGGCTGAACATACCCTGCAGAGGGTGGGGCTTGGACAGACAGTCTACCTATCAAGAACTCAGTGCTTGTTCACAGCTGGACATTGAAGTGAGCTGCCATGTATTCATTCCCCTGCTCACACTCTCCCACATGTTTACATCAAGGTGCTTCTGTAAAAATTCAATTCTTTTGAAATAATGTGGATGGGATTTTCATACTTTCCTTCTGCTACAGACTTAGCCTCTTTCCTGACCAACAAGAGGAAATTACACAAAGAATTATTGGTGCTTGTGTGGGTGAGCAAATTACACAATGCATTATGTTAATTCCAAGTGTCCTGAAGAAGAATGGAATCTATGGTCTCATTTGCAGTCATTCTGACTAACACAGCCTGGGATATTCTGGTGGGAGCTGGTGGAAGTCATACAGGAGGGAAAGTTTAATAACCTGCCCCTCACACCCCAAACCCTTTGTCCCCAGAGAAAAGTAATCCAAGATGTTGTATGAACTCTGTTCTTTCCTTCCCACTGTCTAATAAGAAGAGAGAGGGCAGAGGATTGTGGTCTTCTTGCTTTAAGAATGTGGTAATTCTTTACAAGGTAGGTGCCACGGTTTAGTGAAGGTGACCCTCTGGGTTCAAGGAAGTGGGGGGCAAAGTTTAGTAGTTAAGAGCATGGGCTCTGATTCAGACAGATGAGGTTTGAAACCTGACTTGATTCCTTACTAGCTGCAAAACCTTGGACAAGTGACTTAATCTCTCTTAGTATTCCTCTTCTTTTTTTTCAGGTGATGAGCATAATGGTAAAATGAGTAATAATTATAACTAACTTATATGATAATTTTAAGGATTAAATGAAGTGACATGTGCAAAGTCCTTTAGCACAGGGGTTGGGCTAAAATTCTGCTTCATTATTTAACTACTAAAAGCCCGATGCACAAAATTTGTGCAAGGGGCTTGGCCCCGGCCGCTGCCACGGCCGCCTCTGCCTCGGCCCCTGCTGCCTCGGCTTTGTCTGGAAGGACATCTGGAAGGATGTCCAGTCTAATTAGCATATTATCTTTTATTATTATAGATAAGCACATCTTGTCTCCTAAGGTGATGGGTTAAGAAGGGAGCAAAAAGAACTAGTGAGAGATAGGAGAGAGCATAAGAGGCACGTGCCAACCCTAAGTGGGACCAGGTGAGGATCAGGGACAAGGGCAGGAGGACACTCAAGACACACTGAACTATTTTCAGACACATACATACTTTCTTCCTAAACTTCCCAGGGAGCCTGTTCAAAGCTTTGGTGGGAATGTGCCTAGTTGCTACTGGAAGGGACAGTACACTTCACTTAAGAGGTTGGTTCCAGTCACAGATTTTGGCTAATTTGCTGGGTACCTGTGAAATATTGTAATGGTGGCTTCAGTTCTTCACCCCTTTTGGCCTTGTCCTTTACTCGGTAACTTTGCAGATCCTGTCACTAAAGATGAAATCTCTCAGTCCTTGAGTCTGACTGGCCTTCTGATTTCTTCCAGCCAATGAAATCCATTGGAAGTAATAGTTTCTCAGTTCAACCCTAGACCTCAAAGGCCTATGTGTTTCCACTACTTTCCATTCTCCTGCAATGGCCACGAGGACACACTGTCTCTGACTAGAGGATGAGAGGCACGTGGAGCAGAGCTGAGTCACTCTATTAGTCCCAGGAGAGGCTGACCTGGTCAGTGGACAGCCAGCCACCTGCAAGCTCTGTGAGAGAGCCATGCCAAGATGAGGAGAACCACCCAGACTAACAGCCTCAACATACAAACAATAAATGTTTAGTGGTGCATGAGGTTGTATATGGTTTCTCTTATATAGCATTACTGTGAAGAGAGAAGTAAAAAGTGACCTTGGTTGGTAACATAACTTCATTTTATTCCTAACCTCAGATTCACTTATTCATTGAACAGATATAGAGTGTCTGCCAAGTGTCAACCCTGCAATGAGCATTTTGGGGGGACAAAGATGGTGGTGGTATTATTTTCACCAGAAGCTTGTTGGTAAGAACATGTTTTGAGAGCAGGGGGTCTGTCTAGTGTAGTGACCAGTGTAGCCCCATCACCTACAACAGTAATCTGGCACTTAGTAGATGCTTGATAAACATTCTTTTGTCTGATGTAGGTATGTGTGAGAGTGTGTGTATGTGTGTACCAGATAACTAATTAAATATGTCATAAAAATACACAGGCCCATTTCCTTTGCCCCCCTTAGACTGGCAGAATGACTATCCCTTATTATTTTCTCTAGTCTTTCTTCTTCTTCTTCCTCTTACAATGTCAGCAGCAGGAACCTCAATGTGCTATAAACTTACCCCCGTAATAGAATGTAGATGCATAAATCAGAACAGCTTCGAACGGGTTGTCTGCAGTAATAAATGCTACGGAGGCAGCCTGGCCAGCAGTGTAAGAGAGATTACATGAACCACTGCCTGGAGCAAACACGGCATCATGAATAAACTCAGCCTTGAATTATTTATATATTTTAGGCGTTCTTTTCTCTCCACTATCCTACGAGGCCTGTGCCTGATTTTCCCTGAGAGCTGAGAGTACTGAATTTGGGCTGAAAAGGAAAAAACAGTTGCCATTTTTCTCAGGCCAGTTTCAGGGTGAGGACTGCATTATGTTCCATGGGGTGCAGAGAGGAGGCAGTGCTGTGCAGTGGGATGATCCTGCTTAGAATTCAGGACTGGATGCTTCTAATGCCAGTAGGCCATGTCCCCAGAGATGGTGGGTTTTGTGAACCACCCTGGAGCTCAGTGGCTGGAAGGAGAGCCTCCGGGCCTACCTTCCCCATCTCCACCAGGGAGACTGCTTCATTCTCTTCCATGCAGTACTTTTCAACTCAAGATTTTGTTGTGGCTGAGAAACAGTTTTAGTGCAGAAGATGAAGTTTGGACATCACTGGCTTGGCTGATCTTTGAGACTCTGAAGTGGTCCTCCACTTCTGCTGCCTATGAAAGTCCCTGGGGAGTTTTTTAAAAAACTATTTATGAGTTTTTGTTTGTTTGTCTTATTTGTTCATTTTTGTTTTGTTTTACTGGGGAGTTTTTTAAAAAACTATTTATGAGTTTTTGTTTGTTTGTCTTATTTGTTCATTTGTGGCTTTCTGTTTTATATCCAATATGTAAGTTACATCATATGGTTCTTGACTTTTTCCATTTGAGTTGTTTTGCTTAGCATGATATTCTCAAGATCCATCCATGTTGTTGCAAATAGCAGTGTCTCACAAAAACTCATAGACACAGATCATCTCATATAATATTTCTGTGTCCCCTCAGTAATTGGTAATTACCAGAAGGGAAGGAGGATGGGGCAGGGGAGGCAAAAGAGGGGAAAGGTGTCAAATATATGGTTACCGTAGGTGACAGTGCAATATACAGATGATGTATTATAGAATTGTACACTTGAAACCTATAGAACCTTGTTAACCAATATCACCCCAATAAATGTAATAAAAATTTAAAAACTATTTATGCCAGAGCTTTACTTTTGATCAATCAGATCAGAGTTTCTGAAATGGGGCTGGATGTCAAGATTTGTATAGCTTTCCAGGTGACTCTGATGGGCAGCCAGGATTAATAACTACTGCTCTGAGCACTTCATTCATTCAATAGGCTGTGTACCAAGCCCCTGTTGTAAGCCAGGTGCTCAGCAAGGGAGTGAGCATTAAGTGATGAGTAAGATGAGCTCTCATAAGCATTACAACACATGTGCACACATGTGCACATACCTACAGAGTATTACAATTTGGAAAAGACTAAGAAGGAGCACTTCTATTTAGAACTGTGCAAATAGGCATGGTGACAGCAGATGACATGGGCCCTTGCCTTGCCATACCTGCCATGAGAATCCAGTTCTCCTGACTTTCCACTGAGGGCGCTTCACCTGACCTCGCTGTGGCTCAGCTTTCACTGCGTGTTCTATTTACAGTGCCATCACTCCAGGATAATTCCACCAATGTCATCACATACAATCTCACCTGAAATTGTACAACAAGGTCACCTGATGGTAAGGAGATTGGTTCTGCGAGCACCTCCGTTCATCTGGCCCTCCCTCACCTAAAGTTTTTGATGCACAGTTTCTTCCATAAGCAAGCTTTGTGCCTTCAGGAAATGATGGGGTATTAGTCATGAGAATATTATAACCCATCATACTTGTTTAGAGTTTGTACTTTTCAAAGCTTCTGAACAACCACCATCTCATATAATCCTTCTGTGTCCTCTCAGTAAACAGAAAAGTTGTTTTTATCAGCTCATTTTGCAGGTGAATTGAGTTAAACTCAGGAATGGCCTTCCTCAGCCCAGATCCTCCTGGGACCTTGGTGACAGAGCAAGGCACACTGTTGGTGAACTCCATCCACCCTCTCACTTGCCCTCATGAACTCTCTTCCCCAGTTCCATCTGTACTTGCTCCAACTGTGTTCCTACCACTAACCTTAGATCCCCCTTCTTTCTAAGTCATATGGCTGGCTGTCATCTTCCAGACCCCAGAGATCCAAATAACCCAGAGGCTTGAGCAAGGAAAAACTGTGTGTGTGTGTGTGTGTGTGTGTGTGTGTGTGTGTGTGTGTGTAGATAGTCACTAACTTTCCATGAGCACTTCAGGATATATGGACCTGCCACTATCTGCCCTCTTCCTACTAGTATCTGAACTTCTCTCCTCCAAATAGGTAGAAATGCACTTTCCTTTTTAAAGGAATATATTTTTATTGATTTCAGAGAGGAAGAGAGAGGGAGAGAGAGATAGAAACATCAATGATGAGAGAGAATCATTGATCAACTGTCTCCTTCACATGCCCTACTGGGGACAGAGCCTGCAACCCAGGCATGTGCCCTGTTGGGGAATCAAACCATGACCTCCTGGTTCATACGTTGATGTTCAACCACTGAGTCAAGCCAGCTGGGCTAGAAATGCAGTTTCTAGATCTTTCCTAAGGCTGATTTGCAAAAGCAGCTGCTCCTACATCCCCACCAAATTTTCTTCTTTTTCCCCCTTTTCATTTTAATCCTCTTTTCTTCTAACCATCACCAAATTTAGCCAAGATGATATCAAACATTTCTCTAAAGTCTGGCCCTGTCATTTCTCTTGAAGGTTCACATGCCTTTGAAGGCCTAAATGATGCGATGAGCAGAGACCTTGATTCTGAACAGTTCCCTGAGCTCCCCTGCTTGCACAGCTGGGCACAGACTGCATCCAAGGGGACGTTTGGAGAACCCATGGGTTAGAGAAAGCTAATCGCTCAGGATTCATTCTCTGTTTAGTCGTTGGGGACTCAAGTTTCCAGAATCAGGATGAGGTAGGGGAAGCTATCCACTCAGCAGTTATCTGCTCAGTGGGATGAGTTTCCAGAGAGCTCATCAGTGGGAATTTTGGAGCTTGGACCAAATAGGGACTTTCCAGGAGGCCCCTTGGGAAGAAAACATATCAGGCAGTCTGGAGAATCAGCAACTACAGAGACCAAAGGTCAATGCTGACAGAAAGACCACGCTGCACGGACTCAGACTGATTAGCTGGAGTTAGGTGGGTTTGAACAATGCTCTGTGTACATCAGACCTTGTTTTCTTAAATGCAAAACATTTTTAAATATCTGGTCTTGAGCAACACAGCTGGCTTGTAAAGATGAGACTTTATGGGGGATATAACTCAGAAGTAATGTTAACAGATAAAAAATTGCTGACACAAGGTTCTCCTCTTTAGAGACTTTGGTAGAAAGAGAATGGAACAAGAGACCTTTGAGGTGGCAGATCCCACCATTAGGGAGGACCTTTTCCATCTCTATACCTTCCATCCCCAGACTTTTTTCCAGCAAACCTGAAAGATGCCCGACCTGGTGCTGGTATCATGGATTTAAAGACAAAAAGGGGCTGTTGCTGTCATGGGAAGCTCCCAGTCCAGTGGGACAGGTCCTTGGAAGGGAGGACTCTGAGAATAATTACCCCCTCTTTTTGGAGGAAAGGTGTAGAGACCTTCTATCACTTCCATGTGATGATTTTCCTTTCTCCTGGGAAGCAGATGAGATAAACAGGCCATGGCAATTACTTTTTGTCCTTAAGCAGAGAACGAGCTATTTCTGCAACTACATAAGCGAGCATGGAATGTCTGAATGCCTTGTATAATTGAGAAACATGCTTACTTTTTTAAAATGTATTTTTACAAAGAGATTAGGAAGAAATCTACTGCTCAGTGTTCTCCATGAGGGAATTGAGGTGTGCCCATGATTTCTGATCTTCCTCGGCTCCCACCTATTGCTTAGTTCAGGAAGCCCTAGGGTCTGCAGAGCTTGTCCAGCGATCCTTCCATGGCATGCTCTTGAACTCTGAGGCCCAGAATTGTTTGCATGATTGAAAAGCCTTATCTTCAGGCAAATAATAACAGGGTGTTGTTTGGTTCTTTTGGCAGGGAATAAAAGGCGGACAACCATCTCTGTAGGTGTCCTGATCTTTTTATTTCACTGTGCTGAAGAAATACCTATAGTATTTAAGGCCAAGGGTTCTGTGTGTTGGTCACATGATTGCAACCTCTAGAGGGAGCTCAAGGCCTGTTTACATCTCTCACAACTTCTACCCAAGAAGATGCTTTGGTAGATTGATAAACACACAAAAGCCACAGTGTTCCATGGGTGGGAATACTTACTGGGAGGGGAAAAGAAAGGTTACATTTTTTTTTGAGTATGTGTGTGGGGGAACTAGCGGTTCAATCTTATCCATGATTCCAGTGGAGGTAAGACAGGGCATAGGGGTCTATCTTGTTTGGCAGGCACTTTTGTCTCTGGAACCTATGGACAGGATGTTGTCCATGGGAAATGTGGCTAGAGAGGACAGCTGTGGACAGTTCTCTTCTAGGTTGGTAGTGATGGATGAAGAGAAGTTGCTGCTCAGTTTTCCCTTGGAGTGAGAAGATCTGAGGTCCAATGCTCTTGAGCTAAAGACATTAAAGGGTCCAATAAAACTCAGATGTGGATCCAGTGCAGGAGAAATGTGGGCCTAATGCCAGAATTAGTAGTATTAATGAGAACCTGTTGGGCCTATGTCACAAATCCTTCTGGATGTTGTGGGAATTGGATGGTATTCAAAGTCCTGACCACCTATCATCCCTTTTGAGAAACAGAGGCATGAGGCTATTGAAAAGGGGCCAGCTCATTCTGTTGCAAAGACAGTAGTTGTGTGATATTGGATATGTTACATAGCTTCCCAGAAATCTAGTTTTCTCAACTATAAAATGAGGATAATACCTGCTTAATGATCTATGATGAGATTTATAAGTAAAACATATGGCAAATTCTATGCCCTTGTGATTCTACTTTATATGTCAGTGCATTAAAGGTCATGCAAGTAGACCCACCCCACCTGCTCCCAGGGATTCCTGCCTCTGAAGTAGGCACTAGCTGTGCAATAACTTTCTTTTTCTTGGATTTGCGGGGTTTGATAGATCTGAGTGCCACTTTTAAATCAAGGAGACCACCCATCTCCCGTTGTCATTTTGATTTTTCTTGAAACAACAGCCACAAATCTCCAGGCAACACAGACATGACGCAGATAAAATGAAAACGGAGGAAGTTGCAACTTTCTCTCATTAATGGAAAAGGAGAAAACACATGGCTTCTACCTTGAGGGTTTGGGGATGTGTTATTTTTAGAAAAGAACATTTTGTGATTTGAGTTACTTGATTTCTGAGATGACTTTCTTTTTTAATTTTTTAGTAAGTTGATGAATCAAAAAAGATAGGTGATAGAGCAATAACAATCAGTAAAAGTATATTGAGCTCTTTTAAGTTCAAGACAGAGAAGCAGAGTTAAAGAGATTATAAGGCTTTGTCCTCTCTTAGATGCTTATGATAGATCTTATTAAGAAAGATTTTATAGTATGTATGTATTCAGTTCAGAATATAAATAAATCCGATCTATTGTAGTTCACAGGTATCACAGTGATAAAATTGTCAAGCCCTTAAGAATGGATGCAGTCATTCATTCATTTGTGTATTCAATGAATATGTATTACATATCTTCTTTGTATGTAGCAGGCACTGGGAAAAGAAAGCTGAATTGGACCTTGACACTACCCTTGAAAAGTTGGTAGTCCAGTGGCAAACACAGACTTAGAATTATAAATCAAGAAATGCTATGAAATAAGTTAACAGGAATTTGTACAGATGACATGAGATCATGGTAAGTTGGTAGTCCAGTGGCAAACACAGACTTAGAATTTTAAATCAAGAAATGCTATGAAATAAGTTAACAGAAATTTGTACAGATGACATGAGATCATGGTCAAATCCACTGAGAGAGAGAGAGAGAGAGAGAGAGAGAGAGAGAGAGAGAGATTAGAATGATTTTATGGGAGAGAGAATACTCAAGATGCGGTATTGAAGGATGGAGACTAATTGACCAGAAGGAAGATGAGAAAAGGTAGTCCAGGCGAGAAAGCAATATATGCAAAGACTTTTGAGTGAAGCTGTGTTTAGAGCAGCCCGAGTTGTCTAAAACAGCATCATGATGGGAGTAGTTAAGGTTCCTTTAGAAACCCAAAGGAAAATAACTCTATTCAGACTGGGCTTGTCTGCAGAAGACTTCTTGGAAGAAGTGAACCATGCAGAAATTAGCATAATGGAGATGGGGGTGATTTAGAGGAACATAGTTCTCCAAGGAAGAGGGAAATCATTTGGGGCACAGCAAACCTCTGTGTAGCTAGAAGATTGGGTGAGATGTATGTAGAGAGAGGGGAAGGTTAGGCAGGGGTTGGTGAATTTGTACAGTAGTACCTGAAAGGCCTCTTCAACACAAACTATTGAGATTTGAAGGGCTTTAAGGAGGGTGTGGACTGATCTAATTTGCTTATTAGAGAGAACTTTCTTATTGTGGGGAAGGGACTGCATGGGAGGGATGAAAATGTGAAGGAAGAGGGACCTATTAAGGTGGTATTTTATATTGGTCAAGGGAAAAGATGATGGGGACATAGACCCAGGTGGTATCAGTAGAAATCTAGGCAAGTTAATTAAATGAGAAGATACTTAGGAGGTGAAAAGAATGGAACCTGGTGATTGTTTGGATAGCCTGAGATGCTGAGGAGAGGTACAAGGCCAGTAATAGAGAAGCAGAATTCATGGAAAACTGGGAGAATGGTTAGGACATTCATCCAGATATAGAACACAGGAGGATGAACTGCTTGGGGTAAAGGAGACTGCATTATGGAAGACAGATAAGAATTCGACATGTGTTGCCTGAGGTGTGTGTGTGGAGTACTGGGTGGGAGGAAGTGTAAGAGGAAGGAAGAAGTGTTATCTCACTTCAACAAACATTGATTGAGTTGCTACTGTGCCTCAGGGCAATACACTAAATTCACACCCAGTAAATAGAATATTCTCAAGAACTTTTATAGTCTGGTGAGAGATGAACATGAAACTGGGAGAATGGTTAGGACATTCATCCAGATACAGAACACAGGAGGATGAACTGCTTGGGGTAAAGGAGACTGCATTATGGAAGACAGATAAGAATTTGACATGTGTTGCCTGAGGTGTGTGTGTGGAGTACTGGGTGGGAGGAAGTGTAAGAGGAAGGAAGAAGTGTTATCTCACATCAACAAACATTGATTGAGTTGCTACTGTGCCTCTGGGCAATACACTAAATTCACACCCAGTAAAAAGAATATTCTCAAGAAATTTTATAGTCTGGTGAGAGATGAACATAGCATATAGATAATTCCAGTGTAATGTGTCAATGTGTTGATAGATCTTTGCACAAAATTGGACATATATTAATGAGCACCTACTTGTGCCAGGATCGTGCTAGTGCTGTAGACATGGGGTGAGTGAGTCTAACAGGAGTCTTTCCTTCAAGGATACAATGTTTTACTGAAACGAACTAACTAATTAACTAACTAACTAACAAGCGGATTAACTAAAAAACTAACAAACAGACAAACTAACTGACAAACCAACCAACTAGCAAGCAAATAATAAACTAGCTAACTAACAAGCAGACAAACCAACCAACTAACAAACTAACTAACCAACATAAATATTCAGTGAATAATTTTTGTGTTAGTTCAGGATTGGGGGAAAGCAGAAGTGAAGCATAGACCCAAGAGGGAATGTGGGAAATACCCTGGAGGAGACGGGAGGAAACATTGGTCAGAATGCTGGTCTGACTCTATGGAGGAAGAGGGAAAGAAAGAAGGTTGGGTGGAAATAGTTTCAGCTTGCTGTACAGTCCAAGAAAGCTTAAACAAAGCTGATGGTGGGTCCTCAAGTCAAACTCACTGGTCAGAGATTTCATGTCTCCCAGGAACACACTGCCTCAGGGTCCCTGTCCTGCTCAGCCTGGGAAGGGTGGCCTAAGAGCATGTTATGGATAGACTTCAGACACCAACAGCTGAGGTCCTTAGACAATTGTACCCTAGCATTTGGAAGTCTGCAAGGAGATTATTATAGTGGCCACATCTATGAAGAAAATATCCAGATGCTGAGAGAGAATAACCTGGGAAAGTTAGCATTTACTAGTAGATGATCAGGGAGAGGTGGTCTCTCTGGGGAGATGACATTGTACCTATGACCAGAAAAGTAAGAAATATCCAGCTGTGTGAAGAGACAGGGGGCAGCATTGTAAGTAGAGGGAACAGCACATGCAAAGGCACTGTGGTGGTATCTGAGGGTCCCACAGAAGGCCCATGAGACCGGAATGTAATCGGAAAAAGAGCAGAGTGGCAGAAGTTGGAGACAGAATCAGGTAATCCAGGGTTTTGTAAATCATTTTAAGCTGTGTAGATTTTATTGTAACTGTTAAAGAAAGCCAGTGAAGAATTGATGTTGGGCAGTGGTATGATCTGACTTGTGTTTTAAGAAGACCACTCTGGCTGCTACATGGGGCATAGGTTACAGGTTTTCAATCCAGGAAATGAATTAGACGGTGACAGATGATGATGATGTACAGAGTTAAGGTGCACTGACCCAATCTGGGGCTGCAGAGGGATGCTGGGGTCCCGAGAAAAGGTTTCAGGGAGAGAGGTCATCTGAGCTGATTCATAAAGGGGTGGATTTTTACAGCCAGTTGCAGAAAGGAAGTGACATTTACGGTGAACTTCACTGGCTCTCTGAAGGGAGGAGAAATCTTATAGCACTTCTAAAATCTTCACTAAACCAGAGCCAAAGCAGTCTTTAATTTAGTCCCTTTTATGGGACAGAATACAGTTTAGGAGTAGCCAAGGACATTCACAGGTGAAAAGTACTTAAATCAGAGAGACAGCATAGTTAGGGAAAGGAGACCAACCATTTCCTTTTTTTATGGCAGAGAACATTAACTGAATACCTCAGAGGCTGGAGCAAAGGAACAAAGAGAACACGAATTTTTCTTCTCAACTTCACTCAGAATTCAAACTGGAGCTGGTATGCGCCATTTTGAATTTGAAGAGCTCAGAGGAAGTCGATTTGGGGTGGAATTGAAAGCTTGTTTTTCAGAGCCCACTCTTCATTTCTTCTTTCTGTGTTCAGAACAACAACAGCAAAAAAAGTAAAACCTAAATCTGTATTCATAATGATGACACCAAGACTAAATCACAGACCAGAGTCCAGACATCTGGTCAGATTGCTCTTGTTGGCCTTGGTGGCTTCCTTCTAGAGCTATCTTCGGATGGCCAGTCATCTCCCTTCTTTTTATTCCTTGCTGGCTCTGGCTTAGGTTCATACTTTTGAAATAGATTCCTAATTGCTTTCCCTGCCTCCAGAGTCTCATATTGTGCAATGGTCAAATGACAAAATGATGCCTTATTGTTTAAAAGCAGGCCAATGATGCCTTTCATTTTTATTTAAAATACCTTTTGGAATAAGATGCACAGATTGAAAAATCAAGTAATACTTTTACATAAAAATCCACATTTCCAGTTTCTCTTAAAAAATCCGAATGATCTGACCTCATGGTCCACGTGGAACACCAGCTGGGTGAAGTTCGATGGTGGCCATTCCTTTTAGCTCGGGCATCAGATTTCTCTCCAGTTCATCATAATCTCTCTTCTTATGCCCATCTTTTTTGTTACCTGATTGAACCTGGTGGGGGGGATATTTAAACTCAAAAGCATTACTTTATAGACATATTTTTTTCTAAAACACAGATCTGATCATGCCACACTCTTATTTTAAAAATCTTCACCAGCCTGTTTATCTGGCAGATTAACTTCAAAGTCTTCACCCTAGCCCAGAAGGCCTTCATATCCTGATCTCAAACTCTTCATGGGTCTTCTTTTCTTTAATTATTTATATTTTCAGTGTATTTATTTTTTCCTTACAGCAATATGTACCTGAGAAACCAAGTCAGACAATATTGTAATAATATTTATAACAGTTTTCATTTTTTTGAGCATCAGATACATGCATTTACTGCATACATGCAGGATTAGTAAAGTGGCATGATCCTTACATAAAGCTTTAGATTAAATAACAGTGTCCTCACTTTATGAATGAGGAAACTGGCTAAGAAGTTCAAGTAAATTTGCAGTGATTATTTGCAGTGAAATAAATTTTGAACTTAGGACTCTGTGTTTAAAACAGGCCATGGCATTGTCACCAAACTCCATATTTTCAGATCAGTTGCAATAAAAGGCATACTGTGGAATAAACACACATATAGAAAACAAACATTTCCCCAAAGAAACTACAAACCCTTCATATCCAAAAGAAAAACAGAATAATACACATTTTCCTCTTGTCTTTACTAGAATGAACAAACTAGGGCCCTTTGCTGTGATAACCAAAGAGAAACCTAGTCAGAGGTAATTTATTATGTTTGTTACTTTGATAAGGCACTTAATGTGGATGAAAACAAACCAAGAAATGGGAATTACTTTCTTTATAGGAAATGGCAGAGAGCTTGTTAAATAAAGTGGGGAAATTAAGCTTCAATTTGGATTTAGATTAGACCATATCTCCACCTGCATTTCTGTCCTTGGATTATGTATATGTGCTTGAGCTTGCAGGTTCGCTAGTTTAAGAATAAGCATGTTTTAACCTCTTAAAAGTGAAAATAACAATAAAGATCTATTTATGGCCATTTTCAATGGTAGAATTCCAGATTTCATTGTAACACTACCACTATCTTCTCCTGCACTCCCATCTCAAACTCTTGACTCCTCAACTTTTGGCAAATGAATGGGAGAGGAAAAAATGGATTCACTCAATTCGATCAACCCCTATGTATGTGAGTGAGTTTTCCTCAGAGGTGGGTGGAGATTTCTATGGTGAGATTTAACGAACGATTTATTCAGGAACTAGAAACATGATCTCAGGGCAAAGAACCAAGTTAGTTCCTGGATGGGGTGGTGGTTGCACTTAGCAAGGGAATATTTGGAGGAGACTACTTTCAAATAATTTCTTTTCCTTGACCTCTGGCAGAAATATTTTATCAAGAGTTGATTATTTTCTCTCTTTTGTTGTACTTGCCTTTTAAGATGTGCCAATTAGTAATTAAATAAATTGTTTTCTGACTGTGGTCTTGGGGAATCTTAGAGACAGGACAATAATTGAGGAAAATGTTCTAATTCTTTCTGCTCTATGATGCCTATAAAGATGAAACTTGTTCCTCTCTCTTTAAAACAGGTAAAAAGGCAAAAATAAGCAGGAAAAGGGAAAAATAAGTGTTTATATATCAGTAGTCTAACAGATTTACAGGCAAAATTGAGGATGAGGCTGAGGGAATAAGTGGCAAGAAGGACATTTATTGTGGATGATTAAGCCTAAGGACTGAGAGAGAAAATGAAAAAGTGGGTATAAACTTTGTGTGGGTGGTAGAAACTCATAAGAATAGGTGCTTTGAAATAACGCTTGGGAATTAGCAGTGTGGAAGCAAGATGATTCAGGCCCCACCTCTGGTCCTTTTGGAGCATTGGAAGTGAAAGTGAGAAAAGAAGCTAGCCTTCAGTTTAGCCAGAAGCATAATGGAGTGGTCGCTGAAGAGCTAATGATACAGGTGTCACAGGCAGATTAATGACCCTGAAAGACGTCCATGATGTATAATACTCAGAACCTGTGAATATGTTTGGTTGTATAGCAATGGAGACTTTGAAGATGTGGTTAAAGCTGATGACCTGGAAATAGATGAGGAGCCTGGATTATCCAGGTGGGCCCACTCTAATCGCAAGTCTTTAAAAGCTGAACATCTCTCCTAAGTGTGGTCAAAGGGAAAGGTGAAGACAGAAGGTTCTGAGAGGAATTTGCTGGTATTGAAAATGGAAAATGGGAGCCGTGAGCCAAGATAGGTGGGTGGCCTTCAAAAGGTGGAAAACACGAAGAAACAGATTTTCCCCCTAGTTTCCAGGAAGAAGTGTGGTGAGCTGACACCTTGGCTTTAGGACTTCGGACCTTCAGAACTGTAAGCTAATCAGTGTGTGTTGTTTTAAGCCACTAAGTGTAACAGTACTTTATCAGGACAGCTATCGAAAACTAGTAGATAGGGGGATGTGTTTATCATGAAAAGGAGGGGGCACTGAGTACAGGAAAAGCCGGGAATAGTAGAGCCCATGTCATAGGCTGTTGTGGGAGTTAATGAGATTGAATATGATAAACTACTTAATACAGTTTCTGGAATGTAGGCTCTCAGAACTAGTAGTTATTGTTTACATTTTAGTTGTTGCAGGTGTTATAGATTAAGAAACGTGGTAGGCACTGCTGATAAAATGCTGAAGAAAGGGGATATGGAGCTACTGCCATGTGGCTGATACTTGATTTTTGAAAGCAGTCAATTAGTTCTAGGTAATTAAACAGTTTTGTGTTGAAATATATATGTATATATACACTTTTTGAGACTTAGTTTTATTATTTGTAAAATGAAACTCTCATCTACTGTATAAACCTCTTATATAAGAACTAAATCCTTTATTATTTGTAAAATGAAACTCTCATCTACTGTATAAGCCTCTTATATAAGAACTAAATTCTTTTTTCAATTTAAGTTCTTTATTGTTTAAAGTATTACATAAGTTTCCCTTTTGCCCCATTGACTTCTCCCTAGACATTCCCACCCTCCAGCAATGCCCTCATCCCCTACAGTCTGTGTCCATGAGTTATGCTTATATGCATGCATACAAATCCTTTGGTTGATCTTTTACCCCCCTCTATCCCCTGCCTTCCCTCTGAGGTTGGACATTCTGTTCAATGTTTCTATGTCTCTGGATCTATTTTTGTTCATTAGTTTATGATGTTCATTAAATTCCACAAATGAGTGAGATCATGTGATATTTATCTTTATCCTACTGGCTTATTTCACTTAGCATAATGCTCTCTAGGTCCATCCATGCTGTTGCAAATGGTAAGAGTTCTTTCTTTTTTACAGCAGCATAGTATTCCATTGTGTAGATGTACCACAGTTTTTAATCCACTCACATGCTGATGAGCACTTAGGCTGTTTCCAAATCTTAGCTATTGTAAATTGTGCTGCTATGAACATAGGGCTACATATATCCTTTCTGACTGATTTCTTGGGATGTATTCCTAGAATTGGGATTGCTAGGTCAAATAGGAGTTCCATTTTTAATTTTTTGAGGAAACTTCATACTGTTTTCCTTTGCTGTGCAGAAGCTTTTTATTTTGATGTAGTCCCATTTGTTTATTTTTCCTTCTTTTCCATTGTTCTAGAAGCTGTATCAGTAAAGATATTGCTATGACATATGTCTGCTATTTTGCTGCTTTTGGATTCTTCTAAGATTTTTATGTTTTCCCATCTTACATTTAAATCCTTTATCCATTTTGAGTTTATTTTTGTGTATGGTGTAAGTTGGTTCTTAGGGAAAATGGTTTTAGATTTTGCACATTGAGTATGATGTTGGCTGTAGGTTTGTCATATAAGGTTTTTATTATGTTGAGTTATGATCCCTCTATTCCCACTTTGCTGAGAGTTTCTATCAAGAAAGAGTGTTGGATTTTGTCAAATGCTTTTTCTCATCAATTTATATGATTATGTGATTTTTACCTCTCAATTTGTTTATGTGATATATAACGTTAATTGATTTGCAAATATTGTACCAGCCTTGCATGCCCGGAATAAATCCCACTTGGTCATCTGGTATGATCTTTCTAATGAAATGCTGGATTTGATTTGTTAGAATTTTGTTGAGGATTTTAGCATCTATGTACACCAGTGATATTAGCTTGTAATTCTCTTTCTTTGTAGTGTCTTTATCTCATTTTGGGATTAGGGTAATTCTGGCTTCATAGAAAAAGCTTGGAAATGTGCCTTCTGCTTGGATTTAAATTTATATGATTATGTGATTTTTACCTCTCAATTTGTTTATGTGATATATAACGTTAATTGATTTGCAAATCTTGTACCAGCCTTGCATGCCCGGAGTAAATCCCACGTAGTCATCGGTATGATCTTTCTAATGAAATGCTGGATTTGATTTGGTAGAATTTTGTTGAGGATTTTAGCATCTATGTAAACCAGTGATATTAGCTTGTAATTCTCTTTCTTTATAGTGTCTTTATCTCATTTTGGGATTAGGGTGATTCTGGCTTCATAGAAAAAGCTTGGAAATGTGGCTTCTGCTTGAATTTATTGGAATAGTCTGAGGAGGATAGGTTTTAGTTCTTCTTTGAATGTTTGGTAGATCTCCCCTGTGAAGCCATCTGGACCAGGACTTTTCTTTGGAAGTTTTTTGATTACTGTTTTAATTTCATCAGTAGTTATCAGCCTATTCATGTTTTTTATTTTTTTATCTATTTTTTATTTTTTTATTCTTCCTGATTGAGTTTTGGAAGCTTGTATTTTTCTAATAATATGTCCATTTTGTCTAGGTTGTCCAGTTTGTTGGAGTAGAGTTGTTCATAGTACTTTTTAGCAATCATTTGTATGTCTGTGGGGTCAGTTGTTACTTCCCCTCTTTCATTTCTGATTTTGTTTATTTGGTTCTTTTCTCTTTGTTTCTTGGTGAGTCTGGCTAGAGGTTCATCAATTTTGCTTATCCTTTCAAAGAACCAGCTCTTGGTTTTATTGATCTTTTGTATTGGTTTTATTTTATTTTTTCGGTCTCTATGTCATTTATTTCCTCTCTGATCTTTATTTCCTTCCTTCTGCTTACTCTGGGCTTTTCTTGTTGCTCTCTTTCTAATTCTTTAAGTTGTAGGGTTA
>NW_005370024.1:2730682-2733877 GCF_000412655.1 Myotis brandtii | reverse complement strand
TGGGCTTTTCTTGTTGCTCTCTTTCTAATTCTTTAAGTTGTAGAGTCAGATAATTTATTACCAGTTTTTCTTATTTTTTGAGGTAGGCCTGTAATGCTCTGAACTTCCCACTCAGGACTGCTTTCACTGTCCCATAGGTTTTGGACTGTTGTGTTTCCATTGTCATTCATTTCCAGTATATTTTAATTTCTTCTTTGATCTCTTTGGTAAACCTAATCATTATTCTTCTTTGATCTCTTTTGGCAAACCCAATCATTGTTTAATAGCATGCTATTAAGTCCCCCAAGTGTTTGAATTTTTTTATTATTTTTACTGTAGTTGTTTTCTAACATTATGCCATTGTGGTCTGAGAAGATGCTTGGTATGATTTCAATCCTCTTGAATTTGGAGAGACTTTGCCTGTGACCCAATATGTGGTCTATCTTTGAAAATGTCCCATGTGCACTTGAGAAGAATGTATATTTTGTAGCTTTGGGGTGAAATGTTCTGAAATGTCAATTAAGTCCATCTGATATAGTGAGTCATTTAGAATTGCTGTTTCTTTGCTAATTTTTTGTTTAGAGGATTTATTCAGTGGTGTCAATGGGGTATTAAAGTCCCCTACTATGAGTGTATTGCTGTCAATCTCTCCCTTGATATCTTCCAGAAGTTTTTTTTTTAATGTATTTGGGTGCTCTTGTATTGGATGCATATATGTTTACCAGATATTCTTACTTTGTTGGTGATGTTTGGCAATTTAATTATGATGTGTCTTGGTGTCAGTCTTTTTGGGTTCATCTGGTTTGGGACTCTGTGTACTTCTTGGACTTGTGAGTTTTTTCTATTCCTTGCTAAGCTTCCTCTCCTTCTGGCTCCCCTATTATGGGGATGTTGTTTCATTTTGTGTTGTCCCAAAGCTCCCTTAGGCTCTCCCCCTGCTTTTTAAGTTTTTTTTTTCCCCCAGTTGCTGCTCTACTTGTTTTTTTTTTTTTTAACCTTGTCTTCTAACTCATTGCTGCAGTCCTCAGCTTCTTGTAGTTTACTGTTGAAACTTGCTGTTGTGTTCTTTATTACAGCTATGTCATTTTTCTTTTTTTTCCCCAGTTGCTGCTCTGCTTGGGTGTTTTTGTTTTTTGGTTTTTTACCTTGTATTCTAACTCGTTGCTGCAGTCCTCAGCTTCTTGTAGTCTACTGTTGAAACTTGCTATTGTGTTCTTTATTACAACTATGCCATTCTTTCTTTCTTCTTCATTTCCTCTTGATTCTTCCTCATGTCATTGAATTTGTCTTCTATCCCTTTCAGTGTCCTTATAACCATTTGCTCTGAATTCTTTCTCTGCCAAATTGCTTGCTTCCATTTTGTTTATCAGTATTTCCTTTTTGGTGATTTCTCCTTTTCTTTTGTATGGGGATTGTTTCTTTGTCTCCCCATTTTTTTGATTCATTTGTGATTATTTCTATGTATTAGATCAAACTGCTATGCCACCGAGATTTTTTGAGTATGTCTTGTATAGTACATGTTTTGTGGGACCCAGTGGTGTACTGTCTCAGGTCTTCCGGGCTGGGTGTTCTAGGGATTCCCCGTACTTGGGATATTTGGGTTCTCTTGGTGTAGTTGGGTCTTGAGTGTTATTGTCCCATTCGTGGATAGGGTCTCCTTTCAGGGTGTCTGGTTATGTGGCTCGCTCTCTACCATGTTGACTGAACAGCACAAAATACTACTTGACAAGACACAACACAAAGGGAAAAAACACACGAATGTACTCATGACACTAATAACCCCAATAAAAGTGACCACCAGAGTAAAGAAAATTAGGAGAGAGAAGAGAGAGTAAAATGATATCAAGAAAAGGAAACAAGATAAGCGAGAGAAAAAAAGAAGAAAGAAGAGGAAAAAATATATATGGGGAGAAAACACCACAAAACAAATAAATAAAGCAAAAAATGCAAATAAGAAAAGTTAAAGGAATTGAATGAATGGGGGAATGGCCACAGTTCAGTATAGTGGAGGTAGAAAGAGAATGAGTGGATAAGAAGAAAAGTAAAAAACAAAATAATCAATCAATAAAAAATAAAATAAATAAAAAATTTCCCCTTTCTTTAATCTATCATCTATCTATCTATCTATCTATCTATCTATCATCTATCTATTCATCTATTTTTGGAAAATAAGAATAGAGTAGAGAGCAAATAGGCTTGAATTTGGTGAGTGAAACTAATTAAGCAATTAGGAGAAGAAGAGAGAAAGCGAGAAGAAAAACAAAAGCATAAAAAAATGGCTAGTGAAGAAAAAGAGAAGGGTGCATGGACTTGGAGCAGGGGGGAGGAAATTAGATATATGAGTAAGCCAACAGAGACTACAATAATAATAACACATCAATAAAGCAGATAAAGAAGATCAATTTTTTACAAGGGGAAAGAAAGAAAAGAGAAAAACTAAAGCAGGGACAGGAGAAGAGAAAACAGGATAAAAAAGAGAAGTGAAGAGGAAAAGGCTGGAAAAAAAGAAAAAATAAGATAAAATACCAGTAAAAAATAAAAATTAGAATGAAGAAAAAATAATACAAAAAAATAATAAAAAATTGAAGTGTTGTTCACTTCAGCCAAGTTTTAATGCCCCATGGGGGCTGGTTTAATACCTCACTCTTGTTCTGTCTGTCACTTCTCTGTTTACTGTTAGGTAGTCAACACTGTGTTCAAGTTCCAAGTGATCCACCACACCTCTGTTTGTGTCTATATCCACATGCCTTGGCTGCAAGCAGGTGGGACCAATCTGCCCATTTTGCCTGTCTGCTTGTTGTCAATATTAATCATTCAAGCATCTGTTTCTGACAGGGCTATAGGTGGGGGCGGTGCTGTATTGCTTTCTGGGACTGAATGGCCCCTCCTCAACCCAGTCCCTGAGGGCTCTTTAGGGCTATTCAGAGTCTTTTTTCATTTGTACAGCTCAAGGTGTAGGCTGGATGTGGCTGTATTAGCTGCCTTGAGGCTGCTGGCTCTTCAGGAGAAAAATGGCTGCTTAGGTTTTGAGGTTCATGAATGTTTTAGTACTGGATTCCTGGTCACCTCTCCCTGTCCTGCTCCCCTCCACAGCCTCTCCACAGATTCCAAAAATCTGCACCTCCATCTGCAATGCAGCCTCGGTGAGTGTTTTTAATTGAAAAGTCCTATGAACTGGGTTTAGCGAATAAAATCAGACAAAACAGGCAAAACAAC
>NW_005370024.1:2720986-2730557 GCF_000412655.1 Myotis brandtii | reverse complement strand
GAATGTCTTAGTACTGGATTCCTGGTCACCTCTCCCTGTCCTGCTCCTCTCCACAGCCTCTCCCCAGACTCCACAAATCTGCACCTCCATCTGCAATGCAGCCTCGGTGAGTGTTTTTAATTGAAAAGTTCTATGAACTGGGTTTATCGAATAAAATCAGACAAAACAGGCAAAACAACTAGGTGGCTGTGAGTTTATCTCCCCCTGGTACCATATGGTTCAGGCAGCTCTTTGGGCCGCCTTTCTGGGCACAGCCTCTCACGTCTGTGGACTTATATCTAGATTCCCCAGCCACCAGCAGCCCTGTGGACTTCCTTTCCACAGTCAGATGTTAGGCCTGTTCCCAAGGGATGCAGACTTGTTGCAATGAAGCTTCCTTCTGACCCTCTTGGCCTGGTGGTCGCTTGTCTCTCTCCAGCCCAGATCCCCCATCCTACCATTCTCCAGGCATCCTCTGCCCTTTCTGGCTGCGAATTGTCTTACCAGCTGTGTCTAATTTACCAGTTCCAGGTGGATGTTATTTGATTTAGTTGTTCCTTCTATCTGTTCTGGGATAAGGCGCAGGACATATCTGCCTATTTGGCCGCCATTTTCCCTTCCGGAGCTCTTTATAGGTCTTCTTAACCCATGCCCTTTTCCACGAAGCCATGCGGAAAAGCTTTGCCATGTGTCGCACTTGTGTCTTGCCCACTAATTTTCTCCTTTCAGCTGGAAGGCTACTTCTCTTATCCACTTGGTGAACATCTATTCTTTATCCTCAGTTCAAACTATAATCCTCTTCTCATTTCCTCTCTTCTTTCTTAGCACTATATTACCTGTTTCTTTTCTACTTTCTAAGTACCTTGGGCTTACCTCTATTGCAGAGATAGTGAACCTTTTGAGCTCGAGTGTTAGATTTTTAGAAACCCTAACTTAACTCTGGTGCCATGTCACGTATAGAAATTTTTTGATATTTGCAACCATAGTAAAACAAAGACTTTGTCTTGCCCACTAATTTTCTCCTTTCAGCTGGAAGGCTACTTCTCTTATCCACTTGGTGAACATCTATTCTTTATCCTCAGTTCAAACTATAATCCTCTTCTCATTTCCTCTCTTCTTTCTTAGCACTATATTACCTGTTTCTTTTCTACTTTCTAAGTACCTTGGGCTTACCTCTATTGCAGAGATGGCGACCCTTTTGAGCTCGCGTGTCAGATTTTGAAAAACCCTAACTTAACTCTGGTGCCGTGTCACATATAGAAATTTTTTGATATTTGCAACCATAGTAAAACAAAGATTTATATTTTTGATATTTATTTTATATATTTAAATGCAATTTAACAAAGAAGAATCAACCAAAAAAATGAGTTCGCGTGTCACCTCTGACACGTGTGTCATAGGTTCGCCATCACTGCTCTATTGTGACTCTTACGAGTATTATCCAGTCAATTCTTTCTCCTCCTCTGGATTGCACAACCCTCAGGATTCTGGGTCATCTTTGCCTTTGGGTGTCTAGTGGAGACCATGTGAGTAATATTCAATGAACCAATGTGCCAAGTTGGAAAGTTTGATCTTCCATTTCCCCACCCAAAAAATGAAAGAGTAATACCTCCTCTTCTTGTATCAAAGGATTTTTGTGGGGACCAAATGACATAATGTCCTTTGTAAAAGCATTTGGAAACTGAAAAGTAACACATAATAAATGAAGTTCACATAAAAAAATGGTATATTCTCAGCTTTCTTTAACTTGATTTAACTGTGTTATTTGTGCAGAAAACAATAACCTGGAAGTCAAGAGGCCTGGATTATAGTTCCAATTTTAACTGGATGACTTAGGACAAGTCCTTTTACTACTCTGGATTTCATTTCCAGAGCTGAGCTTTGGAAGTGTTACAGTACTTGTTCTTCCTTTTCTGTTCTTTTTTCCCCCTTCTGTCTTTATAGGAGTAAGGCATTGTTCTTGTTCACAAAGGATTTTATTCTTCCACACTTGGTATGTTATATTAGCCATAATAAAATAATAAATATTCAGTAATTAGCTTTTTCATAAAATATACAAATCAATGACAATAGCTATTGTGTGAGCTTATTACTAACATTTCCCTAACTTGGAATTGTTTTCATTATTTAATCAACATTAACAAATGAAAGCTTCAGAGCTCAGAATTTAAAGATATCAGTGTGTACATATATGATTTTTTATAAGAAATTGTGGCATGTTATTATGGAGATGGAGAAGCCCTACAACATGTCATCTGCAAGCTGGAGTCCCAGGGAAGCTTGAGGTGTAGTCTTGAAAACTGAAGGACCCATAGTGTAAGTCCCATTCCAGATCAAGGGAAGACTCGTGTTCCAACTCAAGGCATCAGAGAGAGAGAGGCAATTCCCCTTCCTCTGTTTATTGCTTCTATTCAGGTCCTCAACAGATTGGTGATGCCCACCCACACTGGGAGAACAATCTTATTTACTCAGTTTACCCATACAAATATTAATCTCATCTGGAAATACCCTCACAGACACACCCGGAGATAATGCCTAACCTGGGCACTTCATGGCCCAGCCAAGGTGACACTCTTATCAACTTGGCACTCATGTGGATCTGCTTAAACCATATTTAATTTCCAAATAGAAATAATAACAAGGTTATAATTCTGCTTAACAAGGAAACAACTATATTGAGTACAATAAAAAATGCACTAACTTTTGCTTCAGAGAATAAAGTACTTGAATGATAGTTACTTTCCTTCTTGATATCCTGAAACTTAAATTCTATGATGTAAAATTAACAGTAGTTAAATACTAATGAGGATCCCAAAGTAGCCAGGTGGCAGTCTCAGCTTCCATATCAATGGAGTTCCCTTTGTGTCTCCTGGTGGAAGCATTTCTCCCCAGAGTTAAGATGTCTAGGCCGGCAGAGCCTAAGGTCTCAGGAACAGGAAGCCCAAATTTTGCTAGTTGGTCACTAGAAGTGGCAGTGGTGGTGCCACTCCCATTTTTGCCCTTTGATTCCTGGACCGGTGAATATTGGATATGGGAAAAACAGCATCTCTTGTTGGATGCTAATTCAGAGCACATGCAGATTCCTGGATAATCTTGCCCAAGCTCTGCAAAGTGTTGCCTCCTAGCTGGCATTGCAACTGAGTCTTCAAAAGGCCATTCCACTGTTGGATCAGGCCAGCTACTTCAGGATGGCGAGGACTGTGGTAAGAGCAGTTAATTCTCTATGACCCTGTGTCCACAATTGATGCTCGCTTTAAACAATAATTCCTACTATTTTGTTGAAGCAGTTGGTAATTATTGCTAAAATACTGAAATGTTTAAAATACCTCTGAGAGGATCAATAAACAACAAAAAGTCATTTCACTGCTATTAAAGTAGGATTTCAGAGAGTGACATATGTATGACTGTTTTCAATATCATAGAAACTGACTAGTGATTTCTGCATCTTTAAAATTTATTTGAAAAGCCTGAGTTTTTGGAAAGAAATATACCACCCACTGACTGATATTATCTATCATTAAGCCCATCTTTATTTTATTTCTCATTTAGGAACTATGAACACGTCTGAGTTATTTGTGCTTAAAAGCAGTGCATATGCCATTATTTCAAGCACATCAAAATACATAGAGAAAGTGGAAGACATACTGGTAAACACAAGTAGCTATTTTTTTTTTCTTACAAAACTTTAACGGTTTATTGACTGGCACAAACAATCTATGTAAAATAATGTGCTTACTATTTAAATGTAGTCTTAGTAGCTATTTATGATTATCAGTAGTTATATACTTGATTATTATTTTTAAAAAGTCTCGCTGTGTGTCTTATTCTTTCTTTGTACTTTTCAAATTTTCTACAGAATGAAATTTGCTCCCTTAAAATAAGAAGAAAATAGACAGTATTACAAATAACTATGTTGATTTTAATATATTATAATTGAAATTGCACATCATTTAAATTAGAAGAAAATACCCTAAAATGTCAACAGTGGTTTTATCTAGATAGTGAAAATAGATGTTTTTTTCTTCATATGTTATAAAAAAAACCTTACTATTTTTAATTGTGGAAAATAACTTGAAAAGTTAAATATGAAGATTGCCTTCAACAAGAATTTGATGATAGCTGTTGTGTGGCAGCATTGTTAGGTTACACACATGAATGACTATACACATGAATGATTACACGCATGAATGTGTCTTATCCCAGGAGTTCCCATCCTGTGAACTATTGCTTCCTTAATTGTCCACATAAAAAAATGAATACAAGAGTCACTTTTCACCAATGGAGAATCACTCAATGTGGTGCCAGCCTCACCAGGATGCTAGGCAGGAGCCCCAGAAAGCACCTGTGTTCCTGCAGGGTGGGAACAGGAAGCCTGTATCAATGTCCATTTTGATGTTGAAGGGTCTTTGTAGGCCAGATCTGTCAAGTGTGCCTGAATTCTTCTTACAAATAGTCTTAGATTTTTCTGGATCTGTTTTTAAAAATCACAGTTTTACTAGTTATTTTAACACACTTTTTACTTAACCAGGCATTTAACCAAATGTATTGGATGCTTCAAATGTTCCGGGCATCATGGAAGGAATAATGATAATGAAATTTATTCTCTCCTGTAGATGAACTTATGGTCTAATTAGGAAACTCAGAAGTAATACTTGCAGAACTATAATGCGTGCTTTTATAGCTGCATGTCCACGATGCTACAGAAGTCTGGAGGTGAGACATTTAACTCTATCAAGAGGGATTAAGAAAGGCTTTCCAGAGACATTTAGAAATAGAAGTTTTTTACTTCAGGGGCAGTGTAAGTCTGTCCTATTTAAAGGAATTTTTTTCTCACTCTCCCATTCCCTCTCCTTTTCTTTTTTCCTTCTTGCCCTATCTTCCCTCCTTTAACAATACTTATTGAGTTTAAAATGAATAATTTGGGAAACATTTGAGATTGAATACATGGCCCTACTCTCACAAAGCTGATATCTGAGCCAGATAGGAGAGTACATTTGGGAAAGTGAATGAGTATTTTTTTATGGATTTGGTACCTATGTAAGTGAAGTTTCCAGATAAAATGCAGAATATTTAGTTCAACTTACATTTCAGATTAACAAATACATTATTTTAGTATAAGTAAATTTACATATTGCATAGGATATACATACACCAAAAATTATTAAGTGGGTGTCCTTTTTTTCCTTTTGCTAAGTCTAGCAACTCTATGTGTAAGGAATATTAGGACATAAGGTTAGAAATATAGGTAGGGATAATACAAACCAATATAAACCATGCTAAGGAGTTTGAACATCTTGATACCTATAATAGGGATCCACTGAAGTGCTAAGTCTAGCAACTCTATGTGTAAGGAATATTAGGTAGGGATAATACAAACCAATATAAACCATTCTAAGGAGTTTGAACGTCTTGATACCTATAATAGGGAGCCACTGAAAGATTATCAACAAGGTCAGATTTGAAATTTGTAAAGATAATTCTGACTTAGGCAGCAGTGGTGGAGTGGAGAGACGGCATTAACAGAATCACTTGGCAAAGATTGAGAAGAGATTGAATGTGAGAAGTGAGACAGAAAAGAGGCTTCAAAATGCCCCCCTCCCAAACCCATTTCTTGTTTCAATGACCAGGTGAATAATTTTGCTATTCTCCAAGCTGGTGTTCCCAGGAGAAGAAGATATTACCAGACATACCTTTTTTTTTGCATCCACTTATTTTTTTTTTTTTGAGACTAGGAATCATTCCCAAGCTGTCCGCCTTGGATCTTACCCTTAAACAAGAAATCTCTCCTCCTAGATTGTTTGTAATCTTATTAAACTGTAGTGTGGAAAGAAGGAAATTAGACTGAAATTGTTTATTTTTATAAAGGTAACTATTTTGTTGATGTTTGCTCATCTCCAATCTCTTTCAGTCCTTGGCATAATCATCATTCCTAAGAATTCAGTGGGCTCTTGACACACACTCTGATACTTCTGAGTACCTGTGTGAGTTGCCAAATACTTAAAGTCAAATGTTTAATCAACTAATCTTGTATCCTGGGGGAGCCCAACAGGTTCAAATTCATGCTTAGATATGATATCAACCTTGAAGATGAAATCCTCAGACATCAAGCTTTTATCATAAGTTGTAAAGGAAGTAAGAAAGTCAGAACTTGTTGACTTTTATCTGCTTTAACAAATATATAAGAAGCAATTGGAATTAAAAGCATTAAGAGAATACAGATGGCCCAGCCAGCGTGGCTCAGTGGTTGAGCATCAACCTATAAACCAGGAGGTCATGGTTTAATTCCCCATCAAGGTACATGCCCAATTGCAGGCTCAATCCCCCGTAGGGAGCATGCAGGAGGCAGCTGATCAATGATGCTCTCTCATCATTGACATTTCTATCTCTCTCTCCCTCCTTCTCTTAAATAAATAAAAAAATATTTAAAAAATAGAATACAAATGGATGCTGCTACAGCATGCTTTCCACCATGTCTTAAAAATTTGCAATTTATTAAATATGTTCATGCATTTCTCTAAAATATTGTTTTCTAATAATTTATTTGCCAAGACAAAGTCTCAGAAAAGTAGAAAAAAGATATATAGGTGTGTGTGTGTGTGTGTGTGTGTGTGTGTGTGTACCTGTGCACACACATTGCACTGAGGCTTTTACATGGATTGCTACAACTATATAAAGAAAGGAACAATTGCAAACAGCTCAATGATTGAAAGACAGTGCAATATGATAAGGTGGAGACAATTGAGATATGTGAGAGTGCTATTATTAGAACAATACTATTGAAAAGAATTGACTCATGACTTTTCAGCAAGCTAGTAGGAAGGATAAAACACTGTGTAACAATTCGAGGTAAAATCATACATTAGCAGAGAGATTAAGATACAGTAGGCATGATACCAATAGTATAATTTCACATCTGGGAAGGAGTGATAAAACTCTCATTTAATTAGCAGGGGAAATGGATTGTCTGACTGAGAGCATTGGAAAGGTCTTATTTTATGTGCTGTTGGGAAAGGAAAAGAGAAAGCAAAGAATAACATTTATGGAGCTTGTACTTTGCATCATCAACTGCACTAAGAAATGTATTAGCTCAAACATCCAGCTCATTGGAACCTCTCAACCAATCGCACCCTTTAAGGACAGATTTTTATCATCTGTACTTCACAGATGAAGAAACAGAGGCTTAGCTAGATTAAAGAACTTTGTCCTGATCACAAGTTAAGTGATAGTACTGAGATATGAATTTGGACCTTTGTCTTCAAAGTCCATGCTTTCTATATTTTACCTAATTGCTGCCTGAGATTTATATTGGAACACTAAACCACTTCAGGAAAATTAAGACCATTGCTTTTGGTCTTGACAAAGTATTTTCTACCATGGATCTCTGAAGGTCCGTCCTAAAGAAACATTTTTTGTTTCCCCATCTCTGTTACCATCTTGGGCTTGGGGCAATGGGTTAATGACTTAACCAAGGACATCAGTGAACCAACCTTTTCCTGGTCTGGGTGTTTCTCCTTACTATCAGACAACTGTCCTAAACAGTTGTGGCCCATTTGGATGAAGGCTTCTAGTCTATGTAACCTCACACTAGACATTGCTGAAGTCCACACCAATGTTCTAGAATCAAGTTTATTTAAAGAAGGATTCCTGAATAACATGTCTTATACATGAAATATATTGGCATCAATATTAGAAAGAAGTTATACTCTGTTTTACATTTATTTTGAAGTTTAAATTAATTTCACCTACATTTTGAAAATTAAAAACAACAATTTAAATTAGGTTGAATAAAGTCATAACATTTTTATAGTCTATGCAGGCATACCTCAGAAATACTGTGGGTTTGGTTCCAGACCACCAGAGTAAAACGAATATTGCAATAGAGTGAGTCACACAAACATTTTGACTTCTCAGTGCATATAAAAGTTGTTTATACTATACTGTAGTCTATTAAGTATGCAATAGCATTATGTATAAAAAACCATATACATACCTTAATTAAAAAACACTTTATTGCTAAAAAATGCTAGCCATCATCTGAGCCTTCAGCAAGTTGTGTTCCTTTTGCAGGTGGTTGTAGCAAACCTTCAATTTGCAAAATAAATGCAGTATCTGCAAAGTGCAATAAAGCAAAGCACAATAAAATGATGCAGGGGTCTATATGGTCTAGTCACCTTGGGCCAAATCCAACTCACCATGTGTCTATAAAAAACAATTTCACTGGGACACAGCTACCTACACCTATTTCTTCTAAATCTCCTGTGGCCATTTTGGGGGTACATGGCAGAGTCCAGTGGTTGTGACCAACACAGCATGGCTGACAAAGCTGTAAATAGTTACTATTTGACCTTTTTCAATAAATGTTTGCTGATTCCTGCTCTGTGACAACAGGAGATACTTCAACCTTGCCTTTCCAATTAGATTCTGCACATGCACTTCATCCTGCCTCTTCAAGAGAAACCATCAAACACTTGTCGTATTTGATAGCATCTAAATTTGCTTAGTCATTTCTTCCTCACAAAACACTTATATAGTTCTACAGCAAAGTTATATTTTTTTTAAAGAAGGGGAAACATTTCTTTAAAATGCTCATTAAAACACTGTGATGTGGCTGTAATCTCCATTTTAGAAATAAGATATGTTTAGGCATAAAGACAACATTTATGTATTTATTTTTAAAAGTCTGGGTGCCCATTATGATGTCAGGTTCTGAGCTAGGTGATAGGGATGGAAAGGGGGCAGTGGAGACAGAATCCCTACAGTAATTAAAGCAATATAAAGTAATGGCATAAAAATAGGCACACAGACCAATGGAACAGACTCAAGAGCCCAGAAATAAACTCTTGCATACATGGTCGGTGAATATTTGACAACACTTTTAATCCTAGCTCTACTGAAAGCAAAATGGGACTTCTTCCTTGGTGAGATGAAGGGGAATGGGAGCTTGGAAACTCAGTGTAATTCAAAAGAAACAAAGCTTTCTATACTATCTCATCTTCCCAAGCAAGTCTCAGAAAATGATGTTTCTTGTCACATTGAAAAAAAGCCCATTCCCACCAGCAACTGGTGGGGGTGAGGAGAACTCTAACAATAACAGTCAGAGGAACAAATTCTGGAAATCTAATGTACAGCATGGTGATTATAGTTAACTGTATCGTATTCTGTACTTGAAAGGTGTTAAGAGAACAGATCTAAAATTGACATGATTACTATGGTGGTAATCCTTCTGCAATATATAAGTGTATCAAATCAGTACAATGTACACCTTAAAATTACAAAATGTTATATGTCAATTATATCTCCATGAAACTGGGGATGGAGGAGAGTCCTTCGCTTTGGAGAGCTCCTTTTGGATTACATAACTTGCCCCAAGTTATACACTTAATAAATAACAGTGTCAGGCCTGAAAGCTTCCAAAGCTCATTTTACATTAAACTCATGCTTTCCAAACTGAGAAATGGACAGCCCCACCCCTAACACTCTCTATGTAGTGTGAGCCAAGAATATACAAAGATACAGAATTACATGGCTTTGATTTTACTAGACAGTATATACTCTTAAATTTTTAAATATATTTTTTAAATATATTTTTATT
>NW_005370024.1:2695168-2720971 GCF_000412655.1 Myotis brandtii | reverse complement strand
AGAGAGAGAGAGAGAGAGAGAGAGAGAGAGAGAGAGAGAGAGAGAGAGAGAAAGAGAGAGAGAGAGATTAATGATGAAAGAGAATCATTGATCAGCTGCCTCTTGCAGGCTCCCTTCTAGGGATCGAGCCCGCAACCCAGGCATGTGTCCTTGACCGAAATTGAACCTGGGACCTTTCAGTCTGCAGGACTATGCTCTATCCACTAAGCCAAATCGGCTAGGGCTTAAACAAATTTTTTATATTAAAATGAGCCTGGCTCTTTTAAGAAGAAGAATGCAAATTTCAAATGAATATTTAAGATAAAAGACTTCCCATAGATTAATAAGGCTTGCAGTGCTCCAGTACCTAAGGATGAAATATTGTCTCTGGAATACTGTTACGTACAGTAAGAAGAAAAGAGAAAAATAAATAAGTATTTGAGGGAAAATGCACAAAAGGAGGCCTCATAATAGCTAAGATTTAAGCTGAAGGCAGAAAACAAGAAAAAGTTTGAAGAAGAAAAGAGCCCTCAGAAGCTTACTTGAGAATGACTTTCACAGGGTGTCATCGGTCAACCTGCCACTGAGTAGCCTAATTAAGACATCTGCTAAGAGTTATCAATTGATGGTGGTCTCACTGTCACACCACTTTAATTGACATGCTGTGATTTTGTTCCAGATTAACTTCATAAGTGGTCCTCCTAATAGAAAGATCACTTAAATTAAAAATGGGCTGTACATGGGGATTTGTGATGTTAATAGGCCAGTCTAATCTCTGTGTCATTTACATACATCTCCATTTTTCTCAATGCATATTTGCATATATCAGAGGATGTCACTGAAGGCTTCTCAGGGGCAGCATTGGTATGCTAATGAGCATGCAACTGGCACAGTGTCCCAAGTCATTTCTTTGACCTCCCATCAACACTAATTTTGGAGTTGCCTTTGAGCCTCTAGTATTAGTAACATAAAACCCATGTTCCAGAGAAAATATGAGTTCAGCCTATTCACCCAGATGCAATCAATCTTTGAAACACTGAATGAAATTGAAGCATAGAGACTTTATAACATCTGAAGACTTGCTTAGTACTTGAACAATTCAGTATGTCAGTGATGCTAAAAAATGTCTAAGAATATTGGCTTCATGTGCTAGCCCATCCACCTTCCTCAATGGGGTAGCCCAGGACAGCACATTTGCCAATCTGGGTAAGCCAGAGCAGAGGCCAACTTAAATAGAACTCAGAATAGAGGCTTTAGGAAACTAGGCAGATGTGGTTCCCCAGGGGGCAGACATGAGTCAGAGATTTAGGGTAGACTCTCCGTCCAAGGGGAAAAGAACTCATCACATTACTTTCATTGTTGTTTTAATACCAACGCCATCACCTTTGCGCCCGGCAGCTATCAATCAATGAGATGCTTCTAGACCAGTGATGGCGAACCTTTTGAGCTCGGCGTGTCAGCATTTTGAAAAACCCTAACTTAACTCTGGTGCCGTGTCACATATAGAAATTTTTTGATATTTGCAACCATAGTAAAACAAAGACATATTTTTGATATTTATTTTATATATTTAAATGCCATTTAACAAAGAAAAATCAACCAAAAAATGAGTTCATGTATCAACTCTGACACGCGTGTCATAGGTTTGCCATCACTGTTCTAGACACTTAGTGTTAACTGACTTAACCTTTTCCATGATACATACAACAAACCACAGATAGTATTAATAGTCCAACATATAGAAGAAACATGAAAGTCTTGAGCAGCTAAGAAATTTGCTGAGGACATGTAGCAAAAGTGAATCTGAAGTTGGCATGACTGCCAAGAACAATCTCTCTTTCCATTGCTTCCTGCCATAAGAGTGAGTGTATAATGAGGGACAGGGGAAAATGGAGGATCTGCACTATTAAATCCAAGACAAGAGACTTATCAACAGTCATACCTTGAGAAAGCCAAGGGCTGACTTGTTACTTGTCTTTCCTAATCCTCTAGCTGAGGGAATTGGTGTAGAAAGAAGGGGCTGGGCTTAGAGAGTAACTTGGTTGCCAAGGGAGAAAACTGGCTCACAGCCCTGGACAAGAGTGTGGGACATTCATTTACCGGCTCTGTTGGAGCTGGGCTCCCAGCTTTGCCAGGCCTTGGAGGTGTGTCAATGAGCCATTTACATGACCCTTTACAAAGTGAAGCCTATTATTTGGTCCTTCTGCTGGCTTTTATAAAAACCCTTGATGGACACAGTAGGGACAAAATAATGAATGTCCACATGCTGGGTGCCTCCTTAAACATGAAAAGTTGGTCTGAGAAACTTCAGAATCAAAAAGTAGTGGGTTTGTTCACAATACAATCAATATACAGATGATGTATTATATACATCTGAAACCTGTGTAATTTTATTAACCAATGTCACCCCAGTGAATTCAATAAAATTAAAAAAAACAAACAAAAAGTAGCAAGTTTGACACTGAGGAGCACTAAATTTTACAGGAAAATGGAGTATGTTGTGTTCCATACTGTCACCAGTGTTCCTCTAAGGGCAGATGAAGTTCCCACCCACGAACACTGGATAGGACACACCGGTGACAATGTAGAGCTAGCCTGGACAGGATCTCACACTCTTCCACCAGGATCCATGAGCCCCTGAGCTCAGAGCAACTCCTTTATGGGTTGTCAGAAAGCCAGCCTCCTGAAGAAGAGGCTTAGATGGACAATCTCACAAGGGACAGTGCTTGATGAGATTGGGGTGTGTGTGGGGGGGTCATCAGACTGAGGTCAAACAATGTCTGGAAGTGAGGGGTAATGCACAATGAGGGAGGCGGAAGGATTGGAGGGGACTAGGATCATGGTTCTCAACCTGGGGCCATTTTAGTTCTTCTAGAGGACTTTTGGAACTTCCCAGAGACATTTTTGATTGTGAGATAAGAGGTAAGGGTGGGGGAGCTACTGGCATCTTGTAGATGGAAGCTAGGGATGTTGCTAAACATCCTATAATGCATAGGACAGACCCTCCCTCTCCTTTCCCCTCCATCACAGTAAAGTATTACCTAGTCCCAAGTGTCAATGGTGCTGAAGATAAGAAACCCTAAGTTAGGGGTACAGGAACTAAGCCAGAAAGTAAAAACTGGGGAGGAGATTCTTATGTGCCGCTCAGAATGAGATTAGGGATCTAGTGCTGTCCCTTGTTTTGCATCTCAAGGAATGGAGACTCAGAGAGGGAAAGTGACTTGCCCAAAGCCACACAGCTATTGCTAGAAAAACAAGAATTAAAATATGGTCACTTTACCATGACCTGGAGTGTTTCCCGCTACCCACACTGTCTTCTTAAAGTTTATATGGGGAACAGTGCAGCAGGTAACCTGGTCAAAACACCAGACTTGGCTTTTATTTCTGAGGTTGCCCAGTGATGAGCATTTAGTGCCTCTAATTAATCTAATAGCTAACAGTACCTTTCCTTTCCTTGGTTTGATAACCGAGATAGTATGGGGTCCTGGAAATAAATGGCAGAAGGGAAAGGAGACCTATTGTGCATGCAGCAATTTCTAGAAGCCAAATTGTTCTGGGAGCTTCACTGTGCTTGCTTAATTTACTTTCACAATAACCTCAGGAGGTAGGTATTATCTCCATTTCAAAATGATGAAACAGGCACAGATGGGTTTGGTCAGGTGCCCAGGGTCTCACAGTTGATAAGTTCATAACTTTTCAAAGCTGATATTCTGCGTCTACAAAAATGTAAGTTCCACAGGGGCAAGGATTCTCGAAATATGTTTGTTCATTGATTGTTTTTCCCTAAGTGTCTACAACACTGATGGTGCATAGTAGGAGTCTGATAAAAACTCGTTACATTACTGACTTAAAACCACTGAATTATATAGGCCTTAAGACTTGAAGACTGGGGATTTTTGAGTTTAATAAAATATAAAACATCAAAGTAAAATCTGCTTCTTTTAAATTTTGGAATCCAGCAGCTTTCAAAACATCTGCAAGGGAGCAGAGTATTTAAAATACCTCCTCCAAGCTGTCTGATGCCAAGTGTTGAAGTATACCAAGTGACAGCCGTGTCCTAGGAGTATCGGAGGAAGAGTGTGTGCAGCTGTTACATTATTTAGAGTATCTTTAAACAAAAGCTGTGGTTGAGGAGAGAAAAAGCATGACTACCTCATCAATTGTTCCAGCATCTGGGCCCAGCAATAAGGTGTTTTTTGAGCGAGAGGAGCTGACTGTGGGAGTTGGAGAACTTTGAGAAGGCACATTGCTTCTCATCTCTTTGGACCTAAGCTAGTATACATGTTAACTAATACCCTTCCATCCAGTGCTTCCCAAATTATAGCAACTTGCTCAGAAATAGAGCCTTCTCATCCCTGCATCCCAGGACTTGGTCCATATAGGCACCCAATAAGTACTTGTTGAGCGGAATAATGGTTGTGTTTCTATAAACATGGTATTTCTCTTGGTTGAGGCATGCATCCTGGGAATTGCAATTTCTATGACCTTCCCCCAAGAAAAACTTCTGGTTTATTTTGGATCAAGGCAGGATGTAACTAATATTCACTGCTTTTATAGTTTATAACATCCTGTTGACACTTAACCTCATATTATTTTCCCAGCAGTCATCTGAGATGTTATATCCAGGTTACAAGTGAATCAAAGGAGGCTCAGAATTGAGGAATCTTTCCGAGGCCACTCAGGCAGGAAGTTGTAACATTGGGATGTAAATTCTTTTACTGAGCTTCAGATGGGACTAGTTCTGTGCAGTAAAGTACTAACCTTGACAAAGAAAGGTCTGGCCATTGACTGGCTCCTAGGAGTTGACCTTGGAATGTTCTCTCTGTTTACAATCTATGCTAACAATGGGAGTCTTTGACCATGTAGTATAAGCTTGACCTTTTGGAGGAGCTAAAGACAAAGGTCATCCATGTGGGCAGCCAACCATGTCTATGTGACCAACTCCTAATCAATGTCCTAGACATGAAGGCTCAGGTGATCTTCCTTGGCCTTCCAGGTGTGTTGCCACATTTTGTTGCTGGGAGAAGTAAGCTCTGTCTATGAATACAATGGGAAGCTTGCATCTGGAACTCTCCTGGACTCTGCCCTATGTGCCTCTTCTTGATTTTGGCTTTAATCTGTTTCCTTTTGCTATAATATGCCATAACTGTGAGTATAATAGGTTTGCTCAGTTCTGTTTGTCTTAGTGAGTCATTAAACCTGAAGGTGGTCTTGGGATCTTCTGAACTCCCAAGTTCCTACAGTTTCTCTCTGCAACCCTGGGATGGTCAACAAGAAGGATTAACGAGGAGGGAACTTTACTGCCCAAAGACCAAAGTAGATAAGACTGTGATCAGATGAGATGACTTCCTAAGAGGAAGGGGAACATGGGCTCAGTGGCCATCACATCCAACTCCTTTTCTTTGTCCCATTGGTTGCAAGGTATCACCTAGTGTACCTCGAGAATCAATCACCAAACCGGAGATACTGTCTGTTGTGGCACATGCTGGAAGAGTAAAGAAGGTTTTCTGCCAAATTAACAACCTTGGCAGCATCTCCCTCTCCCACCCTCCATCCCCTCTCCTCCTTTCCCTTTGTCTTCTAGCTTTCTCTTCTCCTCTGCTCCTCCCACCCCCACCTTTTATTACTATGTGCCTGGCATTGTGCCAGGTTTTTTGAAGACAGAAACACAGCAGAGGCAACATTGTGGGTAGTTACTTTTGAGTTAAATTCCCTGGCTTTGGGTCTTGCCTCTTCTACCTTCATGTTCTCAGTCCCTTCCTAGGTAGGGCCGGGACTAGGGTAATGCCAGTGAGGAACTCTAGTCCCAGCCCTGCTTTATCTGGAACATAGGATTCAGAATCTAACTTCTGAGGTTATGAGAATTACAATTACTTCATCCCTCATGCTCAGCCCCTTCCAATACAGAGTAAGCACTATCAAAGTGCTAGCTATTCTTTTCAGTGCTTTTGTATGAATATTTTAGCTCAATCTAACGTATATGGATTCAACTCTGATACAGGTAGGGTAGTTTCACAGGACTGGGATGGAGCCTCCATCCCTCCTAGGGGGACTTAGCTCTCATTATAACTGAGATGCTTAAATTTTCTCCAGGAAATGAATTCTTTGGTCACCCACCTCCTACCCCCTGGCAATGTGACATGACACAACCTTACACAGGTATTTGTTATCTAAAATATGCAGATGCTGAACACAGGACTGCCTAGGATTCCCATGACCTGGAGGGCAGCATAGTTCTTAAGGATGACATTTGGAGCCCTTCTTGGTCTGAATCAGGGAAGTGGCTTTTAACCTTGACTGTACATTAACATCCCAAGGTGATTTTTACAAAGTCTTGATGCCCAGATCCACCTACATCAATTCTTATTTAATATTCTTGGTGTGTGCCAGCATGGTCATTCCTGTAAGCTCCTCCAGGGTTCTAACCTGCCCCTGTATTGAAGGACATCTTGCAGCTTCATCACACGCTAGTGCCCTCCTCCAGATACTATGCATTTTTCTGTCTGAAGACACTACTTCTGTTGGTCCCACTACCTGGTGTGCTCTCCCTTTTTTGTCCTCCTGTGCTGGGCCGACTCCATTGATAATGTCCTAGAACAGTGGTCGGCAAACTGCGGCCCATGAGCCACATACAGCTCTTTGGCCCCTTGAGTGTGGCTCTTCCACAAAATACCGACTTCTGCGCATGGGCCACGAAGTTTCAATCACACTGTATGTGTGCGCTTGCACGTGGTATTTTGTGGAAGAGCCACACTCAAGGAGCCAAAGAGCCGCATGTGGCTCACGAGCCGCAGTTTGCCGACCACTGTCCTAGAAGATAATGGATGAGAAAATCCTTCACAGACTCCAGAGTGGAATATGAATGTAGGGGATTATTGCTATTATTTCTGCAGCAGGCGGGCTATAACCTCTATGAGATCATCTATCAACACAGAAACCCTGTTGCTGCTCACTGAATTGTACCCCTGTGACCCAAAATATAATGTATTTCCCACTGTACTTAACTTAATACTGTGGGCTGACATGTACCTTGAACTGAGCTGGGTGCATAATATTTAAATGCTGAGCCCGACAGTTTATAACCCAAGGCAGCTCACTTCCCCCTTTTGGCAAGCTGCCAAGCCAAGGAGAGAAGAACAGTGAAATGAGGGATTGAATAAGATTAGGGTGGGATGGTGTTTCTCCAAAACAATCCATGTCTGTTATTTATTTTTAATATCTTGATGAAAGGAACATCTTTGTTCATTTTGATGATCAGGCATGCTCCTTGGCTACCTCCCACAGCCACCTTTGGATTGTCAGTTTCAGCTGCCCTCACACTGGGTCAGAACCATTTCTTGTTGATTTAAAAACCCAATAGTAGATCATCTGACTGGAGTTTGATATTGTGGTTCAACAGCCTGCTGATCTGCAAAGGCCTGCAAAAAGGGAAATGCTTGCTGGACACTTCTGCAGGTCAGAGTCAGTGGGGAGGGTAGAGTAGGGAACTCCTGCCCTTGTCTCTTAATATTGTGCTGAGAAAACAATTCAATCATAGAGCAAAGAGGATGTTTAAAATAGAAGGCATCAATGCAAAGACCCTAATTTTATTTTGTTATTTTTCAATTACAGTTGACATTCAACATTATACTAGTTTTAGGTGCATAGCATAGTGATTAGACAATCATTTATATAACTTAGAAATTGATCAGCCCATTAAGTAAAGATAATTTTACAGATAAGGATATGGAGACTCAAAAGGATGAGAAATTTGCCAAGCTATTTGATGCTTAAATTCATTAAATTTAGATGAATGTCTCATCTAAGTCACTTAGATGAGGAATCTCTTATCCCCAGTTGTCCATTCTTTTAACCCTATCGTGTTGCCAACTGTCAAGAGTGACATCTGTCCAAGTCAAGAAGGACCCAATTGGGCAGTGTTTAGAACATCATTTCCCTTTTGTATTGTAACAATAATCAGCCAATCAAAAACAGGCAGGAGCTCCCCTCTGCACCTGACACAGATTTTAGAGCTGTGAGGGGGGCCTTGCACTGTTTTCAGTCAGATACCAACTTCAAATGATGGTAGGATAGTGGTAATCACATGCAGGATTATTGAATAAGGGCCTCATATGTATTCTTACCTCCTAGAACATGCTATGTAATTTGGGAATCAAATTTGGATTGTTACTTTGTGTTATTCAAGGTTGACACAAAACAAAACAAAAAAATGATCTATGAGTATCCAGATTTCTGAATTGAGTTTGAGGGTGTTAATTAATCATGGTCCCTCCTCTTCAGATTTTGAACCCATTGAAAAATAGCCTCAAGGAGTCAAATAATGATTAGAAAGTCAACTTTATTGCAGTTAAGACTTGCACTGGACAACACATCTTGACTCAAGTAGTAGAAATGAACTAAGCTACCCAATGCAGGGCCTGGAAAAATCATATTCATATGGCAGGATGTAGGAAATAGAGCAACTGTGACCCAGAGGAAGATGGAAATAGATATATGTTAGGGATCAGGGAAGAAAGAGAGAGGAGAGGGAAAGGGACTCATTGCTTTATTGCTCTAGTAAGAGGAGGCTCACCTCCTGGTGAGAGTGGCTAGAAGTAAATGGAGATGATGAATATTACTATGTTACAGGCCAAGGAAGGATCATGCAGAAAGAAAGAAAAGATTCCCCTACATATTTAAGCAATAGGAGTGAGTATAAGGAAAATGCAGACACATGAAACCATTGAAGAGGTGGTGAAACCCAGGCTGCAGAAATTGGCAGAATACACTGTCCCTTAGTTTTACTTTTACTTTTACCTTTAATCATGTAAAAAACACATAACATGCAATTTACCAACTTAACCATTTCAACTTTTAAAAAATATATATTTAAGTATACTTTATTGATTTCAGAGAGGAAAGAAGAGGGAGAGAGAGATAAAAGCATCAATGATGAAAGAGAATCATCCATCTTCTGCCTCTTGCAGGTCCCCACTGGGTTGCACATCTCCCACTGGGGATCAAGCCCTCAGCAACCAGGGCATGTGCCCCCACTGTGAATTAAATTGTGACCTCCTTGTTTATAGGTCTATGCTCAATCGCTAAGCACATTGTCGGGACCCATTTTTTTAAAAAAAATTTAATTAACTTTACTAGGGTCTAATTTATACACATTTTAACTATACAGTTAAATGATTTCAACAAATATATTCACCAGTGGACTTACTACCCTATTAAGATACAGAACATCTTCTTCAGCTGAGACAAACTTAACCAGTTGTAAGTGTAATGTTCACTAGTGTTAAGTGTATTTCTATTGTGTAAACAATCTCCAGGACATTTTTATATTGTCAAATTTAAATTATATGCCCATTACACACAAACTCCTCATTTCCCTATTTCCTCAAACCTTGGTAACCACCATTCAACTTTCTGTCTTAATGCATTTGACTACTCTGGGCACCTCATATATGTAAAACCATATAATAATTATTTTTTGAGTGTGACTGGTTATTTCATTTAGCATAATGTCCCCACAGTTTATTCATGTTATAGCATGTATCTGAATTCCTTTCGTTTTGAAGGTCAAATAATAATATATGGATAGACCACATTTTGTTTATCCATTCATTTGTAGATGGACACTTGGGTTGCTTCCATCTTTTGGCTTTTGTAAACAATGCTGCCATGAGCATGCTTGTGCAAATCTCTCTTGAAGAGCTTGCTTTCAATTCTTTGTTAAATACCCAAAGTGGAAATGTTGAATCAGGGCCTTTCAGGTTTTTTGTTGTTGTTGTTGTTAATCCTCACCCGAAGATATTTTCCATTGATTTTTAGAGAGAGTGGAAGGGAGAGGGAGAGACAGAGAAACATCTATGTGAGAGACACATTGATTGGTTGCCTCCTGTATGCACCCCGACTAGGATGGGGGAACCTGCAACCAAAGTACATGCCCTTCACCAGAATCGAACCCGGGACCCTTCAGTCCAAGGGCTGACGCTCTATTCACTGAGCCAAACTGTCTAGGGCAGGCAGGGCCTTTCAGTTTTGACAAAGGAAAGCTTGATGCTGCTACAATTAAACAGAATTCAGAGGCCAGAATTCCACAGATGAAAAGGATATAGAGCAAGGGTATCTTCTGGGATTGGTAGGATTGAGGAGTGAGCCTCGCAGGGGGTGAGACACAGTGCTGAGGTTTTGCACAGCAGTGAGGAGGAGTTACGGGGAGGCAGAGAAGTCCTTGTTTTGGGGGGAGCCTCCAGAGGCGATGGAAAGAACCTGGGGCTGGGGGGGGGGTGAGAGCGGGAAGGAGAAAGCTTCCCGCCTCTCCTCCGATGGAAAGAGACACAAATGTGGTGACAGTCTGGACCCAGGAGTGTGTGAGTCCAAGGGCTGACGCTCTATTCACTGAGCCAAACCGTCTAGGGCAGGCAGGGCCTTTCAGTTTTGACAAAGGAAAGATCGATGCTGCTACAATTAAACAGAAGTCAGGGACCAGAATTCCACAGATGAAAAGGATATACAGAGTAAGGGTATCTTCTGGGATTGGTAGGATTGAGGCGTGGGCCTCCCAGGGGATGAGACACAGTGCTGAGGTTTTGCACAGCAGTGAGGAGGAGTTACAGGGAGGCAGTGAAGTCCTTGTTTTGGGGGAGCCTCCAGAGGCGATGGAAAGAACCTGGGGCTGGGGGGGGGGGGGGAGAGCTGGAAGGAGAAAGCTTCCCTCCTCTCCTCCGATGGAAAGAGACACAAACGTGGTGGCAGTCTGGACCCAGGAGTGTGTTTTGCTCTTAATTCTTATTCTGAGTGGCATGTACATTTGCTTGTAGGTAAAAGGTAAGGATAAAGGATAGAAAAGATCTTTTGTTTAATATACAAAGAGGAGGAGCCAAGTCATATGGAGTCCCCATTGAAAACCAGAGTCTACCACACATGTATGAGAAGTAAGACATTCCTGTCCTAACCTCTACCTGTTACAGGATCACAGCATCTAAAGAGGAGACCTGATCCAAGCAAGAATTTCACTTATTTTCACAAGGCTAGTCACACATCTTATCCTAATTCTATATTGGGAAAAGGCTGGCAGTAATAATACCCACCATTTATTTACCTCAGTAGTCCTCAATCTGGGACATAAAAATGGACCCATCTCCAGGGGACCATTAGAAATGTCTGGGGACATTTTTGGTTGTCAAAAATAGGATGCTGCTAAACATCCTGCAATGCCCCCACAAAAAAGACTTTTCTAGCCCAAATGTCAAAAGTGCTGAGGTGGACGAATGGGTTTGGTTATATCATTTTCTCAGGTATATTCTAATTTTGTCCTCACAAACACATGCCAACATACTGATTCTTGCTTTATTTTATTGAGTAGGAATGTGAGAGGTGAGTCTGAACAGTTTAACTGCCCAGAGGTTCAGTACTAAGGTCAGGTGTCCTGCCTCCTGAGACCACTTCCCTTTGTTCACACCTTAAAGGGTTGGATGAGAAGCAGCCTCTGAGGGTTGAAGTCACCAATAAAGAAGTTGAAGGAGGAAGGAGCATTTATCCAGTGTCTGCTGTGCTGTGAGGTTCAGTGTTATCCTTAATCCTTGTCACATTTCCAGCCCTTTACTGAAGTTTGGTATGTGGCAGCTCAGAAAATTATATAGCTTGTAAAAGGTCACATTCAAACCTTGGTCTATGCTAAATTTGGCTCTTTAAAACCCACTGGTCCTTTATTAGAATATGTGTGATTAAAAATAATTTGTTCAAAAGCGTTAATAATAAGGTGCGAATATCTATTCTAGACACTGCCGATTCTACTCATTTACTCAAATGAAGAGGTGTGTGTGTGTGTGTGTGTGTGTGTGTGTGTGTGTACAGATCTCTCGTGTTTTAATGACCAGGAGATTTTTGTTTGTTTTCTTCAATTTTTAGTCTGCAACTTACCACCCATATAGATTTGAACAAATAGCTTACCTGGCTGTGTCTGGACTTCCTCACCTGTACCACAGAGACGCTCAGAGTGGGGGCACACCAGAGCCGGGACGGGAAGCATTACATGACATGATGTAAGGAGAAGCAGAATTCTCTCCATTCCAGGGTAACTTGCATTGACACTGTAGGCATGGCAGGGAGGCTCTGATAGATAGCGCCAGGGCCAGTAGGGGTGGTAGTGCCCTCAGCCACTGTTGCGTTCTCCTGGCCAGCAGGAGGCAGGGCTGATGAAGCCAGCTTTGGGGCATGAGAGGAAAAAGCAAAGTGTCTATGGAAGCTTCAAGGACAACAGAGGTGTTGGCTGTGGGAGACTTACTCACCCTCCCAGGACTGCCAGTAATGTAGGGGAGACATTTATAAACTCCTGTCTTTCAGCCTTGTGAGTGAGCCAGAAAAGCAGTGGTGTCTATTTTTATCCTCAAGGCAGCAACACCACAGGAAACATGGACCACAAAAGTTATAGCTGAATAAAAGCCACCTGGAGCAATTTAGGAGAGACCTGATGTCATAAATCGACCTGAGTCTTTTTCAGAAGCCTTGGAATAGCAGTGGGAGAAAATGTACCCAAGATGGATGGGCAGCAGCTTCAAATCTCTACTTCATCACTTCCAAGCGTCATATTTAGAGGGTCCCCAGATTTCTCTGAGCCTCAGTTTCCTCACCTGTAAATCAAAGAAAACACTATTTCACATGGTGGCTATGGATCTTCAACATGATCAACTCAACAGAAATACTTTGCAAACTGCCAGGCCCTGCACAGGTCTGGGAGGTTGCTATATTATTCCCAACCAGTCAGTGATACCATGGATGTTAGTCTGTGAAAAGAAATTCTAGTTTATGTTCTATGTGGTGTCGTCTTTGAATCTCACGTTCTCACTCATCAAACACCTTAAAATATACTAGTAGAGGCACCTAGAGTGGCAGAAATAGAAAAATCTATCATGTAATTCAGAGCATCCTCCTCTTGGAAGCTCATTGGAAAGGGGAGAGCATGTCTTATTAAGCTTGCTTAATTCAAGAGGGAGATGGAGAGTTGCAAATGAGAAATGCAGATCTAAGAAGATATCCCACAACGTGCCTGGCTTTAATAATTGCTCAAATAAGACAATCTAGTCTCTCTCCTCTCCACCTCATATTCACGCTTACAATATTTGTAAGGTCATATTTTTAGGGTTCCAGGTTTCAAATAAATGTCACAGTGTCAAAGATTCATCCCAAACCTGTCTATCCTATCCTATCCTAACCTATTGCATCTCTCTGTTCATTCTCTCATCACATTCATCACTATTTGAGACTATCTCATTGTTTGATTTATGTGTATGGTTGATTGTATGTTTTTCCAGGTGATAAACTCCTTGAGAGCAGGTCTTAATCACCTCAATATCTCCAATGCCCAGCTTCATGTCTGGCTCATAACAGAAGTTCAAAAAATATTTCTTGAATGAATGAATGAATGAATACCCAAATCCCAAACACAATGGTACTGGGGCAACTGTTTGCAAGAAGTGGCAGCTGGGACAGAAATGAGGCAGAGACAGTGGGGGCAGTGGGAAGTGGCAGAGTAGCTTGGACAGAAGGGGTGGACAGTCTGACTTGCTGGGAGCAGGAGTGTAATGGTGGGGGACTTGGAAGGGGACCCCATGCATGGCAGGGACCAGAAGCTCCTTCCCGTGGCCCCCAATGGCACCACCATGAGCCTTTGGAACCAGCATGCTCAGAGGCCAGTGCACTGAAATCTCTAACAGGCAGAACATTCGTCAGTGCCTGAGGTGGGATGCAGGGTTGCCAAGGGAAGAAGGGAGAGGTGCAGGGATCCTGGAGGCTGCTCAATGGCCAGTGTAGGAGGAAATGACCAAGATGCTTATGCGGTCATTTTCTATACTGTTGCCCTGGGCAACAGCTCTTATTCAGAGAATAGGAAAAAAACACACCTCTTAAAACACAATAAAATCCTTAGCTCCAAAGCTCCTTAAGACATCTAACAGTTATCACATATTTATGTGTTTATGAATTAGGCACTGGGATAAACACTTTGCCCACATTATCTTAGTTAGCCCTTCCAACAGTTGCTTTTTTATTCCCATCTTACATATAGAAAAACTGAGGTTCAGAGAGTGAAACAGGCTAATAAGTGGTGGAGCTGGGATTGGAGACAAGTCAGTCTGACCCCATATCCAGTGTTTTTAAACTACCATTGACAATTGCATGTGAATTTTCTAAATTTGATGACAACTTTTTAGAACTGTGTAAAAATATTGGGGCTCTCTGGGTTCTGTCTTAGCCCATCTTTATTATGCTTATGCTACATAATCCCAAGGGATGTCTTAGTCATTTCCTTTGCACCAGTCCCACGCCTATGGTTCTGAACTTCAGAAGTCTTCATCCAGCCACCTGCTGATGTCTTTAGCTGGCTGTCCATTAGAAGCTTCCACTCCACATGTCCATAACTGAATTCACCATTACCTCCCCAAACTTTCTTTCTTTCAAATATTACCTCTCCTAGTTAAATGACACACTCCTCCAGCCAGCTGTCCCAGAGAGAAATCTGGAAATTATCCCTACCACCTCCCTCCCTCCCCTCATTACCCTCCTTAGTCTTGCTCCAATATGTTGAGTCCATCCTGGTAGACACAGACTCAGTTTATTATTATTGATGATGACAGCTGGTTTTAACTGGTCTTCTTATCTTTAGTACTGCCTTTCACAAATCCACCTTATTTAACACTACAGGGGTAATTTAAAATGAATATTGAAATGAAAACCTGGTCCAATTACTCTTTTGTCAGGTCTTTCTACTCAGAATTCCTATTGCCCACCAGGCCTTGGCAGTATTTCCCTATTTTACAGTTTTTAAACGTGCCTCCTGTGTGTATCTTACCTCTTCTCTTCTTCCTTTCCCCCTCACATCTTTTCTTCATCCTTTGCATGGATTTTCTTTAGCTTCTTCTTTATGCCAGGCTCTGAAACAAACTTTATAAGAAAGGTGACAATATAAAAAATATTTTCATGTACATTAACTAATTTATTTCTTACAACACTGTTGACTGGCAGGTAGACTTCTCTTGTACCAGGTCCTTGGCTTTCAGGTCCTGTAATGTCTGCTTCCAGTGTCTCTGTGACTGTTTTTACCATCCCCATCCATCCCAATGCATCGTCAATACGCAGAGATCTTTGACTCAATGCGATCAGGATAAGTGGTGTTTAATCAAAAGCTGGGAGGCAGGGGTGGGGGGGGGGAGAAGGGGGAGAGGAGGGCAGAAGCATCTGGTGTGATAGATATGTATCTACTGGTTGCAAATATTCAACGTGTCCTGGGAATGAGTCAAGATACTTTCCACTGTTCTGGCGAAGTGGCTAAGTGGAAGGCAGCTACAAAAGTTTCTCCCATGGCTGTTGGTGACTGTCTGACTCACTGGACTGTGAAGTCCGCAAAAGCCAACACTACGCCTTATTTTTCTTTGTGTCTTGAAGACCCAACACAGACATGGTTGTTCAATAGATAGTTATCTATTATATGGATCAATGCTTAGGAATCTAGAAATGGGAGGGAACTTAGCCAGCATCTTTCCATACCACAGTCTCCTGAATTCCAGTCGGCTGTGTCATCGTTGTGCACAATGGATCTATGCAATAGTTTGCACATGTTTGGTGACATTTGAGTCTTGCCTGCATTCTCATTCATTACTTATTTACATTTTATTATTGTTTACTATCATTACCAGGTCTAATTTGGCAGGTAAAGGCACTGAAGCTTAATGTGATCAGAAGACATGCCCTAGCTTAGGAATTTGTATCAGAGCTGAATTTGGACATCAGCACTGGGGTCCTGAATTCTGGGGTACACAGCCAGCCCTTCCTGCCTCTGTGCCTAAGGCTCTCTCTGCTTTTTGAGCAAAGGAGCCTTGCTGTAAGGAGACTGGATGCAGCCATCCGTGAGGTGAATGGAAGAAGCCATGTGGGGCAAACTGCCTTCATGCTTCCTGGAGAGAAGGAGGGAGCTTGGGAGAGGGAGAAATTCAAAGTCTCTTCTGAGAGCTGAGCTGGGGAGGATGCTGGTGCCCCAGACAGGAGGGGAAGCCAGGCAGATTTCTCTCTGAACTGAGCTGAGAATGCTCACTCACCATACATTCCAGCCTAGATTTTGGAAGGAAAAGATATAATGCCCTTTTAAAACTGTCCTCTCTTCCTTTCCGAAATGAAGGTCAGCAGGGGAGATAAGTGGCGCCGGAGATGCTAATGAAAGAAAACCCAGGTGACTGCAGAAGCAATTTAAAGATTTGCCAGGATTTGTTTTGGCCCCAGTGGCTCTGCCTTCTACTTGCAATTCCTCCTCTGCTGGCTGGATAGGGAGATAAATACATTTTTAAAAAGTCCAACATCCAGGCACTTTTGAAACCAGGGAAAGCAGAACATGGGAGGCTTAAAATATTAATCATGTATCCGGGCTTGCCAGAGAAAAGAGAACGGTGTGCTGCAGGTGTAATTCAGGGAGAAAATCCCCTCCAGCGACGAGTGATATGGAGGTGGATTTCACTCATGTGTGCAGTGGACATGACAGAAAACTTGATTCATTCTGAATGCAGACCTGGATTCAAAGGCCCCTCCTTAAAGGGAAAGCTGCAGGCGAGGAGGACATGCCGAGACCTCATTAAACTATCATTAAACAGCCAATAGGCTCTAGGCTGAGTCCAGAAATATAGATGAAAGGCTTTAGGAATGTTGGATTAGCAAACAAGGCTCAGATGTTCAGAGGTAGGAGTTAATGGCAGGATTCCATAATCCCCAAGCAGAAGCCTGAGAGAGGAGTCATCCATTGTTCATCCCCAGGGCTCCCTCTCAAGCCAGACCTACTTCCTGTGTTCACCTTGAGATTTTTTAAAATTTAATTCTTTATTGTTTAAAGTATTACATAAGTCTCCTTTCCCCTGTTGACCTCTCCTGGCTGCTCCCCCGCCCCCCAGCACATGCTCTCACCCTTCTACTGTCTGTGTCATGCTCATATGTATGCATACAAGTTCTTTGGTTGATCTATTACTCCCTCACCCCGCCCCCCCACCCCTTCCCTCATAGGTTGGACAGTCTGTTCGATGCTTCTATGTCTCTGGTTCTATTTTTGTTCATCAGTTTATGTTGTTTCTTATATTCCACAAATGAGTGAGATCATGTTATATTTATCTTTCTCTGACTGGCTTATTTCACTTATCATAATGCTCTCCAGTTCCATCCATGCTGTTGCAAATGTGAGAATTACTTCTTTTTTTACAGTAGCGTAGTATTTCATTGTGTAGATGTACCACAGTTTTTAATCCACTCATCTGCTGGTGGGCACTTAGGCTGTTTCCAAATCTTAGCTATTGTAAATTGTGCCGCCATGAACATAGGGGTGCATATATCCTTTCTGATTGGTGTTTCTGTTTTCTTGGGATATATTCCTAGAACTTACACTGGCTGCACCAGTCTGCATTCCTACCAGCAGTGCAAGAGGGGTCCTTTTCCTCCACATCCTCTTGTTGTTTGTTGTTTTGTTGATGATAGCCATTCTGACAGGTGTGAAATGGTATCTCATTGTCATTTTGATTTGCATCTCAGGTGATTAGTGGCTTTGAGCATGTTTTCATATGTCTCTTGGACCACCTTGATTTCTTTTTAATTTTTTTCTTTAAATATGTTTTTATTGACTTCAGAAAGAAAAAGGGAGAGGGTTAGAGAGATAGAAACATCAATGATGAGAAAGAATCATTGATCAGCTGCCTCCTGCACACCCTCTATTGGAGATCAAGCCCATAACCCAGACATGTGCCCTGACTGGGAATTCAACTGTTGTTATCTCCTGGTTCATGGATTGATGCTCAACCATTGAGCAACACACGCCAATCTCATATTGGTTTCTTAATACAGGTTCCAGAGATTCAGTTTCCATCTGACTTTCTTCAGAATGGCCGCTGCCATGCACCAGTTGCACTCAAAATCAGTGGAAGTCTATTGGGCTCCCTATTTTGGTGCTGCCAAGCATAAACTCATAAGATAGTTTTTGAATTAAGGATTGTAATTCCACTTTGCATAAGAAAAGGGGTGGAAAAACTGAGACTCCAAGCAGTAGGGAAGCATCTATGGTTCTAAAATTTTAGAGTTCTTAGAGCTCGGTTCTTGATCTTGAGATCCTGTCTTCCTTCTGGGATGTTCTTAAGGACTAAATGTTCTATTTTTATTCCTGAAGCTGTGCATAATATCATACTTCATCATTCCTGGAACTTGCCCCTTATTCTTTAAGTAGAATAGCAGCTTGCTGTCTCTTACTCACAACTTGTTTCAAACCTATATGCCTCTATTTGCTTTGGATCTTTTTGTTTGAAACCCAGATTTGTCTATTGAAGAAGCTTTCCATTCTCTACCTGCATTGCTGTCTCCTCTTCCCCTACCCGCTGTGGAAGAACCCACAAGCACCTGCCATGAGTAAACCCGGGGAAGGTGCTTACCTCCATCTTAGAACAATTCTGTTCTTCAAGACTTGGACTTCAATCATTGGAACCTAAACATGTATGCCAAACTGTAGGAACCACTTTTAAAATAGTAAGTGGATTATGTCTTTGTATAACAGTCAAGTCTTCTTATGATGGCAAAATTACTTAGTTTGGTAGAAGCAACATTAGCCTTGGAGACTCAGGTTTGAGTTTCACATCTGTCATCTAGCTGAGTGGCAGTAATGGTTTTCTTAACTTCCTGTTTGCTTATATATAAAGTGGAGTTAATTATACCTACCTTAACAGTTTATTTATTTATTTATTTTTCTTAAAATATATTTTATTGATTTTTTACAGAGAGGAAGGGAGAGGGATAGAGAGTTAGAAACATCGATGAGAGGGAAACATCAATCAGCTGCCTCCTGCACACTCCCTACTGGGGATGTGCCCGCAACCAAGGTACATGCCCTTGGCCGGAATCGAACCTGGGACCTTTCAGTCCGCAGGCTGATGCTCTATCCACTGAGCCAAACCAGTTAGGGCTATTTATTTATTTTTTATTAGAGATGCCTTTATCCCAATAAAAGCATTTCCAGAACAAAGAGTTAATTTGAGGTGGGAGGACTCTCCTAGAAACTATATCTATTTGTGTAAGTTCTAAGATCAGGTATGGTCTTTAATTGATGCCGAAGAGACTACAGGGTGGTGATTGCTATTCCCAGAGACTGAACAGCAGTTGGCAGAGGAACTTCAAGAGGTGTTCATCACTACAGGGTTGGCATGGCACTGTGCAAGTCAGAGTCCTAATTTGCTTGAATGCTGAGTGAGGGCAAAGAAGGGCACATGAGATGCCAATTCATTTGTGATGACCACAAGCTCTTTGCTTTCTCAGGGTGCCTGAATGACCATCCATTCTTGATCATCAAATTATTGGAATTGACTCAATATTCATCCATTGGATGGTTTCATGTGGTCAGCTCCTTACTCAGACTTTCAGGGTCCCGTAAAGAAGCATGGCTTTCTTCCTCCTGCACCAAACTTGACCACAGGTGCTCTGAAATTTGGCTCCCAAGATGGGTTATCAGGGGCATTTCTTCTTCAAGCCTCACTTCCTCAGAGGCACAGTGCTGGAACATGGATTACCCTTGTTCTTCTCTAAGTCTCAAGGTACCCACCAGAAGTTCCTCCTATCTCTGTCTTCCCCATAAAAATCTAGACTTGCAACACATGCACATATATACACACATTCCACGTTCTTCACATTTCTCCAGATGGTACACATAGAACCAGATGAACATTAAGAAGGGCTCAGAAGCTGGTAAGCCAAAAAACCTTATCCTTTACTCTCCTTCCATTCTTCCCCTATGTAGAGACTCACACACCTGTCCCTCTCATCCCCCTGAGAGTGCTCAAGGAGGCTTTTTGCTACAGAACTAAAGATACAAACAGACAAATACAAAAGCACACATCAAATACTCAGAGTCATTTGTATTATACACTGAGAAGTATAATTGTCATAGGAAGACAGAAAGTTCAGGTCCACATTTATAGTCCTTTCTTTTCCTTGTAGACCTATGTGCAAAGCCCAGTCATAATAAGAATGTTTTTTAGTGTGAACTTCATTAGAACCAAGAACATTGATTGGATTTGAGAGTGTAGTGACATCATAAGATAGTCTGATATCTCCAGTTTGCATTTGGAATGTTTCTGCCAGATTGGAAAGGAACAGAGTTATCACTTTCCCTTTCTCAAAGATGCAGGATTTTGTAAAACTGGGTAAGATCAAGTTCTCAGAAAATGAGGGGTTGGGAAAAACACTAAACTTTTACTAAATATATATAAATGACAGAGTGTATAAATATTCTAGAAGATAATCACTTGCTTTAGCAAGCCAGATTCAGATGATAAAACCCTGCTCCAATAAATAAGCGTCTTCAGGATTGTGCTCTCCTTGTTCAGGATAAATTGCTGCAGCATTGCCATCCACCAGACTAGATATTTCACCAGCTTCATGTTGTGCAGAGTGTATATCTTCTTCAATGTTTAAAGCAGCCCTTCTTGGCATGATATTTATTCGGTTTTGCACTTGGTTTTTTTTACATTGTTTTTATAGGTCTCAGGACAATGTCTGATTATTTCTCAAGTTACACATATGTTGTTGGGCCCTGGCTCTCTGTTGAATGGACTTCAGATAGGGTGGTGAGAAAAACTTCCCTGTGGAGTTAAATTTAAACAAATCTGCAAAGCAGAATTCCAGGCCAAGAGAACAGCCATTATGTAAGTAGCAAGAAGGTCAGGGTAAGATGGACTAAGTGGAGTGGGGGATGAGATGAGATGTGCTGGGGCTAAATTTTGTAGGGTCTCATGAGTCATGTGAGGAATTTGGTGGTTTGTTCTCAAGGTGATCAGCATCCTTGGTAGATTTCAATTCATCAGATAAGCTGCATGACCTTGGGCATGGCTCGAATCACACTTCACCTATTGCTTCTGTGGTTCTCTTTGTCAATGGTTTCATTCTGATTAGTTTCCTTCTGACCAAAATAATTTTTCTGTAGGTGCTTTAATATCTTCATTGAGGTTAGCTCCCACACTGCTGGCCTGGGGCCCACTCTGTCTTTGGGCGATGACTTTGCAGATCTCATTTTAATGGTACTGACTTTCTGGTTTAATTCTTGGAAGGTCAATCTCTTTGCCACATTTTCTAGTTCTTAGGGAGCATATTACCTTCCTACCGTGTACCAATAACATAATTATGAACACAGGTGTTTTAGGGATGCAGGCCAACAACAGCAGCAGCAAAAGATTTAAAAAGAATGCTGTTTTGAGTCCAGGGAGTTCTAAAACCAGAAGCCAGACTGAAAACACTCAGCATTCTCAGAGAGGGAGAGTTAGAAATAAACACTTACGTCATCCCTTCTCTCCCCTGAAGTCCAGACAGATGATGGCCTAGCATTCTGGATTTGTCTGGTTTCCTCATTAATTCTTCTCTCATTTCTGCTTTTATTATCTGCAATGACAAGTGCATACTATCTATCCCTAGGCAGCTTCTAAAGTCATCTGTCATTAGAGCAATAAAGACTTGAAACTTTCTGCACAGTAAACAAATTGAACTGCTCCTTGGTATCTAAACCTCTTAATTAAAGCACCATTGTCATTGCTATGGTTACTACTGTCCCTTGCAAACCTACTGCGTGCCAAGGACAGTTAGTTGCTATCCATACAATATTTCATTTAATATTCATAACAACACTTTCAAGCTAAGACTCATTGGTCTGATACATAGAAGAGGAAATGAAACTCAGAGTGGTGAAGTACTTGTTCCTAGTCAAAATCAAATGAATAACCAACTCATATATCTATGGACTTTCTAAGTCAGCCCTGCACACCCACCTCTACCTCCCATGGTACTTTGTGCCTCCCTGATATTACAGACTGTTCTTGACATTGCTCTCAAATGCTCCAGCTCACTGAGGTACATACATACCTTTGCTTTCTCTCCTCAGAGCATGTCTTCAAAATTTTGAGGGGATCCAACTTCTCCCTATTTTGTGTCACTCTATAATTCCTAGAGTCATAGACTGTCATTGCTGGTGGGGACCTTGGAGAGTATTTTCTTTGAAGGTTTACAATCTTGAGTTTCTACATGGCAGACTGCAAGCCAGTTTCAATACTCATAAATCTCTAGTTAAATCACAATACTGTTTTTGGTTTGTACTACTGAAATATCAAGTTTAACAATTATTATTTGATCATTACAGTTTGTTTAATAGATATAAAGTTTTACAAGATTGGATCCTTCTTGGGGTAATTGTGGAGGAAAGAATTTATAAAAAAGACCGTTGGTAAAAACTTTCAGAAAAAAATCACCAATTTGGTCTTAAGTTCTTTTTTGTTTGTTTAAATCTTCACATGAGGATATGTGTTTATTTATTTGAGAGAGAGGGAGAGAGAGAGAGAGAGAGAGAGAGAGAGAGAGAATCATTGATGTGGGAAATATCAATGGGTTACCTCCTATACGTGCCCTGACCTGGGATCCAACCTGAAACCTAGGTATGTGCCCTGACCAGGCTTGTGTTCTTCTTTAGAGATGACTAAATGGATGTCCACTGTGAGGAATTGTGAACACAAATGAAGCTACACTGCTTTGGAAGAGACTTTAAAGCTTACATTGTCCAACTCTGATATATTTCCAGCAAGTGGTAGCCCAATCGTTGGCGGAGAATTTATTGCTACCCTAGGCATACTCTTTCAACTTAATAGCACAAACTGTTAATATTTTGCACTTTTATGTAGGTTCTGCCCTCAGTGCAAGTCCTCTGGAGCACCACACAATGGTTCTGTCACTCTGTAAGAGATGTCCTACATAGGGATATGGCAATTGTGGACTCATTGTTAGGGATGCTGGCATCAGCTAAATGATCATGGCCTCTCTTGGCTCCCATGCAGACCATTATGGAAAGTCAATTGTTACTTAACAAGGCCCATAAGAGATTTGTTTTTAGTCATTTGACCCTCTGTTCATTGCTTTAGCCACATCCCTTAAAACTGCAGATATACTCAACTGTCTCTTGCTTATGCTCCATACTCCTTATTTCTAGAATATTCTCTTTCTAGAAATATTTTCTTTCTCCTCAGAGCATGTCTTCAAAATTTTGAGGAGATCTAACCCACGAGAAGTCCCAGATTGGAGAGGGTGCAGGCTGGGCTGAGGGATACCCCCCCACCCCCATGCATGAATTTCGTGTACCGGACCTCTAGTTTAATTTTAATTTACCATTTTTTCTCCCTCTCTTAATCAGGACTTTTGGATTATAGTAGAATATCATAGTGATATTCTACTTTCTAAATCCCAAGGCTTAGCACTTCATTGAGAAACAGATAGCGGATTCTCAGTAAAACAAGTGCATGAATTTTGCAATAACCAAATCTCAACCCCTTCCCACCTCCTCCCCCTTTCTCATATAAAGCTCTGTATCATATGGGCCCTTCCTGTATCGTGTTCAAGCCCATTCACCAACTCCTCAACTTACATTCTCTCTTCATCATGGCAGTGGAAAGTAGGGAGTTGAGAAGGAAGGGGAATGGAATGAAGGGGAGCGGGAGCTGAAAGGGAGACCAGGGAAGACAGAACACACCAGAATAAAAAACTTCATTTTATAGACGAGGAAACTGAGTCTCCGAGAGAAACACGACTTACCTAAGTGACTGTTTCCTGGCCTCTTGCCCTCTGCCTCTCCTCTCTATTATAAATTTTGCATCAAGTATGTATTTAACACACAGATAAAAATCTACTGCCTTGTTTCCAAAGATGACAGTCTCATATTCAGGATGAAGGGGTCATTGGTTGAAATAAAAAGAAAATCCTGATTTAAAAACCCGGCCTCTCACTTGGAACAATGACTCACACTAATTCTGCAGGCGGCATGCTTTCCTCTGATATTTCTCATCCAATCTGTTCTCCTCAATTGCATAAAGGTAATGATGAATTCTGTAGCTGGATCCCAACTTCCTGAGGCCCAAATAATCACTGTCCTGTTTTCCACGGGAGATGAATATATATATTAGGATTTACTTTCTCTGAACATCCACTTTAAAAACAGGAGACATCGTAGCAGGTGGGACTTGCAAATGATATTTCTCATCAGATGTTCATCCAGAAAGCAATTAACTTTAGGCAAGTATCTTCTCTGTAAGGCCCAGGAGGCTTCTAAAAAGGTTTCCTCACTCCCAACTTTCTCTGAACAGGCTTTTCCTTCACCTACCCCTGTGTTTCAGAGCCCAAAGGGAATATCAGAAGCAAGTTCCGCTGATAAGAATGCCATCACAGTTTGATGACTTACAACTGTGCAGCAAGAAGTCTTTCTTCTGCCTGTCCTCCCACTACCCCAAGCCCAATACCTTCAAAATTGTTTTTCTCATGTTTTAAATATGTTTTTTTTAATGATTTATTTTTTAGAGAGAGGGGAAGGGTAAGAGGAGAGAGAGAGAGGAGAGAGAGAGAAAAACATCGATTGGCTGCCTCCTACACGCTCCCTACTGGGGATTGAGCCCATAACCCAGGCATGTGTCCTGACCAGGAATCAAACCAGATACCTTTCGGTGCATGGGACAATGTTCAACCAACTGAGCTACAATGGTCAGGGCAATTTTTCTCATGTTTTATAAATTGCTTAGAGCCCTGTCAGGCTCTTTAGTTTCATTTGGTCCACTGCCTTGGCTTCCCTATCACCCCTAATAGGACATCTAAGGAGGACAAATTGAAAATCTGTGTTTAGAACTCAGATAGTCACTAGTTCAAACACTGGGCCCACCACTTCCTAGTTGTGCACTTGTGGGTGGATGATCTTCAGCCTCTTTTTGAGTCTCAGTTTCTCACCTGTGACTGATTTATGACGATTCACCGAAAATATCCCAAGAAAAGTACTCAGCTTGGTGGTACTTACTAGAAATTTATTAGCTGAGTATATTCTGCTCTCTCTCCAGGAGGTCTCTATTTGGTAAAACCAAGCTAGGATATAGTTTGGCTAGTGAATTAGCTTCCTGAGGCTGTTGTAACAATGCCCTACAAAATGGGTATTTTAAAACACCAGACACTGGTTGTTTCACACTCCTAGAGACCAGAAGTCCTCAATCAAGTTGTCATCAGGGCCATGCTCCCCTTTGAAGCCCCCAGGGGAATCCTTCCTCGCCTCATCCTGGCTTCTGATGGTTTGCCATCAACCTGTGGCGTTCTTAGTTTGCAGCTACATAACTTCAATCTCTGCTTTATCATCACATGGCATTCTCTCTGTCTCTCTCTGTCTTCACATGGCAGTCTTCCTCCAAGGAACTTAGTCATATTGAATTAGGGGTCTACGCTACGTCAACCTGACTTTATCCTAACTAATTACATCTGCATCAACCTTATTTCTGAATAAGGTTAAATTCCAAGATACTATAATATAGACTTATGTTTTGATTAGATTAGATTAATTTGAGAAATCTAATCTTAGAATTGCAATCTTAGAGCTAAAAGGAAATATGTTATTTCTTTCACATTTTTTTCTTTTTATTTCCCATTTCCCAGTCTTCTTGCTTTATCCTAAGCCTCCCAGCCACCATTCTCACCATCTCTAATCCATTACTCATCCTGAAGCCTGGCTCTCCTTATGTCACACTACCCTTTCTTAAACAGTCATGTGCCCATATTAGTCACCTTGATTTTCAATAGGACAAAGGTCAAATTCCTCAACTTAGCACAAATTGTCTTTCAGTGTATGACCTCCACCTCCCTTAGGCTGGCCAACTTTCTCAGTTTGTTACAAGTAGTCCCAGTTTTAGCCCTGAGATTTTTGCATCCTGAGAACCCTTCAGTCCCTGACAAATCAGGACATTTGACCACTCTACTCTCTCTGTATAGCTTTAT
>NW_005370024.1:2691803-2695117 GCF_000412655.1 Myotis brandtii | reverse complement strand
ACATTATATATATATTTTAAAATATATCTTTATTGATTTCAGAGAGGAAGGGAGAGGTAGAAAGAGATAGAAACATCAATGATGAGAGAGAACATTGATTGGCTGCCTCTTGCACGATCAGGATCAAGCCTGCAACTGGGGCATATGCCCTGACTGGGAATCAAACCATGACCTCCTGGTTCATAGGTCAACACTCAACCACTGAGCTACCAGGGCCAGGCTTTCTGTATGGTGTTAGATACTCTCTAGCTATTACAGATTTAGTTCTGTCTCCGTAATTGTTTATTACTCTGGCATTAGCTGTTTACTCATTAAGCTCTACTGATAAATGATATGTTTCTTAAGGATTTTAGAGCCAGATAAATCTGGATTTGAATGCCAACTCTGCTGACCTTTGTCACTGAATATCTTATTAAGCATCCATTTCCTTAAAAGCAAAAGGCGCATGCAATGATATCTCTTTCAGTTGCTGTGAGAGTAAATCAGATATTATGAGTGAAGCACCAGGCAGAGTATCTGATATATACTAGATGTTGCATCAATAGTAGATGGTTTGTTACTGGTGGGTACGTCTGTATACTTCAGAGAACCTGTGTTTAGTGAAGGTTTTAAGGAAAAGTTCAAGACTACAAAGTTTGAATCTCCTGACCCATGATCTTTCTTTCCTGTCATTTTCTCTCTCTGACTTAAAAATAAATCCATTCTTTCAGAGGTAAGCCTTACAAAAAACTTGGCTCAAAGCCTTGTTTTTCTCAAGTAATGTGGACTATGACAGATGTATTTCCTATGGACCTTTTACTATTGGAATTTTCCATGTGTCAATATTTTTCTACCCTTCAGTGATTTTGAGTGTGTTGGTTTCAGAAACTGAAGGGGAAACAAAAAACTGAAAGACCTTGAACATTTTCTTGTGTTCCAGTTCTGATGAATTTAAAACATGAATTCATTTAAAGTTGGTGTGGTATCACCAGCTGAATGGAGGATCATTGAAAGCCTTTTCTTCCATATTAGCTCTCCAAAGGAATCAGTAGTGTTTTATCCAACCTGATGGCATTTGAGTTATGTGTATGAGGAAGTTGAGAATGTGCGAGGGTGTCCGTGACCTCAAAAGGGAGCAGGGAAAATCCTAATTGTGGTCAAAAGCATATCACTGGTTCTTGCTTTTCTCTAAGATCTTCACTGTGGAGGCCACTAGTTCTTTTTATCTAGTGGGTATTTAATTCCAGGATGATATTAATAATTCAGAGAGTCTGGGCAGTACTTTTCCACTGAGGGCTATGTGCAGAGCAGAGCAGAAGCACTGGCAAAAGCCAGAGGGCTCCTGACAAGGTCGGATGCTTTATGCTTTAGCAAGTGTTTCAAATCCCTAGTAACCCCTTCCTTGCTGTGACTGACACACAGAGAGGCAAGGCTTCTAAGGGATTTTTAGCTTTCTTGACTGGGGTTAACAGAAGTTCAATCAAATAGACCTCTAAGAGATGGCATGTCAACAACAATGACACTGGCTGGATGTAAATAAAATTTTAATTATCTGTTCCAAACAATAATTCAAAAGATGTTATAAAATTATACAGGATGAATTGCTATAGGTGATGAGAAAATTAGTAGTAGCCATGGGAAGAGGAGGCATGATCTTTTATTATTACTACTGTTAGTGCTTATTTTGATTATTCTTACGGATCCTTTTTAAGACCCAGATACTCTGTATTACATATATGTTCTAATTCTGTGAGATGGACAACCTTATCCCCATCCTATAAATAAAGAAATGAAGGCTCAGAAAATCAACCAAGCTTTTTCAAGGCCACCAAGATGGTCAGAGGTAAAGCCAGTGTTTGACCCAGGGATGGTTGTTTCTAGACACTGCTTTTTTACATGTGTTATAACACCTTCAAGTAATAATTAAAAGTTAGTGATCATGAAGAGGACTCAGCATTTTACAGGACTTACGTTTTCAGGACCATTTATATCTCCTTCCTCATTTACTTCTCATGGCAGCCCTGTGCATGAACTGGTTGGGGGTTACTATATCCCCCTGGCACATGCAGAGCTTGGACTGGAATGAAGTAATATGATTCCCAAGGTCATTAGCCAACTAATTAGTGGCCTAGATGCACCTGGAACTCAGGACAGCCGGAGTTTTGTGACCCGTGCTATCGAGGATAAAGGGGTCACACCAATAAAAGCTGCCATTTTTATTTTAACTTGAGCTGAAGGGGTTGAAATCTAGTCTAAACTTGATATTCTACCTTTGCTGATCTCTCTTGTCAAAACTACTTCTTCCTGGGTAGCAAGGTTTTCACTGACCAGACTTCCAATGACAGTGATGAGAACTGCCATCTTAGAGTAATTAGGACAATGAATTATTTATTAATCCTGAAAAATAGTGCTTAGACCTTCAGCAATATTGGTAATATATAAAATGAGCAATAATTGAATTTTCTCTTATGATGAAATGTATCTGTGGTCAAATGGACAACTTGTAGGTTTTGTCTTCATTCAGAATATATGGAACATAAAGCTGTCCAGCAACATTGATGTCATCTCTTTGTGAGCCTACAACGAAGAGAGGGATTAAAGAACATAGGAGACATGTGATGCTTAGGAAAGACATATATCATGTGGAGTAATGAGATGAGGACAATACACACAACTCAAAATGTTGAATTAGTGACCAGAAATTCAAATTCTAGTCTTGACTATCCTTGGAACATAGTTTTCTCATCTGAAAAATAATATTATTTTGATGGTCTTTGAAATCCCTCTCTTTGATCTCTCACATCTTGCTCTATTCTCTCTAATGTGTTTGCTGGTAAACTGTGTGGGTTGTTTTAATTTATGAAGAATTCCTAGAGAGTTTAAAGCATTTTTAACCCCAGAGTCTGAGATGAGATGTGCCCCAAATAGGACCAAGGCAAGCTGCGGGATTTATAATGCTGAGAGGGCTCTGGGAATTCCTGAAGGCAAATGTGTAAAGCCATTCTGGGCTTGACGTTCCAGTGTAACTGTTCACACTCAGTTGCTGTTGGGCACATATGCTACGGAGTTTGGTTTCAAGCCGAGCATATGGTAGCTTTGGATTAGAGTTTGGATTCTTGTTAAATCCTTGGCTCATGTGTCTTCCCAGTTTTAGAAAATGACAGAAGAGAGTTGAGCAAGAAGACTATTCTCATTAGGGACATTATATAAGTGAAGTCTGCATTTCTCCACCTGCTAAGGGGGCTGACATTTCACGTTCATGTTATTAATAAAAAAATGCTTGCGTCATGTTATTTCATTTTCTTTGTATCTAGTTTTATTCCTCCATCCTTCCC
>NW_005370024.1:2661403-2691768 GCF_000412655.1 Myotis brandtii | reverse complement strand
CTTCCTTCCTTCCTTCCTACCTTCCTTCCTTCCTTCCTTCCTTCTCTCCCCACAAATGCATATGCAGAAACGTTTTCCTTGTTTTGTGCATAGGGATTGCTTCTTGTGTTGCCACCCATCTGCTCATGTATATCTGGCCCAATCTGAGCTCAAATTAGGAACCCCTAGTACACAAGACTAGCTTTCCAGGCCCATCACCATCACATTTCCTTGAACCAAGAATTGAAACACACTAATCAAATGATGATGCAAATACAGATACTGGATCTAAATTGTGGCAGTAACAGGAAGTGTTCCAGAAGAGAACTTGAGTGAATATGGGCAAGGGTTTTCCACAAGGGGGTGGAGTTTGATCTGAAGAGGGTTCCCATAGCAGAGGCAAGGAGCTGCAATCTCTGTGTCTGTCTGGAATCTGGTGTGCTGTGTATGTGCATATACTCAGTATCTCCTGGGATATATGGATGGAATATAATGTGATTGCTTTGGGGAATAATTAAAATAATTAGGTTTAAATTAAAACCATTGACTAGGAAAGCTATTTTCTCACAATGATTTACTCTAATAGAAGCAAAAAAAAAAATCAATACTATTTACATAATGCAATACCATTCAAATTGGTATATTTAGTTAGCATTTACACCTTACCAGGGCTGATAGTAACTGTTTATTTGTCTATAATGGTCAAGTTGAAACCAGGCAATCAGAAATCAAGTAAATTCCTTGTTTTGTCATTTATCATTTTCAATTGCATTCGTTTTGCTATAATTGGATTAGGTATTGGTTCTAAATCTTAGCTTTTCAAAACCAAGTTTTGAACTTGTTTATAACCTAAATTTTTATTTCCAAACAATTGATTTTTTACATGTGAGATCTCTCTTCAAACCCATTCATTCACTGAGTCACAGAGAAATATTTATTAAACATATAATATGGGCAAGATAATAATATTAACTGTAATAAGGAGTGCAAAAATGAATAAGATATTATCTTTGCTCTAAAAAAATAGATGGACACATAGGAGAGAAGCTTCCCTTGCACTTTAATCCAGATTCAGTATAATTAACATTAGGATGATGACACAAACCAGGAATAATGGGAATAAGTAGGAGGGAGTCACAGTCTTTTAACTAGGGCACTGGGAAGACTTCAATATGAAATGTTCTACAGGAGAAAAGTCTCAGGAAAGAGTCTTCAAGGAATAAAGTAACATATGAGCCAAGATCTGAAAGATTGGATGTCTGGCATACACTGAAAAAATAGGAGGTACTCTGGTGCTGATGAGGAATTGTATTTGGGAAGAGCTCGGGCTGACCTTGTAGCTTTCTAGATTACAGAAGCATTAGAAGGCTTTGGGAGGTTATCCCCCACCCTGCCTGACCCATTGAGGGCATTCTGAGGAGAGTGGAGTGGAGGAGTGATATGATCAGAGCTCGGCTCTGCACCCCTCTCTTGCATCTCTAGTCTTGTGATACTCATCCTAGTTGAATTCATCCAGAACCACCCAATTTTATAGGTCTTCTAGAACCCTCACTTTGCAGATGAACAAACTGAGGCACAGAGAGACAGACCAAATAGTTAAACCAATGCTGTGTCCTAAAGATGGATGTCTTGGAGAGACCCCCATCTTCTCTTCAGCAGCATCTAAGTTTCTCTCCTTTGGTTAGGTCCCAAGCCTCCTGGGAGGAGGAAAGAGGAAGAAGATAAATAAACATTTATAGGGGCTTAGCCATGTGAAAAGCATTTCCATGGAGAATATGCATAGACACAGGGTGGAACAAATGTAGATCTACAGTTATTCATGTGTAAAATAATATAATAATGAATACATAATAATACAAACATAAACTCTGTGTTTTGCATACTCATAACTGTAAATATGAGATGAAGAAATGGAGCAGAAGAGTCCAAGAAACTTGACTAATGTGAAATAAGTAGTAAATGGAAGAGCTGGGAGTTAAACCCAAATGACCTGGCTCTGTAGTACACTTGCTTCACCACTATCCCATGCTTGGCATAAATTTAGCTGTGGGGATAGAAGTGATACAGGATGAAATATCCTAAATCCAAAGCTCATGCACCTCCCACTACTCCATGGAACTCAAACATTTTTAAGCAATTCAATTTAATTTAATTCAAAACATTTATTGATTCCTGGTTTATGGCAGACTTTGTGATAGGTGTTGGAGATATGCCAAAACATACATGCATGTGTATGCAAGTACACACACACACACACACACACACACACACACACACACACATATACACTCGCACTGAGCTGCTGGAAAAATGATTCTGTGAGATTTATAATATAAATCTTGTTACTTATGCCACTAGCTCAGAAGCCAGTGAGCTGTGCCAGTAGGAGACCAGAGATTAGGGGGGACAAGGCTAAGGCTTTGTTCTTCCTGCTTCCTCTTTGCATCAGAGTGGTCTTGGCAGGAGTGTGGGTTTCCATAGCTACAACTTTACAGGTAGACCTTCTATTCCACACCCCCTTCTGCTGTCCTCTACAGGACTGGAGGCCATTATGGGCTTCCAGCCAATGTTAATCTCCAGGTATATGAGCAGTCCTTTGAATGTTCCTTAACCTGACACACACTTCTTTAAACAGTACCATCCTTCTACATTCTCTATCAATATCCCAGCGGAGGGTTCGGTGTCCTGTTAGGACCTTGACTGATATGTCTAATTTTAAGTGCTGCTTTTTTTCCCTTACTAGGTATGTGGTAATTCTATGTGACCACAAGTCATATAACTATTCTGAACTTAGTATCTTCACCTGTGAAATAGAATTATAGGGGAGCAACACATTTATTGATTATCTATCATATGCTAGGAACTTCATGTATATTAATTCATTTTCTCTTGATATTAATTTTTATGAGTGTATATTTTCACCATTGTATCCCCAAATCTATACAGATGTTCAGTACATGCTTACTGAGTGAATGATGTAGGCATGAGATTGGTATCATTATCTTACCTATAAAGAAATTGATGCGGGTACACATCAAGCCACCAAGTAAATATCACAGAGCTAATAAATGGCACTGCTGGAATTGGAGGCTAGGTTGTTTAATTTTATAATGTTTACTCTTTCCACAAAACAATCCTTCTTATTCAACTACCCAACCCTTACTGGCCTGCTGTGAGATTTAAAGGAAATGAAAATATTAAGAATTCTGAAATCTACTTAAACATATTGCATTCTCATCTTTATGAATATTTTTAGAACCTCTTTTCTACCATGTCCAGAGTACCATGTGCTCATTAAATGCAAACTAATTCTCAGTTAAGTATTAGCCAAACATAAATATAAAGGTTGTTGCTAGGGAAGTGAAAAAGAAAATGCAATTAATTTTGGGGTGGGGTTCTGCTCTTTTATATTATTTTCACAATTGTATCCTCCTAATAACATGGCTAATTAGGAAATAATTTTTCAAGTCTCACAATTTAAAATTAGAAAGAAAATTTATTTTCAAGAAAGTATTTGGACTTTGGATCTGGATGTGTCAGGAAAATATTCTGAGAGTATAAATTTAGAAAGAGCTTTAACTTGGATCTCTGATTCCACAAGTAAATGGAAGTCATGGGAGTCACAAAAAATTGTTCCTGGGACCTTAGTAAAAATTGAGGTTTTGAACCTTGGAACACATTATTGACTGTTTCCATGGTGAAACTTAGGTCCCCTGGGGAGTCTGCAAGATTAGCTAGACCCAAAAGGCAATGGACTCTTTGATGAGGAAATGGTTTTAAGAGCTTTACAGAAGTTATATACAGCATTGTGTCCATGTGATTTCCCCCCTCTATGTTGCTTATACATTACTTGAGAAAGTTCAAAGTATATAATGACACAAAAATAGTGATGAGATAGCTCTATCTCTTAGGGCGATGTCCTCAGACCTGGAAGTCCATTTCTTTGTTTATTGGAATCTAACCCTAGTGTTTTGTGGTTCTTAAATAGTAATGGAAACAAAATAAACTCACCGAGAAGGACATATATGAAGAATGGAACTGGTTTTAGCAAACACAAGTATCCAAATCAATGTACTGCTTCCAAGTGGTTGCTTAGAAAGACTGAGGTTTTATCAGGAATGACAACTTTGTTGAACTGCATTTAAATAAGAAATATATGAAGTCATAGAGACATCCTGAAGGTTATCAGAATCTTTCCCTACAGTTGTAAAATGAAAGATTTTAGAATCTTTTTTTCTGGATCCAAAATTTTATGATGTTTCTAAAATCTCAGCCTTAGTAATGTTCATCCATTCTTTCATTTTCAAAACAAAGAAATATTTATTTGGCACTTACTAATGTGTTAGGCATTAATTCCCAACACTATGGCTTGAAGATAGATGTCACGGTCCAGGCTAAAGGAGCTCACAGGTTAATGGAACAGACATGTAAAAATCAATAATATATAATAATAAAAGCATAATATGCTAATTAGACCAGATGTCCTTCCAGACATCCTTCTAGACGACCCTCCGGATGAAGCTGGGCTGTGAGGGAAGCCCAGATCCCGGGTGCTGGAGGGAAGCCGGTGCTGGCAGCTGGGGGAAGAAGGCCTACTCTTGCACAAATTTCGTGCATCGTGCCTCTAGTAGAGGATAAAAAAGTGTGTGCAGAGGGTAAGGTGCTCTGGAAAACAGAGGAGGGACACATTAGCATTTTGGAAGGTCATGGAAGTATATACAGAAAAGTCTGAGGCTGAATTTTGAAGGATGGAAGGAATAATCCAGGTAGAAAGATTCAAAAGTCAAGAGCAGCATAAGCAAAGAAACCTGGATGACAATTCTATGGTTCCAATTCTAGAATTGTCACATATCTAGTAAGGGACAAAAAGCAGCACTTAAAACCTTCCTTAGAGTTGCTTTCCTTAAACAAGAACAGACTATAAAGGGATTATAGTCAGTATTGCTTTTCTACTTGCCTATAGTACAGCTTTCGGAAAGGTCTCCTACCGTCTTAGATTTTAATTGTCAACAGCCTATGGTGGGAATTCAAGGCACATTCTTGTGCTTTCCTAATTCCCTGACATTCTTGAAATCTATTTGTGTTTTCCACCTGCATCACCCATTAGGGTAATGAGTTTGGTTGTTTACTGACCACTGTATGGTGTCTGGTCCTCCACCTTCATCTTGATGTTGAGAGTCTCTATTACTAAAAGTAATTTTCCTTTACCCCCAACCTTACCTTCAGATAATTATCCTAAGGTACCAACACTAGTTCAGATGGGACTTGAGGTGGCTTTACCTCTTTGGACTTGATGGTATGAATGACTGACTTTCCTGTCACCCAGATTCTCTTATCCTAGACTTCAGCTCATTCTTCCCTCTTGTCCATACCTCCAAGCATGCCCCAGAGATCAAGCCATCTGGCCTAGGGCTCCAAGGATAGAGTCTTGACTTCAGCTAACCCATGTCCATTAGGAACTCTAGTCATTTTGTGCTGTTTTAACCTAAGTTTGTGATAGTTTGCTATATAGCAATAGAACTCTAAGACGGCCCTGAAAGGATTCCTATGACTAATACCTACTGAGTAGGAGAAGGAATAAGTCAAATAATCCAAGTGAAAATGATGGCATGGCAAGATGTGTTAGGGTGAGGGAATAGTGAGTGCTAAGGTTTAGAAGCATGAGAGACTATGAAGTGCATTGTGATCTAAAGATAACTTGGTTTATGTAATCAGATATGGTAATAAAAATATTTAACAACCCACAAAACCTACACTGTGGCAGGGTGGGTTATTGGGAAGAAGAGACTGAGACAGAGTTATGGGTGCTAAATGTTTATTAGGTGTTGACTTGTGGCACGAAGAGGGAGGAAACAAAATTTAGCAGGGGGAAATTTTAAACCAAGGTCTAACAAAACTTTAGCCAATTCCACAGGGAGGTGTTGAGAAAACATCACCTATCAAAAAAGTCCCCATTGAGCAGAAATGACCAGGCCCTTAAACCCCATCTTGCTTATTTATTTGAAAAGGAATAGTATGACTCTGACGTTCTGTAGCCAAAGCAAATCCTGGATAGTATCTGCTGGCTGAATTCCTTGCAGTGGATTGTAAATCCTTCACTGGAGAAGGATCTGGGTAGCCTTTCTCTGTCTGCCACAAACCCAAGCTAATTGGAACAGAAAAAAACACAAAGGTATCTATAGTAAGATTCAGGAGATGCTCAGATGATCTAGGAAATCACTTTAGTTAATGGATCTTAGGAAATGCTGGGGACTTTTAGGGGTAGATCGAGGCAGGTGGAGGGGACACTCTGGGAGTACAGTCCATGAGTATTTAGCAAACAGTGTAGTGCATTTCAATCTTCTGTCAACCGGTATGGCTGATACAATGCATATCAGCTTAATATTTTCCCTACATGGAGATGAGGCCAAAGGGGCAAGCAAGGACCAGACAAAGAAGGGTTCATGTCATGATCAGAGGCGGCTTCACATTTCATATCACACCCACACTGAATCAGAATGACCACTGTGTACCCTTTTCACCATCAATAGAGTTGTTGTTGAGCAAAGAACTTGCCAGGACTGCAAGGACAGCTACATGGTCACCAAAAGTTACTCAATATAAAAGCAGTAAAATAGGTTTGATCATGCAGACCTTCTGGTCTTATGGTTAATTTTAGTCTTTGCACAACTGTGTCTTCATCTGTAACAGCTTTCTCCTTTAAGTGCTGCCGGCCATTCCCATGATTTCACCAGTCTGGGTCAGAAGTGTCCCTCAGGTCCCCAGCATCAAAGCCACTCTGTCCCTTTTATGCCCTCATTTATAACGCTCATCCCAAGGCTCATCCATCTTCCATGACACAGTTTGTCATTAATAGATTCATATTTCTCATTGCTCTTGAGTCTTTCGTCTGAGAACTATTGCAGTGCCCTTAAGCTGCTCTGGTTGCTGAATCGGAACTTGCCCATCAGTCACTGTTGGCACCGTTTAGCTGGTCTGCTCCCTTGTCAAGAAGTGTCCAAGCTTTCATCCCAGGTAGAGTGGGGGCACTCAGCCATCCTGGGAAGCCTCACATCTCCTACAGAGCCATAGAGAAGACAAAAGGGAAGGCGACCTTAGGGAAGGTAGGCAGGAGCCCAGGGGAGATATCAACAATTTTATCTGCTGGGGTTGGGAGGGGAGGGAGAACATACTGAATTATTATATAGATAAAATAATCTAAAAGATAAATTTGCCCAAACTTCCCAATTTATATAAAAGTACAAGTGAACCAGAAAGGTGACTGGCTTACCCTAGGACCAGGTCACTCAGCATACTTGTGATGTTTGCCCAAGTAGTTTTGTCCACTTAGAAATCTCAGGAGCAGTGAGCAGTGGAAGATGCTGACCTGCCACACAATGCAAAGGGGAAATGATGGAAAGCAGAGGGGAAAAGAGTGGAGGAAGGCAAAATAAGAAAGGACAGAGGAAGAGAATAGGAGAGAACAACAGAGAGACAGAAAAGTAAAACAGAATTAGAGCAATTAAGCTGTATTTTAGGTCAAGAATTAAGGAGTACATTTTCTTTCTACCTTGACTGTGAAGTTTATAAGGATGAAGAAAGATGAATGGTTTCCTGACCAGTGTGGGTCAGTGGTTCAGCCTTAACCCATGCACCAAGAGGTTGCTGGTTTGATTCCTGGTCAGAGGACATGCCCGGGTTGTGGGTTTGATCCCTAGTAGGGGGAGTGCAGGAGGCAGGCGGTAGATGTTACTCTCATCGATGTTTTTTGTATCTCTCCCTCTCCCTTCCTCTCTAACAAATCAATTAAAGTATATTTAAAAAAGAAAGATGATTTTTTTTAATTTTTTTTTTACTGAATTGCAATATCAGAGCTGGAAGGAATCTAAGGGGTATAAGTTTCAGGTTAAAAGTGGATACAGAGATTGACCGAGTTCATTCAGTGAGTTTGGCACATAGACTTTTTGTAAATTGTCAGGCCTCGGGTTCTAGCTTTTGGAGGCACCTGCTATAATTGTCCCTTGCCCCACCTCATGTAGACAGATGGTGTGGCAATCAAGATTACAGACTGAAATGAGAGGGACCTGGTGGTGGATCCCAGTCCTGGACCTTCCCACCTGTGTGTTTTCTGAAAAATGCCTGTACCCCTCTGTTTTCTGGATTGCTCATGTCTTTAGAGTTTGCATTTTCAGCTCTGAAGATGTGCTGGCATTGAAAGGCCCAAGGTCAAATTCAATGAAAATGTAGAGAGAAGTACTGAGGCTTGCTTTAAAAAATGAAGTGAAGAAAAATGTACTTATTATTTCTGTAGCAATGGAATGCCCTGTTTTTCACTGAAATCATGTACAATCGATGTGAAATCCTAAATGTTAATGTTGTTTTTAATCCTTGATTGTGACTTGATACACTAATTCTTTTCATAAAAATTTTGAGATGGCTTGCAAGTAAATCCAGTGCTGTCCATCAATGACAATTAGAAGAGAAACCTGGTCTCAGCCATGCTCCTGTGCCCAGGGCTGTGGGCTTTGTCCTACACTATGTCCTCATGGATGGTATTACAGGGAAATGAAATGCTTAGATCTGGGTTTTACTGCAGTGACCCTGGTACAAGAGGATGGGGGGCTGGGTTGGGAGGCTAGTTAGAGGTTCTGCAGACAGATTACCCTGGTCTCATAGCCAGACAATCACAAAGCCATGCTCCTATATAAGTACATTAGCCAGGGCAGGTGGGACTGGGCAGAGAGGTGTGGGTTATATCACACACCCAGCAGTCCTCTGCAGTCCTCCTCTGATTTGGACATTGATAATTGCTGTTTTGTGATGTTCGATGCTTTATACCCACTGGTACTGTAGTTAGACTCTCTTATAGTTGAGAGAGAAAAGCCCAAGTCACTCTTTTGAAGCTTCCTTTAAATTGAAAAAATGAAGAAATATGATAATAGGGTTACAAAAATTGTATTTTATTTTATTTTAAACTAGTGACCTGGTGCACAGATTCGTGCACATTGAAAATAAATTAATTAGAAGAAATATTTTGATATCACTATTTTCTATAATAGCAGTGTCAACCAAATTCATGATCAACAATGACAGATCAAAACACACGTGTGTGATTGGTGCCAGCGAGAGCTTTATATGTATTGCACATGCGCGAGTCAACATAGACTTTTGTAGATATAGAATAAACTTGTTTAATTAGACCTGCTTTCTGATTTAGCTAAACTTTTTCCAGCCCAGTGAAGCACCCCAACCTCTCTTTCAGGTAATTGTCAGAAACACAGCAGTTAATATCAACATGAAGCAGATTATTATTGTAAATCATGCAGGAAGAACAAAGGGTAAAATATTTAACTGTAGCAGTGTTTGACTATATTCTATGCAGGAGAAAACCTGAAGTCATTTTTAAGTTCCACCATTTCTTACTTTTTTTCAGTTGGGTCAAGTTTCTAAACTTTCTAAATCTCCATTTTCTAGCTAATGAAAAGAAAATAGGATTCTACCGAGTCTTCTATATACCTACTCCAGAACTTCTGTGAGGATTAAATGAGATGAGGCACATGAAAACGCTTCACAAACATTTGGTGAAAGTATAAAATGTTTGCACCTGGCTATAAAGCAAGTTGTGTTCCTGGGTTGAAGAAACTCCAAGGAGGCTAGTCGCCAAGGAGAGGAAGCCAGGCCTTGCTACCTGACATCATTACCCAGCACCCACAGCCACCATTTCCAGGCTGAGCTGGGCTGTGGGCCACATTTTGTGCCATGGGGTCTTGGCAGCGTTGCCTGTGATTTGGTGGGCTGTAGCTCTGGAGTGGTGGCAGGGCCTGTGTCCCACTTGGGGGAAGCTGAATGTTGGTTTGTTGGCACCAGGTCCATGGTGCCATTTCTTTTTCAATGTCCAGTGCGTATCATGGCAGCTCTTGCATTGAGCATCTGACCCCTGGTGGTCAGTGTGAATCATAGCTACCTGTCGGATGGTCAGACGGACACTTAAGCTTATATATATATAGTGTTTATATTAAAATATTTAAGCCTTTTTTCAATTAAGTTTTCTGCAGATATAAAAGTACAAAGGAAGACAACTTACTAAATCACTAAAAAACTAGTTTGTAGTGTATTAATGGGGTATATATAAGTTTCAGATAAAATGATGAATATTTTTCTCCAACCACGATGTTCTCTCTCTGGGCCTATGTGAGTTACCTAAATAGCCCCTTCTTGAGTGGACAAGGGCCTTGGTGAAGTTGAGGCCTAGGCCTGGTCTTAGGGGTGCTTCTAGCCTCCCACCATCACCTCACCTACTCCCCATCCTCCCATCACAGGATATGGGCTTTGATCCTGGTGTGTAGAAAAGACTGTCTTCAAGCATCTAACTGACTTCCAGTAGGGGTTTGGCTAACTGGTCAGGGGATAGGGTGGCAGATTAGCTCTTTAGATGAACCCACACGTAAAAGGTGTCTTATCTGCTAAATGTCAGATAAGTGCTAGTGACTTGGTACTTACTGCCTGGTTGATTCTTGACAGGATGTTCCTTCTCCTGCCCCCAATAATCCTCTAGAAATGTCTGTGAAATAAGTGTAATTAATAGTTACTTATCTAAAGTAGAGATATAGATTGAATGATCTCTTGGAATCCCTTCTAGCTGTAAGGTCGAGGAGGAGGAGGAGGAGGAGGAGGAGGAAGGTTGTGTTATTGGAGAATTGCATGGGTGGAATTTCTCTGTTGCTAGTGGGAGGGGGTTTCATACTATATCTTGAGACAAAGAATTTTCTAAGACTCACATGGGAGAATGAATGATTTTTACTCACATGAAATTACATCCCCTGGTTTCCAAAGTCCCATTTCCCTTAAACCATTCCTGCAAAAGGTTCAGCCTGGGATTCAGCAGAGCCAGAAACAAAGCCAGTGTCCAGAGTTTCCGTTCCATGGTGGAGCTGCGTCCAGCAGAGCATCAGGCTAATCACAGTTCATTAATCTATTGTGTGTGGGCTCCACATGGTTGTGGGCCATGTGGGCGAGTCAGGCTTGAGCAGCAAGGGAGAAAGAGGGGGGCTCCTTTGTTCAGGAGCTTAAGTATCTCAGATTTTGAGTCCTTGCAGTGGTTATGCCTATTCTGGCCAATGACCTGCTCCCAGGTGTAACTGAGAGGTAATCACCTTTCCTACATAATTCAGACCTTACTGGGTACGGGTCCCTCTTTATTGTCTGGTTCCTTTCCCCTAGCGACCTCTGGGGAACAGACCTGAAGAGTGTTAAAGTTCAGTTTCTTGGAAAAGCTGTGAAAATGGCAAGCCTATATTATCTAGCTTTAAACTTTGATCCTTTTCTGTTATTAATAACCAGGTTATTACATGTAAGTAATAACCAGGTATCATTAGCATATAGGAGAGAGTCTTTTTCAAAGTGGGGTTCCCTGACCAGCAGCATCAGCATCACCTGGGAACATATTGGAAATACACATTCCTGGGCCACACCTCGGACTTCTTGAATCATAAACTCTGAGGTGAAGCTCAGAAATCTGTGTTTTAGCAAGCCCTCCAGGGGACTCTGATACATGCCTGAGTTTGAGAATCTCTAGCGTAGAACATTGAGCAAAACCTCTTCCTTATGGGATAGCTGACTCAGTTCAACTCTCTGAGCCCCAGTTTCTTCATCCACATATATGGAATAATTTACCTCTTTCACATCATTGTCACACATTTTAAATGACCCAAAGACACCTAAGACATTGCAGATGCTCAGTAAATGTTAGTTGAATTCAAAGGACTAGAAAGTTGAAGACTAAAACAAAATAAAATAAGATAAAAGAATGAGAACTTAGTCTTCATTTTTTCCTTTTATAACATTTTTAGCATTATATAATTTACAATTTGCATGCAAAACACCCCACCCTGGGGCATCATAGAAGGCTTGAAAAATCCAATATTATGCAGACAGCCAGAGATTCTGGCTGCCAAACCGGGCTTAAAAACTATTTTCCCTCTTTAAGGAAAGTGACTTTGCACAATTCACAACAGCAGCAATAACAGCTCATTAGAAAAACAACAGCGACAACAAAAACCTAAAACCATTTTTAATGGTAGAAATGTGATTAGAGCATTTAATTAAATTCCAGAAAGTACACTTTCCATTAATAATTGGGAATACATTTCATATCAATTAAAAAAGGATTAAGAGTGAAGGCTTGGAAACTTGGACGTGGATGTAACCTGAATTTTGAGGCTGTTATTAGCAGGCTAGGTGGAGGAAAGTGCTCAGGGAACACAAAAGCAATGCTGTTTCTCCATAAGAAATTTCCAGATATTTAGGAGGCCTCTTCATCCTCACAGGGGGAACTCTGCTGGTCTCCTTGGAAAGTGTGAAGGACTGACCTCTAAGCCTCAGGTGTGAGTTTAAAAGGACTGAAAGGAACACTATTAGGTGGAATGGGAGATGGATGAGGTGACTTCAACAATATCCCTTCATTGTCGAGTCAGCCCTCTAACTCCTTCTTCTCTAACCCCTCTAACATCCCAGGGCCTCAGGTGTGAGTTTAAAAGGACTGAAAGGAACACTGTTAGATGGAATGGGAGATGGATCAGGTGACTTCAACAATATCCCTGCATTGTGGAGTCAGCCCTCTAACTCCTTCTTCTCTAACATCCCAAAGACAGGGTGTTTCGATTTAAATCTCTGGTACTCTAGTCAAACTCTCCTCCTCCAAACAAACCAAACCAAACCAAACCAAACCAAACCAAAACAAAACGTGGTGGTTATTCCCCCCCGCCCCCCACCTTAATCTCCATTAAACAGGTGAGTCGATGTCTGAAGGGGATGGAAATATTGGGAAATAGGATGGGGCTATAAAGGTAGACAAAGAAAAGTGGGGTCATGTATGGAGTTATGTTCATGCTGAGCACAACCTGAGGCAAATGAGTAAAGGTACCTGAAAACTGGGAGCCCCCGGAGACCAGAAAAGCAGAGATGGATGAAGCACTGGTAGACTCTTTGAAAGGAGCACATGAACCAACACATACCCGCAGTAAGTAGACTCCTCACCCGGTTCCAGGCTTCATATTATAAGCAAATTCTTTCTTAGTAGCTCAGCCCAGAAGCAGGGCTGCTTCTGGGACAGGGAGGGATTTGTTTGGTGTCGGCACTGTTGAGCCTATTAAACTGAAGTTGCAAATCTATGCAGTCGAAGTGTGAACAAGCTCCCACTCTTGGCTCTGCTGTGGTTTCAAGAGGATGGCTGGCAGCCCCTGCTGTTCTTGGCCATGGGGGACTCTCTCCTACACCAAATCTCCTGATGAACATCATGTTCTAGCACAGTGTAAATAAAGGCAAGAGAGCATTTAACAGCACTCAGGACTCAGATAACTTTGTCTTCTGTGTATAAGCAGAGCATTGAAGGAGAATAGATGAGGAGAGAGATGAGAGCGTACTCCTCACAATACCCCCACCCCGGGAAAAATCTTGTTAATGTTGACTATTTGAAAATATTATAAAAAGCCTATGTTTTCCCCCTTTCTTTCTCCCTGGAAATCTCAGTGGCCATGTCTCCTGAACTCTTCTCTTTTTTTTTCTGTTTGTCTTTATCTCTGAATCACTCTTTTTATGTTTCTTTTTGGTGACTCTCTTTGCTTCTATATCTTTCTGGGTCTGTCTGTTGGTTTATCTCTTTTTTGTCTTCCTATTCCTGTATATGTCTCTGTCTCTGTGTATCTCTCTCTGATTCTCATGGCACAGTTCTTGGTCTTCACCAACCTCTTGGAGCTCAGGACATGGCAGTTTTGCCAGATGCTTTGGTGAAATGTCTGGGTTAACTGTTCAACTAAACAAGCATGTGGACAAGAAGGACATTTTCCCAGGGGGCAAGGGTTTTAGTCTAGGCAGTTCTGCAGTAAGAAGATAAGCTGTTTTCATTTCATGAGCTGTTAGATTCTTCACTGGAGACATCTGCATCCTTAACGTAAGACTAGCTGCAATCCTCAAAACATTGCTCCTTTCTGTATTATCATTGCAAGTGTATGGTGAGGAAATTGAAAACCACGGCCAGCTTACAGTTTCCTGTGATGTAGCTGGGACTGGAGTCCATGTTTGCTGTCTAAATCACCACTCTGTGTGCACAACAAATGGGTTCTTAATAAAGCAACTGGTCAGTGCCACAAAAGGGTGGTAAGTGTGGAATGAAAGTGTGATTCTGTTCATGAAACTGACGATCTTTGTGTCAATGCTTTTCTGGTGTGAGTGGCTGTGAATGTAGACATTGAATGTAGCATGTGTGGTGTGTGTGTGTGTGTGTGTGTGTGTGTGTAGGTCTGTGCCCATGTGCACATGTGCTCAACATACCTGTGAGTGGGTGAAGGTGAGGTGATTTGAATTAATTATATGCCTCATTTGCTCAGAGAGAGAGAAAACTAGAAATTAACTTCTATTATTTCGCTAATTCTCTGCCTTAGTGTGAATCCTCACAACGATGTCTTTGAATGCAGATCCTTTATTTCCAGTGACCATAATTTTAAGGGCTCCCCCGACCGAAGACTCCTGGTTGTGTGTGTGTGTGTGTGTGTGTGTGTGTGTGTGTGTGTCTGTGTCCATGTGCAAATGTGCTCAACATACCTGTGAGTGGGTGAGGTGAGGTGATTTGAGTTAATGATATGCCTCATTTGCTCAGAGAGAGAAATCTAGAAATTAACTTCTATTATTTTGCTAATTCTCTGCCTTAGTGTGAATCCTCACAATGATGACTTTGAATTCTAGATCCTTTATTTCCAGTGACCATAATTTCAGGGGCTCCCCCATGCCAAAGACTCCTGGTTAGAGTAGTGTTCAAAAAATGCTCCTTTGCCAATTACCATGTTTAAAAAAATAACAATTTGCCAGGACTGCTGCCACCAAATTTTCTTTCCACAAATGTGGGTTTACCCCTCAAAAAGTTGATTAAAAAGCACCTAGCTTCCTTGGATATTAGGACACAGATACTTGGGCCTCATGAAGCAGCTTTGACACCGTAGTGTTTGAATCTCACAACTGCTGATCCAATCGCTTAAACCCTGACTGTGCTGAGCCCATGCCAGATACTGTGAATGGGAGGAGGTGAGGTTTGGACCACTCAGTTCATTTTCTCTTTCTCAACCCACCTTTTACCCCTCTTTGGCCACATTCCTACTCACTGTCTTTTCCCTGCTAGCAACACCCTCCTCATTTCAGTCTGGGTCTCCCATAGCTAGTTGTCCTTTACGTCTCTAAGACTCTTTCCCTGGCAGGGTTATTTGTTGACCTTGTGCAGATTTATTAACCTCTCTGTTTCAATTTTGTGATTTGCAAAACTGGAAAAACAGTGATACCTGACTTTGGGTTGTGCAAGGATTCAATGAATTTGTACATATCACATTTCTAAGACAGTATCTGGTACACAGTGTTTTATAAATATAAGGAGATTTCGTAACCTCTCTGTGTTTCAATTTTGTGATTTGCAAAACTGGAAAAACAGTGATACCTGACTTTGGGTTGTGCAAGGATTCAATGAGTTAGTACCTATCACATTCCTAAGACAGTATCTGGTGCACAGTGTTTTATAAATATAAGGAGTTGTTGTTTCTGTTGTTATTGCTTATTTGACAGGGGGATGAAAAGAACAGAAAAGGGAGGAGACAGAGAACTCCCAAGGGAGTCAGAGTCAGCAGGTGCTATGGACTAAATTGTGACCTCCAAACTTTATTATCAAAGCCCCAACACTCAGTTAGACATATTTGGAGATGAGGCTTTTGAGCGGTACTTAGATTTAGATGAGCTCATGAGGATGAGGTCCTCATGATGGGGTTAGTGCCCTATAAGAAAAGACTAGAGAGCTTGTTCTTCCTCTGTCATGTGAGGATAAAATAAGATGTTCGCCATCTTCAAGGTAGGAAGTGGGCTTTCACCAGGACCTGGCCATGCTAGCACCCTGATCCTGGAGCTTTCAGTGTCAAGAACTATGAGAAATAATTGTCTGTTATTTAAGCCAACCCATCCTTATCATTTTGTTATAGCAGCCTCAGTTAAGAGAGCAGGTAGAGATTCTTCCCATGGGCTGCTTATTGTTGGGAATGTTGGTTGTTGTTGTTGTTGTTTTCTCTTTACTTCACTCTAACCTGCCTCCCATTTTAATATTACCCAATAGGAGGGAGAACATAAACACACACACACACACACACACACACACACACACACACACACACACACATTTAGCTCCTTTATATACAACCTTCCTCCCCGAATATCTCAGAAACTACACCTGATCGGAGTGGGATGCAGGGCCATTCAAAGTTCAAGGTCATGCCTTTGCCCTCTTGCCCCTTGAAGTCCTGAGTGTTAATCATAACTGAATCCCAGTAGGGCTTCTGGGCATCCTCATAACCAAGGCAGACTGGGTGAGTGGACTGATCCAGACACTCTTGATTAGTCTAGGAGGAGAAGGGAGGCTGTCAATATCCCAGTCAGAAGTTTTAGGGTCCACTACCACTTTCCTGAGAAACCTGGAGGGAGGAAAGGACAGTGAGATCACTTCTGTGTTTGTAGGGCTATGAGGAAAGCAGCATGGAATTTTTTTATTTTTTATTTTGCAATTGACCCCTGTGTATGCACAGCACCCTCGGCTGAGATCCCCAACTTCCTGCCTCTTAAATAAGGTGACTAAGAGTTCCTCTACCTGTGCATGCAGAGTCCAGGGACCAGAGAAAACCATGTGTAGTCCCCAAATGAGACCCACTCTTTCTTGGTTCCTGTGGCTGGAACAAGGTGCCTACCATTTCTCTAGCTACCTCATGTTCATCTTTCAGCTTAGATGTCAGTGCCTCTGGATTTAACCCCTGATCCTGCAAGACTTGGTTCTCTAGCTCCCCATCCCCCACCACATCTCTGTTTGCTCAGGACCACGGCCTATGTCACAGTGGATGGCACCAGTCTGTTTGCTTCCCAGTGGGCCACTAAGTCCTGAGCTCCTGGCATGCTGGGGCAGGTCTTGGAATCTGCTGGCCACTAGCACTGAATACAGGCCCTGGCACATCATAAGAGTTTAATGGTGCAATGATTATGTGTAGGTGAGATCAGGGAGATGAATAGAACCCAGTTTGGAGAAAATCTGAGGAAGAAAAGTGTTGAAGGCAATGGAAGAGGAGGTGCAAAGGCTCTCAGGTGAATGCAAGTGGCATCTTGAGAAAGAAGAATGAGGCTGGAACATGGGGAATCCAAGGTAAGATGGAAAGAGAGAAGGAGAGAGAGAAAGAGAAGGACCAGGTCAGGTAGGGCACCATGGTCCATGGTGAGGAACCTGGATTCTTTCATAAGTTCAATGGAAGCCTCTGAAATTTTCCTCTGGGGAGTGGAAAAATCTGGTTTGTGTTTTAAGATCACTCTGGCTTCTGAGCTGAATTGATTGGAGGAGTACAGGGATAGACAACGGGAAGCTGTTGTGATTCTCAGTTTCTATTTGGAGTCTTGGAAGTGGCATGCTTCTATTAATTTAATATCAACAACAAATATCAATTAATATCAATTTTTGATATAAAAGTGTTTTATTTCAAGCCATCTGTTTATGAGGCTTTCTGGAAAATTGGAAAGCCCTTTGGTTGTTCTCTTTAAAACTAAAAATTATGGCACAGTAGACATTTTTTTTCCAGAGTAAAGAAACCGACAAAAGAAAGAAAACAATTCACCTCTCCATCTCAGAAAAAAATCAAGTTTTTTAAGAAAGTTATCTTACAGTCTCTGACCATGAACATAAAGAATATGGTTAAAGTTATAATGAATATGGATTTATAGTGTATTGGATTCTGTTTCTTTCACATAATGGGTACCACAGGCTCTCCTCACATTCTTTGTAAGTGTTCAGCTCCATGTCTAACATGTAATCAGTGAAGAATGTTAAAATGTTAACTTTACTTTCACTCATCTTCCTCTATCAATTTATAGTATGTGTTGGATTATGGTCTTCATAATGAAGAAAACAATTCACCTCTCCATCTCAGAAAAAAATCAAGTTTTTTAAGAAAGTTATCTTACAGTCTCTGACCATGAACATAAAGAATATGGTTAAAGTTATAATGAATATGGATTTATAGTGTATTGGATTCTGTTTCTTTCACATAATGGGTACCATAGACTCTCCTCACATTCTTTATAAGTGTTCAGCTCCATGTCTAACATGTAATCAGTGATGAATGTTAAAATGTTAACTTTACTTTCACTCCTCTGCCTCTATCTATTTCTAGTATTGTGTTGGATTATAGTCTTCATAATGATTATTTTTAAAAACTGCAAACCATTTTATCAATATGGCCAACGCTCTATCCACTGAGCCAAACCGGTCAGGCAATAATGATTATTTTTAAAAACTGCAAGCCATTTTATCAAGTGTACAATATTTTTAAGTGTTTACACTTTAGTGGATAGTCAACTTACATTTTTCAATCTTATGCAACTTAGTGCTTCCTTAAAATTAATTGTATTTATAACCTTTTCCCCTTTGAATATGTTTCTACAGGATACATTAAAAAATTTATTGATTTTTTTAGAGAGAGGAAAGGAGAAATAGTGACAGAGAGAAACATAGATTGGTTGCCTTCCATAAGAACCCCAACCAGGGATCGAACCCACAACCCTTTGGTGTACAAATTGATGCTCCAACCAACTGAGCCACCCCAGCCAGGGCCCTACAGGATGTATTTTTAAACTTTGGAAAAATAATGTTTCCTCCTGCATCTCACAGACTTAATATATACAATGAGTAAAGATGAAGTCTACTTGCCCATCTCCCTCTGAGAGGCAGCCCGAGTTTCTCTGGAAAGCTGGAAATCCCTGCCTTGGAAGAATAACCAGGGGAAGAATTTCATGTGAAAGGCTGTAGATATCTCCTGAAATCTCTGTGTGACTCTCAGCCTGTCTGTTTTTCTTAAAGGATTGAAACTGTTTGCCTTGCTCCCAGAAAAGTATAAACAGACACGTTTCCCCAGGCCACTGTCAGCAGTGGGTGTTGTCACTTTAATCAATTTTGTTAATACAGTAGGTATAAATGGCATCTAATTAGTGTTTAAATTGATCTATCTTTGCATGTGAGGAAAATTTATCATTTTAAGGAAAAATAAAAAGCTACAGTTTATTGGGATGTACTAGGTTCTAAGGAGTTAGTCATGGATTTCGTGTGAATTTTTATAGTCCTCACCCTACCTTTCTTATAAAGATTGACTTCATTACGTTGACCCTATTTTATGGATGGGGAAATTGAGGCCCAGAAAAATCGAGTAACTTTCTAAGATCAGAGAACAGAGGTGGAGCCAAGTTTGGAAATCAGGGCGCTGGGCCTCACTGCTGGTTGCCTGTCCTCTACCAGGAGTTTCCTATTTATTTACTGTGAACTTGATGCCTTTCTCACTAATTTGAATTTTCTCTGGTTATGCACTAGGTATACATTTATTGTCTTGGCATATATAATGCAAATATATCTCCCCAAGGACTTTTAAAAGATCCATTTAGCAGGAATTATTTAAGTTGAGGGAATCTTAAGTGGAGGTCTAATTTTATTAGTGTACTGGGTGTGTGATGGAAAGAAAGAGAAGTAGACATTTTTACAAGGTTTACTTATAAAACTTCCTGGGCTTTCAAAAAGTGAATGAAACTGAGGAAAAACCTCATAATGACTCTGATGGCTGAGAAATCTGCTGTTGATTGCTTTAGGCCATAATAAAAGTCCCCACAACCCTCACACTCCTCACATCCTCTTCCTCTTACCTTCAAGGTGGGGGTAGTAAATACTGTTTTCACAGATGAGGAAAATGAGACCACGATGTAAAATAACTTTTCTAAGATCAGAGAGATTTTAAGTAGCAGAATGGATTAAACAGATATCTGGAGGAGGCCAAAACGCATGCTCTTTCTGCAATATCATGTCAAAAGGTGTCTAAAGAGGTGCTTGTTTAGAGGTGATCATAGGGTTGACTCGCTTCTCATAAGCAAGATATAGACCACTTCACTAAGAAGAAATTGGCTAGAAAAGTAGATCTGCCCACCTTGGTGATGGGTGATGGAAAGAGGGAGGGGAGATTCAAAGATTCATCCTTTTTTCTTTTCTTCCTTTGTCCCTTCCTCCTTTTCTCATTCACTCTCTCCCCTTCTTCCCTCTATTCATCCTTCGTTTATCTATTAAAAATAGACTGAATGTGTTATAGTAGGTACTGAGGAAACTGAGATGCATGGTGCTTAGTCCCTGCCATTAAGGGACATTCTTTCAAATGGGAAAGACACATATATAAATGAGTATAAACAGTGTGATACTGTTAAATAGTTGACACGAAAAGAACATCATGAAAAGGTAGGATTCATCAGTTGATGGGTGATCACCAATTGTGTATTGAGCAAATGTGAAGGTCAGATATGGGGCATCAGAATCTGAGTGGAAATGGAATGGCCAAGGGCAGTTCTTGGAGGAGAGATTACACTTGAGCTGAGTATTTTTTGGAAGGGTACATAGAAGTTAATTAGCCGAAGGGGGTGGGCTGTGTTCCATGCCAAGAGATTCTTGAGCGTGAATATTTGCAGATGTGCAATAGATGTAAATATATGAGAAACTGGTAGTAGTTTCAAAAGGTTGGTGTGAAAGGGATAGGTAAGAGGTGGGGTTAGGAATATTCCAAAATTCAGATTAAGACGAGGCTAAATTTGCCAGTATTGGTAGAAATGTCTATCTCCAAGAAGAAACTGGAGTACTTGTTATTTATTTTAATTTTTTTTAGCTCACTTCCTGTGTCATTCCTAAGAATTTCTCCCACGGATACACATTCCCCTGTAGGCTAGTGCCCCCTGTTGTGTGAAAGGTCATCTGAACTTGGCCTTCACCAATTGGAATCAGTAATTTATTGCCATGTCCAGGGGAAAACTGGCTTGGAGATAGAAAAATAGCATCTAGGCTTCTACACATGAGGTTTTCAAGGCGGGAGTGGAGAGAGCTGATTTATGACTCTGAAGGAGTCTGCTGGGAGAGTGACAGTCCCCAGTGTCATACCTTGCTGTCCTTCTGCAGCTTTCACTAATTTCTCACCTGAAAAGTTGGGAACTCAGCTTTGACAGGTTATTTCAGTTGTGATCCTAACGTTCAATGGACACGTGAGGCTCAGCTAGGAGGTTTGTTTGGTGTACGCTTTGTGACAAATATACAAATTATAATAGCTACATAGTGGTGAGCATTTCCCATCTGCCAGCATCTGTGCCAAGCTATAAACATCCCTAAGCACCTTTAATGATCATAATATCTTTGTAAGGTAGGGATGCCCATTCTCATTTTATGAATGGGGGGCATTTTATTTTATTTAAAATATATTTTTTATTGATTTCAGAGAGGAAGGGAGAGGAAGAGAGAGATAGAAACATCAATGATGAGAGGAAATCATTGATTGGCTGCCTCCTGCACACCCCTTACTGGGGATCGAGCCTGCAACCCAGGCATGTGCCCTTGACTGGAATTGAACTTGGAACCCTTCAGTCCACAGGCCGATGCTCTACCCACTGAGATAAACCAACTAGGGCTGGGAGGGTGCATTTTAGAAAGTTCAAGTGGGTCACCTTACAATGCACAGTCAACACTCAAGGTGGATTATGTGGATTTGTGCCACACTAATATGTGTATGGCTTTTCTTTGTGCAATCTCCTCTAACTCTCTATAACACCTCCCTCAAAGGGTTGTTGTCAAGTTTAAATGAGTTAACATATAAAAAAAGACTTTGTGAACCATATTAGCCTTCTGTTGCTTTATTATAATACTGTAATACTTGTTTTCGTCTCCCCCTTCTTTATTCTTGAAGGGCTGCCAATCCTTAGAAGAATGTGAAGGGCTGCCAAGTCCTGGGAAGAGTGAAATCTCTTCAAACCAATTTTAATGATATCTTTATGGTCAGATCATAGTATTTGTTTGCTTGATCTTGCTTCTTGCCTTCACTCTGAGTAGCCTACTGTTTTGGATAATAACAAGAAGAGGGTAGGTCACATCTTATGGCTTAATTTTATTTTCAAGGACAAGCATATTTAGTTTCCTTGACCATAGTCTTTGAAGAGATTATCAAGGAAGAGAAACTCCCATTTATTGAAGAGCAACTTTCTTTTTTTAAAAAAAAGTATTAATTTATTTTTAAATTATGGTGGACATACAATATTATATTAGTTTCAATTATAAAACATAGTAATTAAACATTTATATAACTCATGAAATGATTACTCCAATAAGTTTAGTACCCATCTGAAACCATACATAGTTATTACAATGTTATTGACTATATTCTCTATGGAAGAGCAACTTTTAAGATCAGAAGAAACAAAACATAATTGATTGAAAGGCTGGCAATAGTATGGATATGGTGGGATAGAAGTTAGATGCTGCAATTATGTTCTAATTACATTATCTTTTCTTGGCCATAAGTAAGACCTATTCTGGTACAGGATATGTCACCTCAATTTATGTGCCTTCTCTTGTATGACAAAAAACAACCCCACTTGTTTTGCCTTTTGTTTTCCATCAGTAAGTCTGGCCTTTGAAATACCATCTTACAAATTTAGCGCCCACTTCAGCTTGAGGAGTTAGTTAACATTGAGTGAGACAATAATATCACTACAAGTTTCTTCAAAGGACAATTTAAAGAAAAAACACCAAAATAGTCTGAGAGACACTGGTGATGCAGAGAAGGGAGAGAACAGGCTGCAGAATCACTGTCTGGGGTATTTCAGATGGACAGTCCTGTCAAGAGAAATGCAGAAGAGAAAGGCAAGTACTTCCCTTTCAAACAGTCCATTATCAAAACCTGACGAAAAAGCAAAACTTCCAGCTCTCAGTAGACTAAGACTTAGGACAATATATTTGTGATGACTTATAAAGGGATTTATAATTTCTTTTCTTTCTTAGCCCCCTTTATCTGATCAATGACATCATCCATATTCACTTAGTAGCTTGAGCCCCAAACCTGGGAGAAATTCTTCTTTTTCCTTCACCACCTCCAACCAATCCTCCTCCAATCCAACACCAGTAGGGCTGAGAGAGTCTTATTTGTCCTAATAAGAATCATCCATCATCCTTGGTGGCCCTCAGGCTGTAAATGGGTATATCTCAGAGAAAGCTAACCCAGCACAACAAGACTTGTTCAACCTCCATCATGACACTTTCTCTTTTTCTATGATGTGTATCCTCATCAATCCCATTACATTTTTTACAAAACCCTATTTAATATTGGTAATAACAAATATTGTTGGACATGTGGATTCCAGGGTGGAAATACTGTTGGAGATATCTCCATTCCCTTGACTTCAGGGCAGTCTTGGCATTTGAATTTGAAAAATATCTTTGGGAATGAGAATTCGCCTCTCTATTTCTTCATTGAAATGCAGTAATCTTAATTTTGTCACTTGTACATTGCAGTGATGAATCATGTGTGGACATTGATGCAAACCTCCTAAAGCTCATTCAGAAATAGCATTCACTCTCATGTATAAAAATCAGTTTTATTTCTTTCAATTATGTCATTGCCATGTACTTTGTAATGTGTGACACCCATTTGTCCCTTCTCTGTAAAACATAAAAATTCATTTCAGGCAATGAAATTCAATTTGTCTCAAAAGTAATTCTGTGAAAAATAATAATCCGTGCAGCACTCTAATCTCCTTCTATGATATTCTGTCGAGCCTGGTCAGTGTTATCTGGCATTGTCCTAGTATTATAAGAGGATAAATGGAAAATGAATGCTTCTGGTCAGGCAACAATTAATGATAATGGAAAGTAATTAAAAGCCCAAAGTAGAACCTGGAGGAAATTTGCTCCAATCCAGAGCAAATCAAAATGATTTTTTGGCTTAACTTGGTATGATAGATGGTATTATTAATTCACAATTATTAATTTACTTTTTTGCCCTTGCTCTGAGTTTTCAGTCCTGGTTGGTCTATTTGCCCAATTAGGATAAAAGTGTGTATAGGGGTATCAGTGGATCATGTAATGTTTCTGTCCTTTATTCCTCTATGTACCAGTGGCTGGGCCTCCTTAGGATGGTCAGGTCCATTACCCATGCCAATATGGAAGTTTCCTCATTTGCCTACTATATACAGGCAATTGGAGACCAAGGTGACAAGAGACTTTATGTAGGGATGGCTATTTCCTGTGCACCCTGTGAAAGTCTAACCCCACTGGGGCAAGAAACTATACATTCACAGAGCCAAGATTTGTGAGGAGAGGAAGAATAAATTTCTAACTGGGTCACTGGGAATACTGATAAAATCATTCCTTATAAGCCAGGGTTCCTGGATGGCTGTATTCCACTGATTGGAGAACACAGCACTCTATACAGTTGATTTAAGGTATATGCCATCTGTTTTCAGGTATAATCTCTAAGTTGATGCATTAGCTTCACCTCATCTTTGCATCAGATCAGCAGCTTCTGCAAAAGGACAGCAAGATCTTGTTCTCACTGCTATATCCCCTTTAGAGAAGGTTCCTTGATCCTCAAATTAAGGTCACATGTCAATGTATCAGTCACTCTGTGAACCTCTGACCAAGCATGTCAAACTCAAAGGCTAACATGGGCCAAATAAACAAGGTTTAAGTTTATGTGGGCCTCAAAAAAACAAAAGCATCAATTTTCATAGAAATGTAGGTTTATTTTGATAGAGACGTGCTGAATACAAAGGGCTGAAATAAATGAGTAATTGTTAACATAAAATAATTGAATATTTTAATAAAAATTAATACTTTTTCTTGAACATTAACTTACCAGACACTAACAACTGCACAAATTAATAAGCATAACGCAAATAAACCTGTTTTTCTTATTCTCCGAAAGTGAAATATTTCCTGTTGCGCACACCAAACAAGTCAGTCCAAGACTAATGACGTGGCAATCGGCTGCTAAAACATTCGCTGCTAGTATTAGTGGAAAGAAATGGTGTGCCTGCATGTAGGACGCATAAGGGAAATGAATGCAACGCGATTATAGTAATCAGTCATTAGCAAGCGTTGTAGTTCATTATTAATAATTAGGTATAAAAGGATATTGTAAAATTAAGTTACGGAATTTTTATTAAAATGTTTCTTACATACCGTTATATTGGCTGGACTGCAAAAATATTCATGGTGGCCACATGCAGCCTGTGGGCCGCGAGTTTGACATGCTTGCTCTAGAGACAATCGTGTGGGGCTTATGTGAACAATTAATATTTTCTGCTATGGTGTCTGATACTGCTTACAGAGAACAGAGTTCTCTCCTAACACATGGTTACACTTGAAGGACAACCAGTGGTAACCTGTCCTCTTCTGATCCTTTCCAGTCTCAAAATAACCCTTCCAAGGACAGCGTGCCAGGCACTTGCTGGTGAAATGAAGTGTTTGGAGAAATGCTGGTAGTGACAGCTACTTTGTTCTGTTTTCCAGTGGAGGTGGGAGAAGAGTATCTGTGGCTGACTCTCATGCCAGCCACTGGGTTTGTGTGTCAGCAGGACCAGCGGGGGACACAGGAAATCATAGGCTACAAGTTACTTCAATGCCATCAGCCTGCAGAGACTGAGCAACTCCGCCCAAGAGCAGCTAGAGAGTAGTTTGATTCCCTTGCTACAGTGGTTCTGTCATTTATTCTGTGGTATAATTCTTCAACCCTATGTTGTTTAATAATTTTTGTTTGTTTGTTTTTGCAAGCAATGAGCTCAAAAAGCAAAAGTGCATGCTTGATGGGAAATTAAACACTTTATGTTTACTTCTCTAGAAAGATGCTGATGACTGTGAAAGCTACTCAAAATAGTTTTTGACATTTAACCATCCACCAGGATAGCATAGTGATGTCATCCACTGCAGACTCTGCCTAGACATGAGGACTCAGCACTTGCAACTTCAGATGGTGTGCAACAAGGTGTTTTATGTATATCAACTGAGTATTGTTCTGCATTTACTTTACCTGTTTATTTTATTTTATTTTATTTTATTTTATTTTATTTTATTTTATTTTATTTCTTTTATATGTACCCCACACACACACACACAAAACAAAAACATAAATGTTGAAGTGTGCGAGTGTTTTCTTCCACGTCCCGCGTGGATGAGGGTTCAAGAACTGGAAGCGGAGCCGCACACAAATGAATATGAAAAGACAAGAGATAATTTGGAAATATTGGGGGACCAGGAGAGTAAGTCCAACTCAGGAGGAAGGCTTCCTCCCGGTGCTCAGGCCTCACCAAGCTTTTATAGATCTGGGATGCACCCATAGCATAGCCCTTAGGCAGGCGACCCCTGGCAACAGGCAGACTAGCCCATCAGCAAGGATTTACATAATAAATGGGGGAGTAGTTTCAGCTACCACTGTCTGGATAAACAGAGGTGGCGCCTAACTCCGACCTTTGCTAGGGCTTCAAAGGCACCCAGCCTTCAGGGGTTCTCTGTCTACGCTTATCAGATAGTGAAGGCAATAAACAGTTTCCCACAGAAGTGTTGACTCCATTAGGAGAAAAAGGTCTTTGCAAACAAATAGTTAAATGATATCATCTGATCTGTCAAGTAATAAGATCATCTCAATTATTGATCAATTGTCCACTTATTCAGTAAATCAAGGTAAAACTTTGGGACATTTATTCTGTCAAAGATGAGAAATCTGACACATTCATAAATGCTACTGAAAATACAATTAAAAGAAAAATTATGTTTGTGGTGATAATAAGAATTCAAATATTGATGGGAACATAACATCATGCATATGCAATGTCCTTGGTGAATTAAGAGATGTATAGATCAACAATAAATATAGAATTGTCTTTGGGCATTTATAATAATCAGTGCATCCAAACAATATATTCTACTGCAATGAACTTAATGTTGTGTCCCTCCAAAAATTCACATGTTGGAATCTTAACCCTCAATATGATGGTTTCAGAGATGAGGACTTGGGAAATAATTAGGTCATGATGGTGGTACCCTCATGAATGAGATTAGTGCTCTTATAAAAAGGACCCAGAGAACTCTCTTGCCTTCTTCCAACCATGTGAAGATACTGAGAGAAGATGGCAGTTTGCAACCCAGAAGAGGGTTCTAATAAGAACCTGATCATGCTGGCACTCTGATCTTGGACTTTCAGCCTTCAGGACTCTGCAAAACAAGTGTCTGTTGTTTATAAATAATTGAGTTTATGGTATTATGTTATCACAGCCCACTGATTAAGACATTTACCAATCAAAATAAAAGCTTGAGTTGTTAAAATTTACAAAACATTAAATATTACATTTTGAGTAAATAGACTACATGTTTATAAGGCTGTGCTACAAAATGGACAGGCTTAATATCAGGGAATGGAAGGCTTATTGAGTGCAAGCCCCATGTGAATAAACAAGCTCATTGGGTGTTCGTGTGAACACTTTTCTGGGTTTCTGAGTGGTAACCGTGTGAAAATGGGGGAGTTGCTCATGATGGACAAGGGCAGCAGTGGGATGTTTGTCAAGGTCAAAGACCAGACCATCCATTCAATAGGAGGGCACTCCTACTGGACAGTGGTGCTTGCCCAGGCTGTAGTGATAAAGTTACACTGAGGCAATTATAGCAACAAATGAGGTCCTTTGCCAGAAAAAAAAAATGACTCACAAGTTGGTAGGCTGGGACTTCTTTGAAATGAAGATCCTTGGATTTTCCCCTTAGGATATTTGGTTTTATAGTAATTTAAACAAACAAACACACTCTAAGTCACAGCAATGACTGTAGAAAACAATGTCTGAGAAGAAAGAACAAAGCATTAAATACTACATTTCAAGTAAATAGACTACAAGTTTATAAGGCTGTGCTACAAAATGGGCAAGCTTAATATCAGGGAATAGAAGGCTGCATTTCACCAGTGGCCAAGTACCATTTACTAGCTGTGTGTGATTAGCCTGGAAATGGAAGCCAGACCTGTCTCCTCTCTTGTGTGATGGAAAGAGCACAGATTTGAGTGGGGAGAGGCCTGGGTGAGCTGTCTGAGTCTGGTTTGCTATTTACCAGCCTCTTTCTCATAATAGTTTGCTCCAATAGGTTTTCAACACACATACACACACGCACATATGCACACACACTACTCAATAGTTATATTGTGTTCATACTTATGCATCTCCCTTAGCCACGTAGTATTTAATAAATATCTCCATATTAGTCCATATAGACTCATCCCCCTCAGAGAATAGTACAGAATTCCATTGCATGAATAAACTAATCAGTTCTCTATAGACAGACATCAAAATTGTTTCTAGCTTCTTGCTTTAGCAGGTATTCCAGGTGTACATTTTATTACCTGTTTACATGTATATATGTAGGGTCAATTTCTAGAAATGGAAGGGTTTAGTAAACAGAAAAATCCATTTTTTATTTTTGGAAGATATGGCACAAGTATCCTCCAAATGCTGCCAAAAGTGCGAACCAAGCAGACACTATCACACACTGATAGTGGGAATGTAAAGTAGTGTGAAATTCCAGGAAGTCCATTCTAAATCGCTTATGCATCATAATTCCCCTCCATACATTGCCTTATGAAGTTACCTATTTGTACATCTTCTAAACAGTTTATCTTGGACAGTCCTTTAGAAAAGAGAATAGCCCAAATTTATATATGTTACTGGTACTTTCTAAAGTGTTTTTATTTTTATTAAATTTATTGAGGTGACATTAGTTAATAACATATAAGTTTCAATTGTACAGTTTGATAATACATCATCTGTATATTGCATTTTGTACTCACCACCCAAAGTCTAGTCTCCTTCAGTCTGACAGCGGTTCTCAACCTGTGGGTCATGACCATTGGAAAACACATATAGCATATCAGATATTTACATTACGATTCATAACAGTAGCAAAATTACAGTTATGAAGTAGCAGCGAAAATAATTTTATGGTTGGGGGTCACCACAACATGAGGAACTGTATTAAAGGGTCGCGGCATTAGGAAGGTTGAGAACCACTAAAGTGTTTAAAAATTTTTTTTTGTCTAGGTGGTTATCTACCTAGCTGTGACTTAGTGGAACCTGGGGTTCTGACTTAGCTCAGTATACATTCTTAATGAGCAGATTAGGAAGAACCTTTTGAATGAACCTAGCCCCGAGGCTAGTTCTTCCTCATCTCACCTCCTTACCTCAGTTATGGGGGGAATGGGACAAACTTGCATTTAAGCACTTGTTCTAATCTTTCTCCTCATTGAGTTCCATGAAAGTTCATTGCCCTGCCCTTGGCTTGCTGGTGACTCGGGCACATAGTTCTGTGTGCTATAGAAAATGTGGGGAAATTGAACTTGAGGCATCTCACCCAGAGAAATTATACCCAACTAATCTCTGCTCCATGTTTATGAACATATTAACTAAGAGCAATGGTATTCAGGGAGGATTGTTTGAAATCCACCAGCCCATCCCCTTTGGATATTCTTAAATATATACCTGGATCACATAGAATGACCAGAGAATCTTGCTTGAGTCCTTGCCTGGAAGGGTATTTTTGAATTGAATTTGATTTTGTTGCAATATTTGTTCAGACTACGTTGATAGAAGAAATAGCCTTCTGAAATCTTAGTGATGTTTAGAGTCACTGTATTTATTGTATCACAAGAGTTCTTTTTCTTTCTTTTCTTTTAAAATCAGAACCCCTAGGAGAAATTCCTATATGATCTTAGTGCCAGGGAACATTGCAATTCTCAGGGACCATTGGCTTGTTTTTGTTTTATGGACATTTCAGATCTTATCACAGAGAAGTTTTCTATTTTTATGTTGCATGCTAGAAAGCTTAGAGCTAAATTTGTGACTCATTCACCATAGGTTTTATTTATTGATGGATTCTTCCAAGCCTCCATATTTTCCTCTTCCACAAAGTTTGTTTGTTATAGAGCCTGTTATGTTGTGAATCTGTAACCCCTCACCTACCCAGGGGCCATGGGAAAGGCATGATTGTGCCCCCAAAGACTTCAATCACTCACGCTAAGATGTTAAGATAAGTATATTTACTTCCTATCCCAAATCTCTCCTTTTTTTGATCCCTCTTATAACTCAAGTCATGATTACATATCTCTATCACATCTGTCTTCCCCAGTAGATTATGAGTGCCTTGATGGTGCTAGAGGCCTCTATTGTTGCTCTGCCCAGATCTACTCAAATCCTTTTCACTCTTCCTCTGTATCTCAGCCCACACTTCTGTGTATCCTGGCTTCTAGGGACCTACAACTGAGACTTTAGATCTTTGGAGCTGGTTTGTTTGCAGCAGAGAGATCTTGAAGCCCATGAGAGTGCCCAACACATTGGGGAGAGCTTTATCAATGACTGACTTATATATGAAAGACCAGCTCCTTTGCTCTAAATTGGGGGTCAGCTTCAGAACTTAACTTAGGCTCCAGAGCTCTGCAGGATCAACTGGAGCTATCTTCTGTGGGACTTTGCCTGAAATA
>NW_005370024.1:2642776-2660844 GCF_000412655.1 Myotis brandtii | reverse complement strand
TCCATCCATCCATCCATCCATCCATCCATCCATCCATCCATCCATCCATCCATCCATCCATCCATCCATCCATCCATCCATCCATCCATCCATCCATCCATCCATCCATCCATCCATCCATCCATCCATCCATCCATCCATCCATCCATCCATCCATCCATCCATCCATCCATCCATCCATCCATCCATCCATCCATCCATCCATCCATCCATCCATCCATCCATCCATCCATCCATCCATCCATCCATCCATCCATCCATCCATCCATCCATCCATCCATCCATCCATCCATCCATCCATCCATCCATCCATCCATCCATCCATCCATCCATCCATCCATCCATCCATCCATCCATCCATCCATCCATCCATCCATCCATCCATCCATCCATCCATCCATCCATCCATCCATCCATCCATCCATCCATCCATCCATCCATCCATCCATCCATCCATCCATCCATCCATCCATCCATCCATCCATCCATCCATCCATCCATCCATCCATCCATCCATCCATCCATCCATCCATCCATCCATCCATCCATCCATCCATCCATCCATCCATCCATCCATCCATCCATCCATCCATCCATCCATCCATCCATCCATCCATCCATCCATCCATCCATCCATCCATCCATCCATCCATCCATCCATCCATCCATCCATCCATCCATCCATCCATCCATCCATCCATCCATCCATCCATCCATCCATCCATCCATCCATCCATCCATCCATCCATCCATCCATCCATCCATCCATCCATCCATCCATCCATCCATCCATCCATCCATCCATTGTGTATCCATCTTATTAATTCTGTTTTTCTGGAGAACCTCAATCAATATACTGTCTCATTTTCCTAAAACACTGCTTTTCACAGACCCATTATATATTCCCTTAAAATCCTCTCAATTTGTCCCAAAGTACACCAGTTATGACCCAACTCCAACTTTCTGATTTTTATGTTTTTGTAGCCAATATTAACCTCCAGGGAAACGCTGAAATTCCCTGCATTTCAGTTTCTTCATCTGTGACCTGTGTCCAACTTTATCTGCCCAGCTTCTCCCATTACATGACTGTTTGTCCTTGAATATTCAGTCACTTTGTCAAGTTGGTCGTCTTGCTTCTAACATTTGGAGTTCCAGTCAGTGAAGAAATGCTGAGGTTTGGCTTTGCTGAGAGCCACATCGACTTTCCATATAACTTTTTGGCTTTGCTGAGAGCCACATCGACTTTCCATCATATAACTTTATGACCCATATATGAATTTGGGAAATAATCTTTGTGCACCTTTCTTATTTTAAAAACTTTCATCTGTCCTAGTTTTGTCAGATGGCAGTGGAAAGTTAGAGGAGTTTTGCTTCTTGAATTTTCCCATTTGATTACAATAGAATAAAACTTTCTATGCTTTAAGAATTTTTTCCCAAATGAAACATTCTCTTCTCTATTGCCTTTGACATGTGCTGCTATCAGATCCCACTTTTTTATGTGTATAAACTGCTTATTTGATTTGACCTCCTTCTGAATCAAGAAATTGATTCAAAAGGGTTTCTCTGCCTTTGGAAATAGTATTGAATGAGAGAATTATGCTAACATATGCTGAAACTGAAAATTTCACCTTTTGCAACAGCATGGATGGACCTGGAGAGTATTATGCCAAATGAAATAAGCCAGTCAGAGAAAGACAAGTACCATATGATTTCACTTGTATGTGGAATCTAATGAACAAAATAAACTAACAAAAAAATAGAAACAGACTCATAGATACAAAGAACAGACTGACAGCTGTCAGATGAGAAGCGGGTTGGGAGGCTGAGTGAAAAAAGTGAAGGGATTAAGCAAAGAAAACACCAACACTCATAGACACAGCAATAGTATGGTGATTACCAGAGAGAAAAGGGGAGTAGGGGAAGTAGAAGAGGGTAAAAGGGGATAAATGATGATGAAAAAAGACTTGACTGGGATGGTGAACACATACAGATGATGTATTATAGAAATGTATACCTGAAACCTATATAATTTTATTAACCAATGTCACCCAATAAATTCAATAAAAAACCTGCAAAGGCAGGGTAGAAAATGGTCTTGCATCTACTTCCCTCAATTACATGAGACTTTATTCTAATAAAACGTAGTGTATTTGCAGCTGAGGCTTGGGCAAATCAAGAAACATTAAGAAAAGTTGACATTAAAAGTGCAATATAACAGATGGGTGAAAATCAATAAAATATATTTAAAAAAAAAAGAAAAGTTGACATTAGAAGTGCAATATAACAGATGGGTGAAAAAAATGAATTTTTATCAAAATGATTCATTAGTGTTGCACAGGCAGGCTGAGGAGAACAATGACCCAGAACAAATTGAAAAGAATGATGCTTGACTTGTTTTTGCTTGTTCTCAAGCATGACCCATATTTATAATATTTAATTAGAAATACATTTGCTTCTGGTTGATTATATACATTTTCACCTGTTGTTATTTATTTATTTATTTTTTGTGGAGTTGGGGAGGTGGGCAATAGAGGTGGTTCAGTGCAAAAGACTTGGTTTATCAAATTAGATTTAATAAAAGGAGAGAGAAAACAAACCCAGTGGAGAGAAGTTTTGATTAAAGGTGGAGGTCTTTGCAAAGGAGAAAAATTATTCTCCAAGTTAAGGAGAGTGAGCAGCTCTCCATCATCAACTATTAGCCTCAAATAACCTTGGTTAACTTAGGCATGGAGATTTCAAAGCAGGTCTAGCGCAGACATTGTACTTAACCTCATATTCTCTCTATTGCCTAACTATCAGTTTCCTGTCTACTTTTTAATTGATCTCTGGAATTAATAAGTACTTACTTTTTAAAGGGAAGAAAGAAGAAAGGAGAACGAAACTGCAAACAGAATGTCCTTAATTTTTCTTTATAAACCAGGCTGAAAATGCAAGCCAAGGGGGGCACTATGCCAACTCATTTGGGAAAACTTGGAGTTATACTGCTGATAAATTGCTCAGCTGCTTGCCTCACTGACAAGGAATAAGTAGCTTGAGATAATTCATTTACCATGCCTGTTGCTTGTACCTATCTCTTCTTTGCCTCCGGCTGATGTTGATAATATTAGCTTGGGAGGTGAATGGGGAGGGGGAGAGGGAAGCTTCCTCTGATGTCACTTAGACTCAACTAGAATCAGCACAGCTGTAGCCCAGGGATGTAAGGTCAGATTAAAACCCCAGCCTATCAATCTTAATCAAATTCCCCGAAGAACTCATCTGTGAACAAAGCATAGCCAGGGAGTTGCAAGAAGGGAGGGAACCAGAAATGACTAAGGACATTTTAATGAAATTTTAAACTTGTAAAGAAACCTTATGGATGACCTAATTCAACCTAGACCAGTATGGACTTAGGCAGGTGAAAGGAGTTGAACTCCATCAGGCCACTACTAAGTGCCGGGGGATGTGCTTAACTTTTATTCTAACTTATTCTATATATCAGCTTTCAATGGAGCATTTTTACTATATTCCCACCTCCCTCTTATTTAGATGAAAAAGTCTCAGGTGGTTTAATAGATTGCCCAAGTTTCCCAGCTAGTCAGGGATGGAGTCCAGATCAGAATCCATGGAAGTTGGATTGCATTGTCCATGCATGGACGTCTCCTTTGTGCAGGGCCAGAATATCTTTCCTAGACAACTGTTGATGTGATAGCAAAATAAGACAATATTTCTAAAATTATATTTTCCCACACAGTTCTACATTGCAAGATATTATTTGAACCATCAATTCTTCATAGAAAGACCATAAACTCTGGCGAACAACTGAACTTCTTCCAACCACTCACCACGAGTATGCATATGTATGTATCACTTATATTCTCTGAGCCTCAGTTTATTTATCTCTGAAATGGAAACAATACTTTTACATGTGTGGTCTACCTCACAGTGTTAGCAAAGCACATCTCCTGGCACATCTCCTGATGGTGGGGATTAGGGCGGGGTGGGAGCGATGAGTGGAGCAGAAGGGCATGAATATCAGGGCATAGAAAAAGAGGAATCAGCTGCACCAGAAAACAGATGCCCCTGTGTGCCAAGGTGCACAGTGTGACCATGGTGCAAGGGTGCTGCTGAGAGGAGAGACCTTGTTTTCCATAACTTGTATTCCAGGCCAGGTCAGGACAGGTTATAGTGGGCATGAGGTGCCAAGTCCACATGCCTTGCATGAAAATAAGCGCCAACTTCTACACTCATCTGGGCTAGTAGTGATATTTAGGTCAGGGCTTAGTCTGAATGCAAGGTAGGGCCAACCTTGGATTGTGGATATATACTTAGTCTTCTCTGGTATAAAGTTGTCCTGATTTAATATTGGTATCAGGACTGAAGGATGAAGGAACACCAAGTAAGAAACCAGAAGGAATCAGGGAGGGTGAAAGAGATCTTTTGCATGTACTTGATTTAGGGAATCCTTTCAAAAGTGCTGCTCAGACTTTGAACATGTTTTCATATGTCTCTTGGCCTTCTGCATGTCCTCTTTCCAAAAGTGTCTATTTAGGTCCTTTGCCCATTTTATGATTGGATTGTTTATCTTCCTTTTGTTAAGTTGTATGAGTTCCCTGTAAATTTTGGAGATTAAACCCTTATCAGAGATAACATTGGCAAATATGTTCTCCCATGCAGTGGGCTTTCTTGTTTTGTTGATGGTTTCTTACATAAACTGATGAACAAAAATAGAGCCAGAGTCATAGAAACATCGAACAGACCATCCAACCTAAGGGGGAAGGCAGGGGAGGGGTGGAGTAAGAGATCAACCAAAGTACTTGTAGGCATGCATATGAGCATAACCAATAGATACAGACAGTAAGGGGGTGAGGGCATGTGCTAGGGGGTGGAAGTGGCTGGGGAGGTGTCAATGGGGGTAAAAGGAGACATATGTAATACTTTAAACAATAAGGAATTTAAAATACCCTATATAATAAGACCCTAATATGCAAGTCAACCAAACAGCAGAATGACTGGTCACTATGATGCTCACTGACCACCAGGGGGCAGACGCTCAACACAGGAGCTTCACAACATGAGGAACTGTATTTAAAGGGCCAGAAGGTTGAGAACCACTGGTTTAGATGCAGGTGATTGGGGCTAGAAATATATATTTCCACAGCAGCCTCCAATTCAGCCTTGCTCATCATAATGAAAATATTGCTGGTGAAGGAATAATACTTATTATTATTGAGCAGAGATGCCAGTAATTGAACCCGGAGACCTAAAGAATTATAATCCTCTTATTTGAGAAAGCAGGGTTCTTAATATTTTCAACTAATCCTGATTCTAACACAGAGAATATTAGATTCAGATGTGTGAACGGTTTGCTTAAAATGTTTTTAAGTCACACCTTCAGGAGAATTTTGGCCACAGGGCCACCTGCGGGTGATTCTGTGTGGCATCTGTGCTGCATGCAGAATCACCTGCACAGAGCAGATGCTAAGCAACTTGAAGCAAAAGCCACGCCCCAGGAAGATGCTGCCACAGACTTGGCAGTATGTACCTTTCAGTTAAGAGGAAAGGCAACTTCTCCAAACGAGATCTTGGGGTTGTGAGAAACAATTATTAAAGGGCCCTGTTCTCTCCATCTCCTTCCTCCATGAATTCAACTCTCTCCAGGTTCCTGTTATTGAAGAGTTTTAGCCAAATCTTTCTTGTCACATGGCATTTCAGGCCTTTTGTTCCTCTGCATTCTCAGCTCTGTTTGATACAAACTCTCCGCTTCTGAGGACAGGGGACTGGCAGCCTCAGAGCCCAGGGAGCACACACCGCAGTTAAAAGCAAACATTTCCACTTCAGTCACAGCTGGTGGGTGTTTTAAGAGGGGAAAAATCTATTAAAAATATAAATGTCAATCTCCTTGGGGTTTTGATCTGTACATTTCATGTTCCTGGCAGTGCTTGGATCTTGCTGAGTTGATAAGGGTGTTTGGCTCTTAAATTGTGAAACAGACAGAGAATGTCCTGCTGGGCAGGGAGCAAGCACAGCCAGGCTCTGGGAGGGGCTAAGGCTGGGACACCAAGGTGGAGGCAGGGGGAAGACATGGATGCTCCCAGGGCATGTGGGTCATGGCCAGGAGCCAAAGAGCAGAACAAGAAGGGGGGGGTCCTGCCTGCTCCCCATAGTACTCAGTCTCTGACCATAGAAGAGGGAACTTCTTCTCATGCTTCTTCCTTTTCCCCCAGCCCTGACCAGAAATCAAACCAGCAAACTTTTGATGTACGGGACAGTGCTCCAACCAACTGAGCCACCCAGCCAGGGCCCTCTCTACCTTTTTTTTTTTACATAAAAAAAGTTGCACAACTTTATTTGTTTTTCATCTTTTCCCTGTCCTATTTTTTTTTTGAGACGATCAGAAAGACTAGTCTTAACTGAGGGGTTGTTAGAGGCAGGAGAGTATACACAATGTACACTTAGATAAATTCTTCTTGGAATCTCTGAAACTTATCAGAAAATTGGCTCAGGTGACTGTACCTGCCCATGGACCACATTGCTATTGGAAAATAATTTACATTGCTTTCTTGTTAGAGAAATAAAAAGTTATATTCCTAAATCCTACAGAATGAGCTAATCTGAAACTAAGGTGTTTGGTTATAATCTACTTTACACTTGGTTTATAAGGAAATGAGTAAGTTACTGTCTGAAGACATTGCCCCTTTGCCATAATTGTGGTCCTGAAAGTTTCTTCAGTCCTATTTAGCTCAGCCACTGGGGAAAAGCATTTTGAAGAATACTTTTAAAGAAAGATGAAAATGGCATAGCTTTCTTTTTTATTTGTTTTTCTGCAGATATAACGTTTTGTTGGAAGCTTAAAAAGTATTTATTTATTTGTGAAACTTTCCTGGATAATTCACTGGAATGAAAACCTAACAGATTGCTATAAATTCTCCAAATATGCACATAATATTGGAGAGTTAAAGAATTGCAAAATTTGCCATGGGCACAGCAATAGGATAATGAATAGGGTAGTGAAGACCTGGGGGTGGGAGGCGGGTAGGGGCTGGGAGGAGAGGGGGGGAAGGGGAGGAAAATGGGAGATATCTGTAATGCTATCAACAATAACAAATATATTTAAAAAGAAAGAAAAAAATAATTGCAAAATTTGTTATTGTAGTATTCTGAATATTGTTTTCCAAACAAAATTATTTAAATGTATAGTAGAGTCATAGTGGTAATGATGAAACACACATACCTAATGAGTGAACATCATTATATTCTCTTCTCCTTTTGCTCCTCTTCCCTTTACTTCCCTCTCCTCCCCTCCCCCATTTCCTCTTTTTGCAAAATTGCAGTGAGTGGGGAATGAATGAATAATGTTACTTGCCTCCTCAAGGCAAATGTGCTTCATTTACAAAGTTGAGAGAAGAAAGAAACTAGGAAACTATTTATTTGAGTCTATCAAAAAAGGATGGCTGTTGCCAAAGGGGCTTCACTTTGCATTTCATAGAATAAGTCTAATAACAAACCTCTGTGAATCCCACAAGGTCATGCAAACATGAAAATTGGAAGCAACAGAGCTCCTATAACTCAGCATCAGAGGCAAGTGACCTGCCTCACAAAAATCAAAGGGGGTCCAAACTCAAGCAGGACCCACCTGGACAATGGTGTTGGCTCAGAGAATCCTGTTATTTATGATGCAAAATAATTCTTTTAAAAAGATGCCTCGCATGGCATAAGAATGGACATTAGCTCTTCTGATTCCAAATCTTCTGAGCCAAACCGGCTAGGGCAGGAAACAGGTTGTTTGGGACTCTGATTTCAGTAGGACAGGGTTGAATACTAGTATATGCACTCCAACACCTGAGGTTGGAGTCATCAGCCAGGAGATAGACTTTACTTTAAACTCAAAGCTACTCTAATTCAGACGCATGGTGTGCCTGACTTATCCATTTTGGTAGACTTGCTCGATTCCCTGCAGATGTTTCCCACTTCAGTTTCCAGTAATGTTGCTGGTGATTTATTTGTTGAAATGCATGACCACTCACTTGTTTTTATGCTGATGAATGATCTATTACAATTCATTATGCATGAAGAATGGTGTTATTTTACTATTATATTATTTTTGTTTTTATTTGCTGTGAGCAGGTACACAGTAGATGAGTTAGGAACCAGATCTTAATGTGGTTGTGTGTCTGGGTTTGAGCAAAGTCAAAGGACCTATTTTTTTCCACCCTAAATGTGGTAGCTTGGGTCTCTTCCTAGACCTTCTTACCATTACTGGGACATAGAGGTTGAAAATAAGGATCATGTGTCCTACTTCCAAGATTCACAGTTGACACCTTCACATTTTAGCTGTGGATTCATGATAACAAATGTTCGTATAGGGATCACTTTGTGCCAAGTCTGCTTCCAAGCATTTAACCTATATTATTTAATGCACTTGTCAACTTAATATGTTCATTTAATGTGTGCTCATTTCATGTGCTGGTCAACTCTATGAGGTAAGTACTATTATAATTCTAATTTTATGGATGAGGAAATTGAGTCACAGAGTTTAAGTAATTGTCCTCAAGTCACACAGCAGAAAAAAATATTTGAAACCAGGTCTTAAACATTGTTCAAAGATGCATACAATATCAGGATGGAAAGCATCTTAGATTTATGAATGCTAAGACTCCCCTTTGCTCACCATATTGTTCTTTCTTGACATGAATTTTCCCATCCTCTGGGCATCTCTAAGTACTAGCCTTTATTTAGTTTGTGTTTGTGTGCAAAGTATCTCAATCTACATGTGCATTTATACACATACACACTCAATAGACTTGACAATTTCTGTTTTGAGTACACAGAGAGCAAATCCTTCCAAACACTTGCCTACTTGCCAGCCTAACACAACACATTGATAGTTTACAGTTTCTGTGAGTTAGGAGTCTGGGGAAGGCTGAGGGTCCTCTGCCCCAGGGTCTCATCAGCTTGCTATCGAGATGTAGGCCCAGCTTGTGTTTTCATCTGGAGATTTTACTGGGGAAAAATCTGCTTCAAATTCATTTCCTTGAAGCTGCCTAACTGAAGGCCCAATTCTCACTGGCTGTTGGCTGCCAGCCACTCTCAGCTCCTAAAGACTGCCTGGCAGTACCCTGCTGTGGGATCCCCTCCAGAGGAGTTCACAATATGACTGTTTGCTTCTCCAAGGCCAGCAGGGGTATCTTCTTACCTCCAGTTTCCTAATGCTGTCTTAGGAAACAAAACTTAATCACAAGAATGACATTCTTCATCTTTGCCATGCCCATTGATGATAAGCAAGCCACAGGTACTGATTAAAAACTGTAAGCAATGTGCAAGGGCATGACTCATTTAGGGTTATTTTCGGGTATGTTTGCTACACTCATTTTCACTAAGCAGTCTGATTGTTATTTGCTGAATCATCATGGAATTCAATATACTAGTATGAGAGTGAGATCAAAATAATGGCCAATGTCTTCAAGCTTTGATCTTTAAAGCATACTTCTTCCCATTATAGATACCTATTGTCAAATGCTCTCATCCAGATGTGTGTTTTTTTTCCTCTGAAGCAGACACAGCTGGCTCTTATTCTGTGTTATTTGTGCTAAAATTCTAATTATGCCAACTATTAGATGTATGGTCTTAGGCTAGTGTCTTAAACTTGTTAAGCTTCTACTTTCTATAAAATGAGAATCATATTACCTTCTTCATTGAATTCTTGAGTGGATGTGTTCAATGCCCAGCGCATTATAGGTGCTTTATCAGTTTTGATTCTACTTCTCTCCATTTCTCATCTTTGTGCTTAACATTCCTTCTCTGTTGGCTCATTTGTTAATTCACAAACAGAATTTTTCACTTGGTGAGGTTTAAATTTTCCCAGGGACATCATGTTTCTCTAAGTCTATTTGAGACTCCCTAAATCCCCTGGGGAACCTGTTTGTTATGAGCTAGTTGTTTGTAGAGATGGTCCCATCCTTTGCAATTTCCCAACTTTAATATCAAAGGGTCACCTAAAATTTGAAAGATAACAGGTAAACTAGTTATAATTTTCTGTGTGTTTATGTGCCTAATGACTTCACAAATGTTTGCTGTGGTACTCCTCACACATTCTTGAAAAGGCAGACTTTCACAAGTTTGTCTAAGATTCTTCCTCCTGTATTATTTTTTGCATTGGTTCTTTCACACTAAGCACCTTCCCTTACTTAATACTTAGGCTCATAAAAACTACTAAATTATTCTTGGACTAGTACATATTTGGAGTATACAGAGATCAGGGAAAATATCCTGCATTTTCATCTTCTTCTTTAATCAATGATGGAATAAATTATGGATTTAACACAGAAGATCTGAGGTTAAATAAAAACTTCATTATGTGTGAAACACTTTTTGCTCATCTCTGAATAATTTTTTCTTGGGATAGATGTAAATAAGAGGCTTGTGAAGGTGCTAGAAGCAGGCTTTAGACCAGTGATTCCCAAAGTGGGCGCTACCGCCCCCTGGTGGGCGCTGCAGCGATCCAGGGGGGGCGGTGATGGCCACAGGTGCATTTGTTTTAACTTTTTTTGTATTACCTTTCTATTCTGAGTTCAATAAATAGTTTCATAATTTCAAACTTCAATGTTTCTAATATACACCTTTCTTTACTACATTTTACGAAAAAGGTAGAAACATTAATACATATATCTTTCTGTTTAATTGCTATTAAAATAAAAAAAATTAATTTCCAGGGGGCGCTGAGTAATATTTTTTCTGGAAAGGGGGCGGTAGGCCAAATAAGTTTGGGAACCACTGCTTTAGACCATTTGGGAATGGAATCCCAGGTTCCTAGAAGCCAGAATGTGGTCTACAAGGCAGCATCCAGGCAAGGAACCCACATGCCCAGAGGAGGGGCACTCATCTACTTGTGATGTTCATATTCTTCATATTTTCTCCTTCTGGGAGCTTTGTAGTGGGCACAAGGCAACCTCCAAGCATCAGTCTACTGATCACATGCTAGTAATCTCATCCACCTGCCTGATCCAAGGCTTTCAAGTAAGGAGGGGGTTGGCTTTCCACTGACCTTACTTTCCTTGGGTTGAGGACTCTGCTTTTCTGGAGCTTGATCACTCTGCTGCTGGTGGGAGACATTCATCTCACTTTTTTGATCGGAAAATCATACTTCTTGAGCTTGGCACTTATGGTAGCCTCCTGACTCCTGATTTTATTAATGGTCCATTGTCCTATTCTCTGTCCCTTTGTCAAATAGGTATAATCAGTAGCTGATGTAATTTACACAGAGCTTGAAAGAGTATTCGATTATGTTCATTCTCATTGACAGTTGTTTCAGGGATTTATACTTTCTAACTCAAACATATCCTTTCTTTTTTTAAAATGTTTTTTCTTTATTGATTAAGGTATTACTTATGTGTCCTTAATGCCTCATTGGCCCCCCACCTCCCTCTCATGCCCTCACCCCCCTGGTGTCTGTGTCTATTGGTTAGGCTTGTATGTATGCATACAAGTCCGTTGGTTGATCTCTCCCCCTTACTCCCACCCTCCCCTACCTTCCCTCTGAGGTTTGATGGTCTGATCAATGTTTCTCTGTCTCTGGATCTGTTTTTTATCATCAGTTTATGTTGTTCATTATATTCCATAAATGAGTGAGATCATGTGATATTTATCTTTCTCTGACTGGCTTATTTCACTTAGCATAATGCTCTCCAGTTCCATCCATGCTGTTGTAAATGGTAAGAATTCCTTCTTTTTTACCACAGTCTAGTATTCCATTGTGTAGTTGTACCACAGTTTTTTAATCCTGTCATCGGCTGATGGACACTTAGGCTGTTTCCAAATCTTAGCTATGGTAAATTGTGCTGCTATGAACATAGGGGTTCATATAGCCTTTTTGATTGGTGTTTCTAGTTTCTGGGGATATATTCCTAGAAGTGAGATCACTGGGTCAAATGGGAGTTCCATTTTTAGGTTTTGTTTTTTTTTTAAAATATATTTTATTGATTTTTTTACAGAGAGGAGTGGAGAGGGATAGAGAGTTAGAAACATTGGTGAGAGAGAAACATTGATCAGCTGCCTTCTGCACACTCCCTACTAGGGATGTGCCTGCAACCAAGGTACATGCCCTTGACTGGAATCGAACCTGGGACCCTTCAGTCTGCAGGCCGACACTCTATCCACTGAGCAAACCGGTTAGAGCCAATTTTCAGTTTTTTGAGGAAACTCCATACTGTTCTCCACAGTGGCTGCACCAGTCTGCATTCCCACCAGCAGTGCACAAGTGTTCCTTTTTCTCCACATCCTCTCCAGCACTTGTCGTTTGTTGATTTGTTGATGATAGCAATTCTGAAAGGTGTGAGATGGTACCGCATTGTTGTTTTGATTTTCATCTCTCGGATGATTAGTGACTTTGAGCATGTTTTCATATGTCTCTTGGCCTTCCTTGTGTCTTCTTTCGAAAAGTATCTATTTAGGTCCTTTGCCCATTTTTTTTGATTGGGTTGTTTATCTTCCTTTTGTTAAGTTGTATGAGTTCCCTGTAAATGTTGGAGATTAAACCCTTATAGGTGATAACATTGGCAAATATGTTCTCCCATGCAGTGGGCTTTCTTGTTGTTTTGTTGATAGTTTCTTTTGTTGTGCAAAAGCTTTTTATTTTTGTGTAGTCCCATTTGTTTATTTTCTCTTTAGTTTCCATTGCCCTAGGAGCTGTATCGGTGAAGAAATTGCTTTGACATATGTCTGATATTTTGCTGCCTGTGGATTCCTCTAGTATTTTTATGATTTCCCATCTTATGTCCATATCCTTTCTTTAAACATATTTTGTTTATTCATTTTAGAGAGAGGAAGGGAGAGATAGAATACCAATGTGAGAGAGAAACATTCATTGGCTGCCTCCTGCATGCCCCCTACAGGGGATCAAGCTCAGAACCCAGGCATGTATCCTTACCAGGAATCAAACCAAGAACCTTTGGAGAATGGAACGATGTCCAACCAACTGAGCCACATTGACCAGGACAACAAATCCTTTTTTTTTAAAGTATGATTTGAGTTGTACTTTTTCTATTTAATACAAAACAAAAAAGTATTTATTTTGTTCTATATATCCTCCACTGCTTCCCTGAGCACTTCTTTGAATTGGAAAAGCATCCAATTCTCTAGAGAGCTTATCTCAGAGAATTGGAATTTTTTCTCTCCCAAGAATAACCCTTTTTCACAGCACATTCATCAAATTGTGTCCTCCCTAAAGGTTAAAATTGACTACACAATTCATTTCTGAGAAGTTCATTCTAAGTTCTCTTTGAGTGGCCAAATCTTCCATAATGAACTTGAAAAAATATACACACCACAAACACTCACGCCTACTCCCAATCCAGCTGGTGATTTCTTATTTATGTTCCCCTACTCCCTCTTAACTCTGAACTCTAAACACACCCTTCTCTCTTCTCTTAAAGATCCTATTTCCGCCCTATCCTACCTTCTTCACTTGATTAACCCCCTGCATTGTTGGTCCCAGTTTAGATTCTACTTCATCTGCACTTTCCCTACCAACCTAGGAGTGAATCCAACACTCCCCCCCGCAGCACCCCATGTATTCCAGGGTTTGCTGTACTTAGTGCAATAGGAGAACCCACAGACTTGCCATATGGATTTCTGGCCTGTTGCCTTGTTTGTCTAACAGACTGTCAATTCCCTCATGGTAGAAACTATGAATTATTCAGTGTCCCATCTATGCTCCCAATAGAGTTGTATCAAATTAGTCAATGTGTCCCAATTATATAGAAAAAAAAACTGAGAATTAGAAAATTATGTGAGCTTTCCATCATCACATGGTTGTAAGAAGTCAAGGACAGAATATAAATTTATATTTAATTGCTGTAGAGCTAGATTTTCTACTGCAACATGCTATCCATGTTTTGTTTATATATTTGCTATGGTTTGAATGTATTCATTCCCCTCAAATTCATATGTTGAAGTCTATTCCCTAATGTGATGGCATTAGAAGATGGGGTCTTTGGAAGGTGATTAGGTCATGAAGGAAGAACCCTTATGAATGAATGCATTAGGCCCTTATAAAAGAGACCCTAGTGAACTCATTAACACCATCCCCATATCATTGTAACTTCACAGTGAGAAGATGGTCATCTATGAACCAGAAAGTGGCCATCTATGAGCTGAATATGCTGATGCCTTGATCTTGAGCTTTCAGCCTCCACAAATGTGGGGAATAAATTTTTGTTGTTTGTAAGCCACCCAGTCTATGGTATTCTATTATAGCAACCTGAATAGACTAAGGTATTATTGTTGCATAATAAATAATCACAAAATGTAGTGGCTAAAAACAGCCATTTATTTGACTTACAATTCTGTGGGTCAAGTGGGTAGGAAAGACTGGGATAGGCAGCTCATCTCTGCCCCACATGGCACCAGCTGGGACAGTTAAGACTGGAGGATTCACTTCCGGTATAGTGTCTTACTCTCATGCCCATGTCTTGGTGCTCCTTGATGCCTATCTCTCTCTCTCTCTCTCTCTCTCTCTCTCTCTCTCTCTCTCTGTCATCTCATCATCCAGGTCTTCTCCACATGACTTAAACTTATCTAGCTCCCTTTTTCCATTGCAATGACTCTCAATAGGTAGCACTGGCCAATTAAAAAATGTGCTCAGACCTTGCACGGTATCATGTCTGCTGTATTCTACTGGTTAGAGCTTACAAAGTCTTCAAGAGTTTTATCTTTTATTTCTGGTGAGGTGTTAGGGGATATTCAGGCAAGCTACATGGCCACCTGTTGGATTGGATTAAGGCCCATCTATATGATCTCATTTTAAATTAATTACCTCTCTAAAGGCCTTCCAAATGTAGTCCCATTCTGAGGAGTTAAGGGGTTAGAGCTTCAACATATAAATTTTGAAGGGGGGTTAAAATTCACCCCATGACTTCATAGTCACATAATCAGAGCTGAATCTGGAAGTTTGAGCTTTTCTCCACAGAACATGTAGCCTGTCAGTTTTTAGCTGAAAATTGCTTCCATTCTGCTTCCCAGATGACTATTGTTCCTAAAAAGGACACTTGTATCTAGTTGCATTTCTTGCTGTGTATTCTGCACATCTCCTTCCTTGGGGATGCCTCCAAAGTCAATAAAAAGACAGAGGAAATGCAGACAGAGCTCAGTGGTAGCAGATGACCTGGTGCACAAACAAACTTGTTAGCCATTGGCACATGTGAGGGATATTATCTTTAAATTAGTTGGGGAAAATTAATATTGCTCCCTTGTTATGCTCACTGGTATTGTCTGCTCTGAGAATCAGCAGGGCCAGATCTACTGTCGGTAATATTTTTTAATTAAAAGGAAAATAATTTCTTGAGATTATTCTGCTTCTTTGGGGACTTGATGCAGAATCTCATAAATCTAAGCCAAAGGTATTTTCTGGTTCGCCGAAAGACATCCTCCCCCTCAGCCAGCTAAGGAGGAGAGTAGGAGAAGCTGCCAGAATCAGACAAACAAAATTATGGTGGAATTAATTCAAGAGGTGAGAGGCCAGACTCTAAAGAGAAGACACTGGGACCTTAGCTGGGGCAGATTTCTTGGCATAAGTTTCTCCAAGAGTTCAAGAGAACAGGTATTAGTAGCAGAAGGTCTTGGGTAGAAGTCCAGGGTCTACCACTTATTACCCTTTTATGTAATGATGTTTACTTTGAATTTATATTAGTTCACACAAACACTCCATCCATGCTTTTGTTCCGGCCCTCCGGTCCAGTTTAAGAACCCATTGTGGCCCTCGAGTCAAAAAGTTTGCCCACCCCTGGCTAGATAAATATCTATCTGAAAGTAAGCATTTAAGCAAAAAGAGCTCTGAGCTCAGGAGCAAAATTGTCTGGTTTTGAATTTGGAAGACTTCACTGTCTTGTGATTTTAAGTCTGTTATTTTCTTCTATGAAATAGGGGTAAGAGGGCTGTTGTAGATGACTTTTTTTCTCCGTGTGTCTTCACCTGGTCTTCTTTCTGGGCATGTCTGTCTTCTAATGACTTCTTCTTATAAGGACACCAGTCAGAATGGATTAGGGTACATCCTAATGACTTCATTTTAATCACTGCTTTAAATACCCTTTCTCCAAATAAGTCACTGGAGGTAATACCATAACATTGGGGGTTAGGACTTTATCATATGAATTTTGGGGGGACACAAACAGTCAGTCTATAGCAAGAATCTTCTTTGGAAATATCTTTGCTGCAGGTGTTTGGGAAAGTGTTTTTTTGTTGTTTGTTTGTTTGTTTTTATTTTGTTTTTTGGCTTCCAGAGTAGAAAACCCATTGCACTGGGTGTTTGAAAAGCAAGTGCTTTCTCTCTTTACTTTCAAATCCTAGTTTTCTTGCATAAGAAAGTAGACTTCCCAAGTAGCAAGGTAAAGCTAGAATATCAATACCCAGAATATTGATTGCGCTGGCTTAACAGGGGATGCCTCCTCACTCTTTTGTAGTTATAAATTGGACATGTTCAACAAAGACAAATTTTCATAGTAAAATTCTGTCTAAAAGAGACTTTGCCCTTCTTACAGTATAGAGTTTCACAAGGAGGAAGAGAACAAGATCTTTTTCCATGCTGCATTTGGGTGACCCATTCCACTTTGTTTCTCAGGTGAGGCCAAGCCAAAGGTCAGGAAATAGAGATGATATCCAGGTGAAAGGTAGACTGAAGTATGGGAATATTCTAGAATCCACACTAACTGTCAATGGAGGCAGAATTCAGGCAGAGAGTGTTACATATTCTCTTATATCTTTTCTACATAATTCCACAGTTGGCAAAATCTAAACATATTATTTGAATTTAATTTACATGTTTACATTGGGGAATGATGAAATACCTTGAGTTGTTCTTAAGATCTAATTTGCATTTTTGCCTCTAAGCCAACAGCTAGGACAAATGAAAAGGAATTTGGGACTACTGCTAGGTTCCTTATGAATCTTGGTTTGAACATGGCTGATGTGGTGTGATGACCCCTTTGTTGAGTGAGCATGAAAGCTTGAGAATCATGAGCTCAGTTCAGCATTGGATGAGGTTGTACTTTGTTGAAGGGACTATCCTGAGCCCTAGGGCTTTAAGAATGACCTACACAGCTTCTGTTCTGAAGAAGCTCATGGTCTTAAAGATTGACACAGCAGGGATATACTATGCAATCTACTGACTGTAATGATAGAGACCCAAATAGCGAATTATGGCCAGAGACAGAATCTAACCAGTATAAGAGGGAACAGGAAAGCTTCTTTGAGAAATGATGCCAACTGAGTCTAACGGATCATGAGGAGATAAGCAAAAGCATTACAGGCAGAGGCAGCAAATAAGCACATACAAGGAGGAGCTCCAGGCTGTAAGGTCAGGGTGTGAGGGAGAAGATGGCAGGAGTGAGGCCATGGTGAGGAGATAATAATCCTCACCTCCTTCAATAGCTCAGAGAAGTGAGCACTATTAAGCCTGGGGATTGCATGGAAAAATTCAAGTTGCAAAATGATTATTCCGAAGTCCTGAGTGGAGGATGATTTGGGAAAAAAGAGAGTAGGCAGAAAACTTGGTTGAAAGTTACTAAGAGCTGAAGATCTTAATGATGTCAGAGGTCACAGGGATGGAGAAGAAAGGAACAAATTGATGTATATTCCTGGAGTAGCATCAGTTCATCCTCAGCTCGGGGAGAATTAGAGGAGCAATTTCCTGCTCCATGATTTAGGAAGAAGAAACGGAGGACAGCAGCAGACATATCACTCTGCAATGATTGAGGGAAGATGAGAAGCCTGGTTTTCTAATGCAACTCTGAGACTATTGGTGTGAGTTGACCAAAGACTCTGAAGAGCTGTTCTCAAGGAATGATGTTGCTAAGAAAACTACATGAACTGGCTGGTCCCTAGGGGAGCTGATATTTTTTCCCTAAAAGGTGAGCATAACCACAGAACAGGCACACTCTAAAAACCCTCTAATGCAGAATATTCTGGGAGATTAGTCCAGAAGAAGCTTCTGCAGAGAGGCCTCTGCACAGCAAGCAGGGGAGTAGCAGCTGGGAAGTATGGCTGCTTCTCAGAAAAGCAAAAAACTGCCTTGAGGTGGTACAGATGACCATGCCCAGGAC
>NW_005370024.1:2572820-2642634 GCF_000412655.1 Myotis brandtii | reverse complement strand
GACCCTTTCACAGGGGTCGCCTAAGACCATTGGAAAACACATATATAATTACATATTGTTTTTGTGATTAATCACTATGCTTTAATTATGTTCAATTTGTAACAATGAAAATACATCCTGCATATCAGATATTTACATTATGATTCATAACAGTAGCAAAATTACAGTTATGAAGTAGCAACAAAAATAATTTTATGGTTGGGGGTCACCACAACATGAGGAACTGTATTAAAGGGTCGCGGCATTAGGAAGGTTGAGAACCACTGCAACAGAATCTTAGGGTCAAGGTGTTCTCCTGAGTAGATACTTCTTGTGGTGCTTATTTACTCTTTTGTTTCTTCAACAAGTATCTATTGAACATTCAAGTGTCAGGGACTGTGAATACAAAGGTGATTAAGACAAGGTCTAGGCCCCAGGGAAGCTTACAGTTCAGTGAAGGATTTGGCAATTCATGTTACCTACTGTTCCATTTGCATAAAACAGCAGAGTTAAGAAGTTGCAACAGAGACTTCTTGGCCACACAACCTGGTCCTTTACAGAAAAAAGTTTGCCAACCACTGGTCTATTGGAAGGTAGATCCTTCTGGAAGAGCTGGAAACACTCTCCCAAATCTTCTCCTTTCCTTTCAACAAACTCTTCCTCAACTTGATTTCTCACTACCAATATCACCACTTTTGTGTAGCCTTCTTTACATGAATTCGGATCTCATTGACCCACATGCCTTTCTTCCATAATTCAGTTTACAGTTTATATAATTATTCATTTTCAGGTGAAAATTTCATCAGTATCTATTTCCCCCACTAATGTAGCCCTGATTATGTTCCCAGGACTGTTTCAAGCACTTTGCATATATAAACTCATGGAATTCCCTCAATAATCCCATGAGGTAGGTACATACTATTATTATTTCTGTTTTCCCAATGAGAACCTGAGACCCAAGGAGGTTAAATAACCTGCCCAACATCACTGGGAAGTAAGTGATAGAGTCCGGATTTGAGCCTTAAACAGTCGGGCTCTAAAGCCAGCACATAGAATGCTGCAATGCACATGTGGTCCTTCCACATAAGGGTGCTGGGTGGGGGGTTGAATGATACAGCACTCTAAGTCAACGCCATTCTAGAGAAGTAAAGTAAGTATTATGCAGGCAGCAAAGAATGTACAAAGTTATAGCTGTCTGTGGGCTGGATCAAAGGAAACCACACACACAACCTTCATCTTTTTAATGTAATTCAAGGCCTTAGAATAAGAAACAAGAGAGCAGACACCTTTTCTTTTCCTTTGTCATTTGCTGCAGCAAAGCACTGGTCCTCCTGCCACCCCCCACCTTGTGTCATCCCTGAGCTAAAATCATGCCTCCCCAGTTGTTCTTTCTGTTTTTCTGATCTATGCATTTACAATCAGCTGCTCAAAGCAATTCCTTTTTGTCCCCAACTCCCTTCTTCCTCCCCCAGACTCCATCAAGCAGCACCAGGAAGCATAAAAGCAGCAAAGCCATTACCCGAACTGAACTTGAACTCTAAACCTCAGGAGATTCACCCATCACTGAGCTGCAAGGCTCCCTGGGCCTCCAGCTGTAGCAGTTCTGTGAAGTCAGCACAATGTGCCCATGGGGGCACCATATTTTATTTTTCAATCAAGCATGATACTGTCAAGTATTGCTTAAGTGGCTTGGTATCAGCACTTTTCCCCCCAAATAACTTATGAGCTTGATGTGCATGAAGTTTCCCTGTGTGAAAATGTGTCAGTTATCCAGCTTTCCCAAAGTCCTGGTTTTCTTATTCTGAGTGACTTCAGGAGTTTCCTCCAACAGTGATCCCCTGGGTCCTGTTTAGCCGGCTGTCAGCCTGTGCATTTTAGCTGTAAATGCACTCTTGTGACTCAAGTCTGAAGCAGCCAGAATCAACCCCCAGGACCAGATTGAGGGCAAGAGTGGTCTCAGGTGTTTGGAGCCCCTCATGTGCAGGTTGGTGATGAATTCTGTGCCGCTTTCAGTGTGTGCAGTGCTGGCTGCTTGAGGTCAGGTAATATTTCTCTTCAGGCTGCCGCTCTGGCTGGCTTTTCAAAAGGGTGCTGCTTCTTGTAGAAAGCTCCTTATTTTTTACCATGAGCCCTTCACCTGTAAAAGAATCTGAGGTTGACAGTGAGAATTTCTTATCTTCCAGGACCCTAATTTTCGTAAGGAGACAGCAGTGACCTGAACATGCACATAAACTGATTCCCATAGTCATCCATCACTGCTGGAGACAATCTGAACTTGAAGGTGCTGCTCACACACCCCATGGACTTAATTCTTGGTAGGGTAAGTGTGATGTGTGACATCCACAAGATCACAGCCTGTGAGAGAAAGGGACTTCACATGGCCATTGGTTTCATCCATTACTTGTTCAGTGGCATATGAATGGGGACCTGGAGATTTATTATTTATTAATTCTACAACAGCAACAGCACAGTCCCAGCAAACCCTCATTACTTTTATTTGAAGTCGGAGGCACTGGGAGTTTCAGTTTTAACCAGCTCTTGGCTTTTTTGCTCAGATCTGAGCCTCAAGATTTTAGAGGAGGCCAGATAAAAGCACTTGGTAAACTAATATTCCACATGCATAGTTGCTATTGCGAGTGGGTTGTACACTGAAAAGCACTTTACACATTTGATTCATTATTATTTAAATTATATCTAAGTTATTATTACTTAGATGATTATTATGTATATTATTTAGATAGGTATCCTAATCACATAAATAATACCAACATATAGAATAAACAGGACAATAGGCTATTTAAGTATAATCATAATTATATTTTCTGTTTTCCCAAAAGGTGCACTAAAATGAGGTTTCTAGTCATCATTTACAATATTTATTGAGTACTTTCAGTATATGTCACTGTTGTAGCTTTAGCCTGGTTCATATCTTTCATCGTGAGATGAAGTTCCAGGAGGGCAGGGATGACATCTGATTTGTTTACTGGTCTAGCAGAGAATAAGTGTTTGCTCTGTATCTATTGAATGAGTGTGTGAGATGAGACATGATTGTGTACAACTGTCATTGAATCTGCTTCTCTAGAGGTTTGTAGAGGAAGACTGTCAACTATGTGGTCCAAAGTGTGTCAGCTTTAGTCCCCCTCAAAATGTCCTCAGATCTTCACAGTCAATAAATGACTCTTTTCTAATATAATTGAACAGCTAAATGTTCAAAGCTCACCATGCCTAGCACAACATTTCACCCAATCTTAGGAGTAGTGTTTTAAAATATAGGGTTTATTATTCTTCAAATATAATGAGGCCAAAGATCAAGAGATGACTGCCACTGAAAAGAAAGTTTGTTACTCATGGTTCCCAAGAGGAGGGGGGACATCTTGCCATCGGAACCACACGGGGGAGCATCAGGATCAGTCAGGAAGAAGACATACTGAGGGACAAATGGGCAAGCGCCTGTGTTGTGGTTTCTGTGGAACACACAAGGCAGAGCAAGCCTGTTTTAAACCAGTTAGTTTGAATAAGTTCGGGGGAATCAGGGTTGTTCTTGGTTGCTTGATATTTGGCCCTGGAGTGATTAGGTCAGGAAGATAGTGGCCTAGTGGGTGAGATTCTGATAGATAGAGGAGATGGTTGGGGATATGAATTCTAAATCAGTTGGTTTGCATATGAAAGCCACACTCCCACTAAAACCCTATACAATCTCTAAGAATTGGCTAGCCCTGGGTGGGTCATCAAGGCCTCCAAGATGTAAGATTATAAAAAATATACAGAAAATAAAAAGACATGATTAATAAAGGGAGGTACTTATTCATATTTTTCACTGGTTTCTAAAAGTGAAATGGCTTGATGAGGCTCAGACAGCTAGAAAGAACAATAGTAAGATTCAGACTAGTGGAGTCTTTCCAGTACACTGGGGCTGCCTCTATCTGCAACAGTTGTCCCCTTTGCTTTGTATTAAGAACACTTCTTGCTCAAGAACCATTCAATAGAATACTTTCTTTAGCTGCAAGACAGAAAACCCAAACTTGAATTAACTGAAACAAATAGCCATTTATTGACCTCTGTATTAGGAAGGGTAGGGTTGGGGAAGGACAGGGTTAGAAGGCTGTAATAGGAGCTCTCTCTCTCCTACTTATCTTTGCTTTATCTTCATCTGGCTTCAATCTTGCCTCTTCCAGACTATCTTTCTCCATAAAGATGGACACAGCTTCTAGAAGTTTCTAGAAGTTTCTCACATTCACCACCTGAGAGCAAAGAAATCTTTCTGTACCATAGGAGGACTGTGATTGGTCTACTAATAATATGGGGCTACTCCATGTACTAATTCTGGAAAATAAAGTACTATCATTACCCCATCTTAACTCATGTAACTATTTGGGGGCAGAAGAGAAGGGAGAGCTGTCACCAGAATAAGTAAGTAAGGGGGTAGTGCTCAGACTAAAATATTAGATGTTCTCAAAGGAATATTTGGTAAAATTCATTGTGATTCTCAGCTACTCACTATCATAACAATCTTGGATGATTTATTGCTTTATCTAGTATATATTTATCAGAGGAAATCCCAGGGACATTTTAGCAGTCATAAAATAAATAGGAAGAAAAATTAATCTATCTTATTACACAATGGAAAAGTAAAGGTAAAAAATTCAGCACAGTTGTGAGTGGAAGCTGAATTCTGTTTCAAAGAAACATGAAAGGCAAAGGGGAGTGTAAGAGGTCTGCAGCTCAAGGAAGCATGTGCCTCTGGGCAATGCAGCCCTGACAGTCTGGATTTTGGGACACCAAACTGAGCCTCACAGTCATAAAGCCCTTTAACAAGGAGAATCAGACTTTTGGGATTATCTCTAGATGTTGGTCATTGCTGGATAAGAGATAATCAGTTCCCTCTGCCAACTGTAGACTCCTTAACCTTTCTGTTTCCTGGGAGTTAAACTTTCTGCCTTTGTGGGCACTCAAGATAAATGCAGTCTTTGCCTGATTTGGCATCAAAGAGTCACCCACTTTACTGGGCAAAAATCACATGGAGTGTTTTTTCCTTATGTCTCTGTCAAAAATAAGTAATTGCCTCATATAGTGCCTTTTCCCCACTGCCTCCCAAATCCACCTGTAATTTGCCTTAGTAGCTTACATCACATCCAACTTATTCATTTTTCAGAAGAGAAGAGAAATCTAAAGTGTGAGGTAGAGGAGTTGGGAGAGTGAAACAACCTACCTGTGATTAAGGGCTCATAGAACAAGTGTAAAACAAATCTAAGAGTAAACTTATAACTTCTGAGTGACATTACCATCTTTATCATCATACACTTAGGAAGGTTTATCTTTTCTGAAATATAGGATTCCACTCTTATATGCAGGGGATACATCCCCAGTGGATGCCTGAAACTGCAGATAGTACCTAACCCTATGTACACTATGCTTTTTACCTATACGTACATACCTATGACAAAGTTTACTTTGTAAATTAGGCACAGAAGGAAATGAACCACAACAATAATAAATAAGACTAACTACAGAAGCATACTGTAATAAAAGTTATGTGAATGTGGTCTCTCTCTCCTTTCTCTCTCTCTCTTTCTAAAAATAGATATCTTATACTATATTTACACATGACACCTTGTGATGATGTGAGATGATAAAATGCCTGCCTGATGAGATGAAATGAGGTGATGTGACATAAGCATTGTGTCATAGCATTAGGCTACTATTGACTTCTGAAGATAAGGCAAAAGGAGGATAATCTGCTTACTATGATCCTGGAGATTGCCCCATGGTCCTGTTGATGATTTGATGTCAAGAGCAGACATCATGGTACAGGGATGAGGCCTTCTGCCTTCCTATTCCTCCAGGCAGCCTTCCATGATAAGCATACCTATCCTCAGGATTCATAAGACCTTGTGATGGTTCTCACTTTTTACACCTTGTCCAATAGGTTAGTACAGAAGACTAGGGAGGGATGTGTTCCTGAAGACCTCACATAATTCCAGTCCACTTCATTCAAGACTATTCTTGACTAAAGTTGGCAGACATTAAGAAGTCAGTAAATATTCACCATTGGATATTGTTACCATCAATTGGCCTTTGGCTATCAGGTGATAAAACATAACTATTTTCTGAAGACACACTTGTGATATAATGAAAATACATGGGGTTTGGGATCAGTCAAAATGCATTTCAAGTCTTGGCTCAAACATGTAATGGTTCAATGGCCCAAAGAGAAAAGCTTAACTTTCTGAAGTCTCTCTTTTTCATCTGTGCCAAAGAGTACCTGACCATTGGGGCTAGCACCCTTTTTCTAGACTCCACTGTTGAACACCTATGGTTTCTTTAAACTTTATTTTTGTCCTGTTGAATAGTATCTGTTTATTTAACTTCCATTTCGACCAATGGATCCTTGGTACACATTTATTTTCCCCACTGTGCAATAGAGCTGATATTTCTGCCTCAAGCTCTCATATAGACTCTTTATGTCACCAGGGTGTAACAACTGATATTTGACCATGCCTGAGAATCAATAGTGAAGTTCTTTTACTTTGTATTTCTAGTGGTGACAGGTACTTAATAAATACAAAGGAGTGTTACATTCTATTACAGAGATGAATACTGGTTGGTGGTACAAATGAATATCTTCTATAATGCATTTCTCCAATTTGAGAATAGCAATGCAATGCATTATAAAAAGATCAATCATGTTGTCATTATGGTCTTCTTTGGCTCCAACCAGTTTATTGGATTCCTTTAGTTTCAAGTAACAATAAAATAAATTGCCTCTTATACTGAAAGGGAAAATATCATGTTTGAGACAGGATTGAGATTTTATGGCTGAGATAAAATGAAGCCATTGAAAATACAGGTTTCTTATCAATGGACCAGTGAATTATATGCGAATAAGTTCTATTCCTCCACCAGACACTGAAACCTGATACAGTGTCATTTTGGGTTTGATATTTTAGGATGAAGGCTCAGCATTTTAATTCAAATAGTTCTTGCATTTTTGAGTTAAAGAGAATAAAACAGATCATCTATCTTAATGTCCTTTACTTATAGATAGAGGTCCAAGTTTACCCCTTGAAACAACTTCTGCATACAAGTCATCAAGCCAGAGAGTTTCTCCTCTAACTTGACCTAACAGGCACCATTAAGGACTGACAAAGTTCTAAAGTTAGTCGGCAATTTGGTGATATCTGGTTATTCTTCGTATGCAGCTGATGAAACAGAGTGGTCAATGACTCTTCAAGGTCACATGGAAATTTACCTGCAGATTTAGGGGCAAGAGTCCATTAGTCAAGAACTTTTCTAGATTATCTCATTTCCTCCCACGATGTGCTAAGCCCTGTGCTGTGAAATATGATCAAATGCAGCAGAGAAGTGAAGTACTGTCCTCCTGGAAATTATGATCTTAGAAGACAAGATGTCTTAGGAGACAAGATTGTCTCCAAGAACAAAAAATCTAAGCGAGACTAATATCCTGTGTTCCCTCCCTTGTTCCCCATGGAGACATCCATCTTCCATGCCCTTAGAGATCCCTCATCTCAGCTCAAGCCTTTATCACCCGGAATTGTAGTTGTTCAGCTAGCTTTTCTGTTTGTCATTTGTTTTTATATATTTTCCATTTGGCAAGTCAGTGCCTCAGGCTTTTCAATCCATAAGCTTCAGGATCTAAAGCTACTAAAAATACAAAAATGTCAAAAATTCAGAATGCTTTGAGAAGAAAGAAATGAAGAAGCAGCACACACAACTCAATACATTTTAACAGGCCCTTCTTATCCTGGCCTCTCCCTGCCCTTTCCTTCTCTTAAATTTGTGATGACATTTTAATTAAAATGCTGATACAAATCAAACATACATAATAAGTCCAGGAACATTTAACATTTATAGATGGAGGCTGCATTTTTACTCAGATGGAACCTCCCAGCTTGCCTGATTCATTTGTGGGAGTCACATGTCGGAGCTGCTAGAGAAGAGAATCTTTATAAGAAAACTAGAGGCCCAGTGAACAAAATGTGTGCACTCAGGGGGGTCCCTCAGCCTGGCCTGTGCCCTCGCGCAGTCCGCGGGCCCTCGGGGAATGTCCGACTGATGGCTTAGCATTGCCACCGAAGTGGGAGAGGCTCCTGCCACCGCCGCTGCACTCCCCAGCCATGAGCCCGGCTTCTGGCTGAATGGAGCTCCCCTTGTGGGAGTGCACTGACCACCAGGGGACAGCTCCTGCATTGAGCGTCTACCCCCTGGTGGTCAGTGCATGTCATAGCGACCGGTCATTCCACCATTCGATCGATTTGCATATTAGCCTTTTATTATATAGGATTATGACTGAAGTCACCCTTTTCAGAGAATAAGAAGAGTTGCCACTGAGGGAAGGCACAGCCTGCCCCTGATCTCAGCAAGTGCCCTATGAGTGACCACAGAAGAATGAGGCCAGAGTCAGTGATATTGATAGATAAAAGGAACCATTGGGTCCAACCCCAGCACCAGCCTGACCTTGTTTGGATAAACCAAAAGTATTAGTCTTGATTATGTGTTAGCAAGACCTACCTATGTTAGCAATAGCCAAGGCAGCAGGAGCAGAAAATGCAGAAAAAGGACTGTATTCAGAATGGGATGAGTCTTGGCACCCAGGGCTGCATTAGGAACCAATAAACCCACCAAGAAGAAATTGTCAACAAGCATCCAGGATTTAATAGAGAAAGGCAGACAACACATGGGGAGTGTGAGAGCATCAATCCCAGAGATTTTGCTGCAGAAGGTGAGGAGGGTCTGGGAGTGGAATGTATGTTTGTTATCCTTGTGATCGTCCCCCACTCCCTTGACCATCTCTTGAGCTTCTGTGTCTAGGAGACTCATGGGTTTTGGAAGAGAGTGAGAAAAGAAGATGAGACAGAAGGAAGGAAAGATGGATCATTATGTGGAATCTCCCATCTACAGAACACTGTGATTGATTAAAACAAAACAGCAACAAAACATGTGCCACACATCTGTGGTCTAGGCACTTTGCTGGGCACAGGAGATGCAGACACAGTGAGACAAAGCCACATGAATCTGTGCACATCATTTTCTTAGCTCTGATGTTATATTACAATTGTCTATTTGCCCATCTTTCAAGAGACTGAGTTCCTCTAAGGCAAGGGCCTGCCTTTGGTACCATTTACAACCTCTCCTTCCTTGCTTCTTCAGAAATCTGTGGGGTTAGAGGACAGGCATTAGTTTTACAACATTTCAGACAAGGATACTATATGCCTCCAGGGGACTCAATGGCTTCCCTCAAATCACTTGGCTGGTTGGCCACAGAATTGGGACTTCAATTTAACCTTCTCAATTCTGTGTTCTGTTACTTGTGACCTGACAAAGATAAGGTAGGTAGTGTCACATTGTCCTACAGGTCACCGGCCAGTTCTGAGCTCAGAGCAGGGGTAGGTAGCTGAATTAGAAGGGACTAATCACCTTGAGGGTCCTTGCTGAGGTTGAAGTCCATGGCAACTTTTAAGAAATGGGCATAGATTTGGGAAGAGGAGTGTCGGGGGCATGCTAAGCAGGTGATGTGATACACAGAAAGGGATAGGTACAGGTGAAGGAACAGCCTCAGGAATGTGCATCTTCCAGACTCATGAGTTTGATTATTTTGCCATCTCTAAGTGAACATGCATAGAAGAGTGGGTGGGATGCTGGTCCTGGTGCCAGAGCAACTTGACACAACCAGCTAAATATACATTTTGATTTATAAAATGAAATCATAGACATGATCTGATGTGATCCTTGTAAACCACTCTCTGATGTCTGAATTATTATTATTATTATTATTATTATTTTTACAAGTCAGGAAAGTGTAAGGTTCAGAGTGGAGATTTTGTTAATGGTCACAGTCCAAGGTCAACTAGCAGAGAAACAATCTGCATAAGAGTTTAAGAGTTTAGGCCTGAAATCTTTTTAGCTTGTTTAACACACTGCATCTGGTTTTAGTCCTTGTTCTCTCATCTTGGGCAAAACCTGAATTTAACTCTTCTTCAAAAATGGAGATAATAATGACCGCCCTGCATAAACGTAGCATTGTTTGTGAAATTGATACTAACAGTGACCGTGGAAGTGCTTTGTAAAATCCAATAGAATATACAGAACTAGAGGGCATTAATGTATTTCCATTTTTGCTCATGATCTTCAGGCTTACCTTGAGGAGGCACCATTTTTCTCTGTGGGCAGCATGAGGCTGGTGAACTGAATGAACTGAGCCTCCTTCCCCTATGAGCTCAACATGTCCTCCACTCCTGCACAGAGGTTCTGGCTGATTGCAGGCCTGTTCCTGGATCAGAAATGTCAGAATGTTCATGTGAGAAGTCAGATCTCATGGGTTAAGCTCTTCTTTTGGCAGGGAAAGGCATGCAGGTCAGTAGTGAGGAAATGCAACCAGCCCAAGGTCACACAGATGGTTAATGGAAAAGCCATTTCTAATAAACCATCTGTGTTTTTATTTTCCAGACCCTTAACCTCTTTTTAGGACTTTTCTATCCACTGTATTCAAACCAAGGGAAAAAAGGATACCCAGACCTCTTGTTTTAAAGTCTCCACTTTATGTCCTGTAGTCCAGGCCTTAGTCCAGGGAGGGGGTGGCAGGGAGCGAACACTGATTAATCCTATCACCTCTTGGGAAAATATATTTGCCAAGGATGTTTTTGTTTTGTTAGTATCAGCACTTTGGCAAATGTAACAAGCTTCTGGATGCTTCTATGAAAGAGAAAACTAGAGAGGGAAAAAAGAAAAAAAGAGATGAGAATCAGGAAGCTGATGGCATAAAGGGATAGAAGAATATGATACCAATAATAGATAAGATTTGTTGAACACTTAGTGTGTGCCTTGGTTTGTGCTTTACAACATCTTAGCTAATCCTTGTGAAAACACTATGAGGCAGTTATTATCATTATCTTTACAGAAAGAGGTTTAGCCTGAACGAGGTTAAGTGACTTTGAGTAACATGACAAAGCAGTAAAAGGAAAAGGTGGGATTTGAACTTGGGCCATCCAGGGCCAGAGCTTTGGTGCCTATGTATAACACTATATTGAGGGCAAGGACAGAAGAAGCATGTCCATTGGGATGCCAGAATTTTCAGATAATTAAGACATCCATGATGTTAGTACCTGTGAGGGGTTGAGGTAGCCATGTAGAAGATGGTCCAGAGGCCCCAGTGATTCACTAAGTCTTTCATTTGACAGGCAAGTGAGATATAGCTCCCACCTGTATTTGACTTTTCTTGATCTTTGGCTTTTTGTTAGCTATGGCAGGCAGAATTCTAAGATGACCCTAATGACCTTCACCCTTGTTTAGTGTCCACTCCTTTGGATATGGGAAGAGTCTGCAAATACGATGAACATGAGGTTAGAAAGCTGAAGGAGTTAACACTGACTCCTCTTAAGATTCTTGGCTGTGAAAAAGAAGAAGAAAAGGAGTGATGGCTAGGAGAAGGGACACCATGCAAAGGATGTATCTAGAGGTACAGAAGACAGAAGAAACTTGACAAAACAAAATCCCTGATGAAACTGGGAGACTGCAAACATGGGATGAGAGTAAAAAATAGATTGCTCACGAACAGAAGCCTGAGAACTTTGCTTGCCTTCTCACTACAAACTATGATTGAAATTGGGTAGACTCTCATCTGACCAAAAAGGGGACTTTGAAAGCCACTTAGCCTTGTTATAAAACCTACCAGCTAAGTATTGATGTGTCTATTCCTGTCTTTTTGCTCATTAGCCTCCAATATAACCTCTTAACTCAAGGATAATTGCATGGGAAACATTCTGCTTCCTCAGTACTGTTCTCTTTCTTCTGGGCATGTGTTAGGCTTGCTCTCCCCTTGCCCCTTACAGTTAGGCATATCTGTGTGACTTGCTCAGGACAGTTTAATTTCAGTGTATCACTTCTGGGGGAGCACTTTAGAACCAGTTCTCACAAATGCTACTGTCACCACCCCCCTCTGAAACCATGGCCTGCAATGGTTTAGAGAGGGCTTCTCTGATGAGCTAGTCCAGTGGTTGGCAAACTGCGGCCCCTTAAGTGTGGCTCTTCCACAAAATACCACATGCGGGTGCGCATGTACAGTGCGATTGAAACTTTGTGGCCACACTCAAGGGGCCAAAGAGCCGCATGTGGCTCGCAAGCCGCAGTTTGCCGACCACTGGGCTAGTCTTTGGGTGGGAACAATGCAGAACAGTCTTCAGCTAATCTATGGCAGACATTTACTGTGAAGAAAATATATTTTTGTTGTGTTAACCTGTTGTGATTTGGGGATTGTTTGTTACTGCAGCGCAATCTCGACCATCTTGACAAATATTATACACACGTGAATAGTATTGGGCTCCCCATTAGTGAGACATCCCCAGACTGGTTTAAGGACACCATGCTAAGGGCAAAGGGCCTTTGAAAGAAAAGTAACAAAAACAGAAACAAGACAAGAGAAGCAGCAGCAGCCCCAGTAGCAGCAAAAACAACTGTAGCTCCACCCCTCCTTCTGTGTATCCATGGCAATTATAGTCACTGGGAGGGTTGCACTGGCTTTTCCAAGAACTCACTGTTCTCTAAACGTAGGGACGGTCTCTCCGCATTCCCCATATCATTTCTCTACAGTGTGTCCTTAGGGTGGAAGAACACTCCGTTGGCTGAGTTTATGACGCTCTGCCTCGCTTCCTCTGCCCTGAAGTGAAGTTGAATTATAAAATAGGGGCGGCCTTATCTTGGGCAGCCATGCAACAATGGTATGTGGAGCTGAGTGTTGAAATATGTCTTGGGGCTTTGGGAAATGTTTTCAATTCAACATTCTGTGATCATTGTGCAAAGATTCTTGATAGTCCTTTAGGAGTCACTCAATACAAACAGGAAAGAAAGAAAAAACCTTGTATTTAGATGCCTCAGACTAGCTAGTAAACAAGCAAATGTTGAGAAAAGAATTTGTGGACTCAGTAATTATAATTATATATCACATATAATATTAATAATTAATGTAGTCATATATGTTCACATTTATTAGGGCTCAGAGTCATTTAGTAGATCACTACCTGGGTGTCTGAAGCCCTGGATTTAGCTCCAGCTCATCAGAAACCAGCCAGAAAATCTTGGGGAAGTAGCTTAGCTTTCCTTACATGTTTCTGACTCAGAGAAGTCTGCATTCTAGAGAGCTAACATCTGAGGGTTTACTCTTACAATGGAACTCCCCTCTGCCCACCTCCAGTCCATTAAAGTGCATCTTCTGAAGAGTGTTTCATAGACATTTCTACCAAATCCTGCTAAGGGCAAAGGCAGGGGAGAGACTACTTCAGTGGGTGTCTCTGGCCACAGCCCAAAGTGATCCTTTGTGTACTAGTTACCCACTGCTGTATAACAAATTGAACTAATAACAAACATTTATTATATTATTGTTTCTGTGGGGCTGAAATCCAGGTATAGTTTAGCTGGGTTCATCTGGGCTCTCACAATCAGTGGGTCAGTCAGAGTTTCAAACATCTCAAGACTTAAATGTGGAAGATACACTTTCAAACTTACTCATGCAGTAATCAGCAGGTTCCGTTCCTTGTGGGTGGTATGACTGAGGACTTTAGTCCTTGCTGGCCCTTTTTTGCCATGTGAACATCTCAGTGGCACAGCTGACAACATGGTGACTATCTTCATCAGAGTGATTGAGGAGAGACCTAGAGACTGGGAGACAGGGGAAGAAAATCACAGGTTTTTTAATAATCTAATCTCAGAAATATCACCCCATCACTATTACTGTATTCTATTCATTTTCAAAAAATTATCTCTATTGTTGAAAGTATTTCAGATGTCCCCCTCCCCCCCCATTAAACCCCCTTCTCCTCACTCCTGTCCCTTCCCTAGGCCTTCGCTCCACTATTGTTTGTGTCCATGGGTTGTGCATATATGAGCACAAATTCACTGGTTGATCTTTTCCCCACTCCACTCCCCTTCTTCCCTCTGAGGATCCCCAGTCTGTTGCAGGCTTTCATGTCTCTGAATATATTTTGTTTGTCAGTTTATTTTGTTCATTAGATTCCACATATACCTCATATCTGCTGTATTCTATTCTTTAGGGAGAAGTCCATAAGTCTAGCATATATTCAAGGGAGGAGATTACATAAGAAGGTAAATACTAGGAGGTCCTAAAAACGACCTTTGAACTCTGTCTATCCCAACTGGCAAGCCAAATATGTTTTTGAAGCTTTGTGTTTTATCTTTAAAGTGTGTGCATGTTTGCACTTATGTGTATGTTTAATAGGAGGGTTATGTTTTGAATTACTTATGGATCAGAAAAAAATTGCTTTTCTAGAAACATGTTCCTTGTTTATCCCACAACTATTAGTGTGCCAGCTTTCAGACATAGACTCTGATTGGAGGAGCAAGGCCTTAGGTCATTTCCTTGTGTCTTCAATTCTAGTTTCAAGATTTATATAGAGGAGGAAAGTAAGGCCAGAAAGGGGCAGTGACCTGTTCAAGGTCACCATTCCTCAAGGAAATGACAGAGTTGGGGCTAGATCCTGGGGTGCTGGGGTTTGGGTTAAGAGTAGTTTCTTCAAGACTTGGCTTTACTTGGGTCTCTACCGTATGTTCCAGCATTTAGCACCTGCTGCCCTCAGCATGCTCATCAGTGTCTGAAACATGGCTCATTCTCCCTGGGATGCTGTGAGGTCTGAAAGTCAAGGAACAAGTCCCATTAGTTTGGGCACATTACTAGTCACATAAGATGAGCACAAGAATCCATTGCATGTATTCTTTTTTCTTAACATGGGGAATCTTGATCATGAGGTTTCTGTCATACATCAGCAAACATTCTTTTTTATTATAGTCCCTTAAAGTGATCTCACACTCTCCTCCCATAGCCTCACCCAGGATCTCAGCTTTGCTCTCCTGATTTATGATAACAATCTCCAGACACCTCCCTTGACTCCAAGTTCTTTTCCATTTAGGTACCTTCTCTTCCCTGTAGCCTGAGTAGGTGTTTTGTTTGTTTGTTTATTTGTTTGTCTTTTGGAGATCTCATTCCCATTTTCTTCAAATGGGTCCAATTCCTTGGTTAGACCCAGTAGGATCTTCATGACAGGGTCCCTCGCTTAGTTTTCAGTTTCATCTCATTCCTTCATTTGGCATGAATACTACTCCTCAGCTGAGCTAGCTGCACACCTTGAACATTCCCAAGAAAGTACAGCAGTTTTCATTCCTAGATCCATGCTGTGCCCTCAGCTCTGAGTCACCTTTCCTTCTGTCTCTTCTCTCTCTTACTCATCCATCAAGATTTATCTCCGGCATCATGTTCTTGGAAGCCTTTTCTGTGGCCCTTCTCTCTGAGACTGAATTTGTTAGCAATTCTCCATACCCCCCCAACCTACCTCATTACTCCTCATAGCTTCAGTCTCACACCAGAACATGCACCAACAACCACAAGAGTCTTATCAAAAACACACACAGAAATGATCCTTTTGGATATCATTTATTGAGTTATCATGACACCTCCAACCAAGACTGTTGAGTATAATATCATTATCCTGTTTTTCCCAGAAAACCTTAAAGAGCTGGGATGTATGAGCATTATGAGTATTTAGAGCTGGTTAGAAACACCAGATCTCACAGCCAGTCCAAGGCTGGGCTGGGGTGCAGTCTAGGTCTGTCTCCTGTCCTCTTACTTAATAAAGGAGTCTGAGCTTTAGAAGGTTGAGGCAGATTATCAGATAAAATTAAATCAGCATGACCTTTAGGATGTTGTCTCCACAATACTCTCATGAAGACTCTTGTGGCTAATCTAATTTGTGTTACATTTGCAAAAACCCAGAAAATTTTACTTGTCCTAATTAAATTTGAGGATTAATTTGATTGGCTCCTGAAGGGTGGGCACTAGCATCATTAAGTGAGTATCACAGAGCTATTCTCCTGCTTGTCTCTGTAGAGTCTTTATAATTGCCTTTGAAATCCTCAGCGATCTGGTTTCTACATCTGGATCTGGGGTTCCAGCTGCTTATGACAGCAGTTCTCAAACATTAGCAAGGAACTGTAGTGCTTATTAGAATACAGATTATTGAACACCAGGATTCAAAGTCAGTAGTCTGAGATGGGGTCTGATGATTTGCATGTCTAACATGTTTCTAGGTGATGCTGCTACTTACTGGTCCACAGATCATGGACCATCTATAGATAACAAAGGGAGCCCAACCCATGGTACCAACCTACAGGAGTTAGCTTAGATGCTGCTCTTCCCACTTGGAGAAGGTAGTTAACACTCACCCTTTGTTCATCCCAAATGACCTGTTTTCCTAACAACTCAGAGTGAGTTTTAGGGTTATTTGCAGATAATTCTATTCATTGCTTCATACTATTATTATCTAAATCTGCTTATTTTCTATGAGAAAATAAATATTCTTATTGCTAACTCATCTGTTAAAACACCCTAAGTGAGACAGGCATGCCTGTACATGAGCTTCTGAAAAATCCCATCTCATTCTCCATTCTCCCTTCACCAGAGCCATGACTATACTTTTCTTCCTCTAAGATGGGTGTTTTTGTTTCCTTTCCTTCAGTCTTGTTGATGTTCTTATTCCATCAAGAGAGCACTTTAACTCCCATCCTATCAGCCTTTCCTTCCTTAACTTGCCCTCTTCAGCATGTTTCTCCCATCCTTAAAAAAATCCCGAAGATGCTCTTCTTTGCCACTTCAACTGTGAGACTGAAGACACATTTTGACAACCAGATTCTCCATAGCCCAGGAATAGCTGACATTGCTGAGGGGATGTACAGTTACTGAGAGGGGTCACAATGCTTTTAGACATTGAAATATTGACCTCCTCCTGGGAAGAAACAGAAAAAGGACCAGATTAGCTAATTGTGGGAAAAATATAAAGAAACCTGCTATTGGTCTCATGATCTGTGGTTATGTAGAGAATGCACTTAAAGGTATTGGTAGGGGTTTCAAGAAGAGAATAAGGTCTATTGTGAAAGATGTGAAAACCTCAACCTGCAAGGCTAGGGTCAGGACCTGTGAAGGGCCACACACAAATGAAGAGACTAGACAAGAAATATGAATTTGGAAATCTTGGAGGCCAGGCAGAGAACCCCTCTCTAATGGAAGGGTACTTATTGAAGGAAATGTGAAGAGATGGGAGCTAACACTCACGTGTTTCTATCCAATGAGCTATGTCAATTGTTCTTCCTCATTGCCTTCCCCTCCCATTCAGGCTATCAGAAAGATTGGAAAAGATAATGTCTCCAGTTTTGAATTGGCTGCAATAAATTCTCTAGCCACAAAGGCAGTGCTGACAGCCTTGGTAAAGTTCAAAAATAATTCCTTAATTTTCAAATTTAGATTTACATAAGTCCCTCATTTTACCTAATTGACTTATTCCATTCAACACCATTAACTATTCTGTTCTTTAGAAAATGATATTTTCTGTTTTCTTTGCCTCTTCTCTGTTGACCTTGTTTCTGCTTCTTCTGTCTATACTAGTCTTCATGGTCTGGTTCTCCTCCTTTTCTGTCATTCAAATGTTTGCATTTCACTGGACTTTGTCCCTGGTCCTTTATTGCTCTGTATGAACTTTCTGGTCAAACTTGTGGCTTTCACTTCACCAATAAACTTCTTCCCAGTCCCTAGGCCGATGGTTTACCACAAGGGATATTTTGAAATGTTGTGGGACAATTCTAACTATCATGAAGAATGGGAGAAGGGAGGCACTGGTACTAGGAAGGCAGGGACCAGGGGGGCTAGACATCCTACAATGCATTCACAATCAATAATTGTTCTAGAAGAACCTGTATAATTTTGAATGTTCATTCTGACATTCATGTTAGTAAAAAACCCAATTGTCATTGTTTGGACCCAGCATATATATCACTTTCCCTAAGATTCCAGAGTATTTTTTGATAATTTCTATTATATCTTAGATTTCCAGGAATGAAATAAATGTGCAAATCAATAAGTAATTGTACTTTTCATGTTTCAGGACTTCACTAAGAGTAGTTGATCAGATCGCCATTTTGAAAAAATACATTAATGACAACAATATTATTCATATGATTTGAGTCTCCAATGTAACACACCCACATTGGTCTGCATTCAAAGAGATTCTACTAATTTATATCAGTGTGTCTCATTATTCCTCATTTCACAATGCCACATATGAAAAGTATTAATATTCAGCTATACATTATGTAAACTTCTCCCTCCAGCCAATTATTCCTGCTTTCCCCCCATGTGGCTAGCCCTGGAGAACAGAAGAGGGGAGATACATAATAAAGATTAATAAGTATTTGATATACCTAAATAATATTCATTGAGTACTAGGCATTGTTTTAAGAAGTTGGCATATTTTAACTCAATCTTCACACTAACTCTAAAAGTAGTAATTATCACTTTTCCCATTTTATAGTGGTACACAACACAGAAATTAAGTCTCAAGGGAAAATAGTTAGTAGATATAGATTTGTGATTTGAGAGTCTATGTTCTTAAATCATCATGCTACACTAATTCTCAGAAAAGCAGCACCATCAGAAAGGAGCTTAGAAAATGGAAGATTAGTGAGGATGTGGAGGAAGGCAAATGTCAGCATTCAAGAGAGTCCTGGAGAGATAACACATCACATCAAAGAAGGGTCTAGAAAGTCTATGTATTCCAATTGCAGGTGGGCATGTACACTGAGAACCAGGCTGTTACTAATAGTGATTACATAAAGCTAATGTCCACTGGGCAGAGCTTCTTGCTGCATAGCTAAGAGCTTGGTCTAATATCAAATGCGCCTAGTCCTGGGTTTCACGTCCTCAAGGATTCTCTCTAGCACCTTCTACCCAGTTTTCATGATGAATCCTCTCTTTTGATGCATAGTTCCCAATTCTGCTCATGACTTAGCTTCTCTTCCAAGCTCCTAAGGACTGATAACTTGGTTATGAGTTTATCAAAGTTGGTTTTTCTTTTAGGCTCTGCCCTCTATAGTCCAAAGGCCTATCCTTTCCATCCCAGACTTCTAGGACCCCAGTTGAGGTGCAGACCTCTTGACTTCCTTTTAACTGGGATGAGGCAAATAATACAATCAGAATTTCTTCTACATTCAACAGAATGAAAAATGCTGCAGTGGGTGTCTCTTAAGATGTTTTTCTTGTCCTAATGATGAACACTTTATTTTTTTTTCAATTTGTAAATGGTCCCATAATTTAATTTAATAGTGTTTATGACAATATGTAATAAATACCATAAAATGTATAAGTTATTCTGGGTGCATTAGCTCGTTAAAATGAATGCTTGCTAGATTATCGAGCAGGCTTTGGAAATGTGGTGCTAACTCATGTAAATTGCCATGACAAATGTGCTTCAGGACCAATAAAGTGTGTCCTGATTCATTAATAGTCAGATCCAACATCTCCCTGTTGGTTCCTAAGAAAAGTCAAGTGGATATCGATGAAAGAGAAATTGCTCCCAGAATTCTGCCAACCTTCAGTCTTTCTGATTAGCATGTGTGGTTGTTTGGTGGCTGTCTTTTGTGACGTTTTGCACCTGCAATATTGCCCCTGTGTTTTTGATCCTGTAAGCTCCGTCCGGAAGGCCTCCGAGCTCAGCATGTTCTTCCTGCCAATGTCTGATGTGGAGTCTTTAGATTTAGGCAGGCACCCCAACCTCCTCCTGGCTCAAAACAAGTTTTACTGGGCTCAGAAGGGGGCTGCCAGATTAAGCTCAGCACAGGTGAGAGGCAGTGGAGTCAGTCCAAACAGTAAACAAGCATATCTCTTGCCTCAGAAGCACACTGGAGCCACAGGCATAAATATGCAATAAAACTGCACTGAGAGGCGGTGAACTCATGTTTCATAATGTGTTTATGTCCTACGCAGCCTCTGAGATTCCAGGCACAGTCCAGAAAAAAAGCACCTCTCCTATTACTTAGTAAAAAATGCAATTTGGAATCATAACAATGAATTTTCAAGAGGTTAGAGATGTTAAACTATATCTTTGTCATTGCTTTTGCTCCCAAAGTTTGCTATTTAATTTTTCCTTATACAAACAGCTTTAGGAACCAAAGATTGAACAGATTGTTCAACAAAAACATATTGTCCTGGGAAATCATGTCTCTAAGACCTCAGTTGTCTGTAGAAGGCCTCTTACCTTTTAATACTTTTATAATTTACAAAATTGACTTTTCTTATTGTACCTAAAATGGATGTTGACTAAATCTGTGTAGCAGTTTAAAGTCTAGCACACAAGCTTTGATTAATTTTTTTATAATTTAAAGTATTACATATATCTCCTTTTTCCTCGATTGACCCTCCCCTGCCCCTGCCACTCCCACCCTCCAGGACAAGCCCCCACCACCCCAGTGTCTGTATTCATTGGTTATGCTATTATGCATGCATGCATACAAGTCCTTTGGTTGATCTCTAACCCCAACCCCTCCCTGCCTTCTCTCTGAGGTTGGATGGTCTGATAGTGTTACCTTTGTCTCTGGATCTATTTTTGTTCATCAGTTTATATTGTTCATTATATCCCACATATGAGTGAGATCATGTGATATTTATCTTTCTCTGACTGGCTTATTTCGCTTAGCATAATGCTCTCCAGTTCCATCCATGCTGTTGCAAATGGTAGAAGTTCCTTCTTTTTTATAGCAGTGTAGTATTCCACTGTGTAGATGTACCACTGTTTTTTAATCCACTCACCTGCTGGTGGGCACTTAGGCTGTTTCCAAATCTTAGCTATGGTAAATTGTGCTGCTATGACCATAGGGGTGCATATATCCTTTCTGATTGGTGTTTCTGGTTTCTTGGGAGATAGTCCTAGAAGTGGGACCACTGGGTCAAATGGGAGTTCCATTTTTAGTTTTTTGAGGAAACTGATACTGTCTTTCACAGTGGCTGCACCAGTCTGCATTCCCACTTCAGTGCACTAGGGTTCCTTTTTCTCCACATTCTCACCAGCACTTGTTGTTTGTTGATTTGTTAATGATAGCAATTCTAACAGGTAGAGATGGTACTTCATTGTTGTTTTGATTTGTATCTCTCAGATGATCAGTGACTTTGAGCATGTTTTCATATGTTTCTCAGCCTTCTGTATATCCTCTTTCGAAAAGTGTCTATTTAGGTCCTTTGCCCATTTTTGATTGGATTTTTTAGCTTCCTTTTGTTAAGTTGTATGAGTTCTCTGTAAATTTTGGAGATTAAACCCTTATGTGAGATAGCATTGGCAAATAGGTTTTCTAATGCAGTGGGCTTTCTTGTTGTTTTGTTGATGATTTCTTTTACTGTGCAGAAGCTTTTTATTTTGATGTAGTTTCATTTGTTTATTTTCTGCTTAGTCTCCATTGCTCAAGGAGCTGTATCAGTAAAGTTATTGCTACGACAGATGTCTGCTATTTTGCTGCCTATGGAGTCTTCTAAGATTTTTATGGTTTCCTGTCTACATTTAAGTCCTTTAACCATTTTGAGTTTATTTTTGTGTATGGTGAAACTTGGTGATCTAGTTTCATTTTTTGCATGTATCTGACCAATTTTTCCAGCACCATTTATTGAAGAGACTGTCTTGACTCCATTGTATGCTCTTACCTCCTTTGTCAAATAATATTTGAGCATAATGGAAACAAAACACTGAAAAGGCATATTTCCCAGTTTACAAATGAAAAAAAAATGATACTCAGAATAACTAAGGAACATGCCCACAATCATAGAGCAAGCAGGTAATAGACATGGACACTAGCTCATGTCTTCTTATTTTGTACATAATGCTCATGTCATTCCATTAAAGTGCCATTTGGCAAGGCGAGGAGAGTTTCCTCTTTCCATTTGGTACTTCCCCATCCTGTATTTTCACCTTTTCCTGGGAGTAGACTTTGATGACAAGAATCTGTCCACCCTGACCCTGGCTTACAGCATTCTGTCTTTGAAAAAGTCAGTTAGGTATATTCCAGATAACAGTCAAAAGGCAGCCAAATTTGCTGTCTATTTGGTGCAGAATTTACTACATATCTGGGAGGGTAAAGGGAGCTTAAGAATGAGTTATTCAAAATATGCTATTAAATGCCTACTATGTTTCAGGTATTAGAATTTTTGGAGCAAGCAGACTTTTATGAATATATACATCCATCCGCCATCCACTTCCCTATTCTATTATTTGTCCATCCATCCTACTGTTCGTCCTACTATCTATCCCCCGATCCATCCATCCATCTATCTATTTATCCAATCATTAATTAATTTAATAGTAGTAAAACATATGTAGTAGGGTCCCCTCAAAAGAAAGAAAATAAGGGAGGATAAAAATACCTAAAAAAAAAAAACACCCCACAAGATAAATAAAACACCTCTGGGCTAAATATATTCAAATTAAGAGTTAACTTCTTAAAAGTATGTTGCCTCTATTCATGTTTTCTCCATCCAGGAGGGGCAAACTACTCATATATTATAGCAACACTATATGTTGAGTTTGTATAGTGACCACAGCTAGAATTGCCGTGGCTTATTGGACTACTTTTCTTACATTATTATATCCTATATTTCATGCCAATGAATACAGCTGTCCTCCACTATACTGCTCAAAGCGTTCTTTCCTTTTCTGAAGATGCATAGTCTCAGACAAAAAGTAAATACTTTGACAGTCTTTTCAGAAGCTTTCTTAAATGCAGATCTACTGCTATTTCTAGTTATGACACAACTCTCAGCCTGTATGTGTATACCCTTTCAGCATAATTGAAGACTTAACAAAAATAAAATATGCCTCATAAAATGCATACATAAAATCAGTTGCAGCAAGCCAAGTTGTGTTTTTTAAAGCACTCCACCAAGATTTATTGACATTTACTTTATTTTATTTTTATTAGATTTATATTTCAATTTCATCACTTCAATTCTTATTAGAAGATTGCATAAAAAATAAGTCTTTATGCAAATGTCCTGGTTAAGCAAGAAATAGGCACAACTCTGTGAATTCATTGTTATAAAAATGAAATATTTACCAAAACTCTAGGAGACAACTAGAAAGTTCTAATATTACTGAGTTCTTACTAAGAATCAGGCAGGGAGTACATATGCATGATTAGTTCATTTATCTTCATAACTGTTCTTTAAGTTGAGCAGCACCATTACCCATCTTACAGTTCAGCAGTTGGGGCAGATGTAAATTATGTCATCCATTGGAGGGAACTGAGCCAGTCATTGGTAGAGTAGGAGTCAAAACCAGGTTGTTTGAATCCTACTTATAATTCTCATTAAGGAATCTTAGACCCATCAAAACCCACATTTCATCTAATCCTATATAATAAAAGGCTAATATTTAAATAGACAGAATGGCAGAACAACCGAACAACCGAACAACTGAATAACCAGTCACTATGACATGTGCTGACCACCAGGGGGCATGTGCGGAACATGGCTGGCATTGGCCACAGCGGGATAGTGGAGAAGATGAGTGGGGGCGCCAGACCAAGATGGGGTGCTGGTCACTGTCATCGGGGTGTCCTCTGGTTGTTACTGAAAATTCTTTGCTCCTGCGCACTGTGGTCCTGCCAGCCACTCTCACCCACTGCCGGTGCTGGAGCTGCTGCTCACACCCACTGCCAGTGCCAGCCCCACTCACACCTGCAGCCAGCACCAGAGCCACCTCTCACACCCACTGCAGGTACCTGGCACTGGTCCTGATCACTAGGTGCCATCAGCAGGTGTAAGCGGTGGCTGCCAGCCCTGATTGCCTCTGAGGGCTTCTCTACCTCCTCCTGCTCCTGAGGGGTGATCAGGGCAGCAGCCGCTTGCACCTGCTGATGGCGCTGGCCCTGCTTGCACCTGCTGCTGGCGCCAGCCCCAATCACTCAATGCTGTCAGCACGTGGGAGCAGTGGCGGCTGGAGTGGGGCTGCCGGCAGACAGGAGACCAGGGGCCGCTGCAGGAGGGGCTGGGTAGGGGCATGGAGGATGGGCTGAGACCTGCCCCTGTGCCTACTGCAGCTCGGCAGCCTACAGTTCTTTTCAAGGTGCACGAATTCTTGCACTGGGCCCCTAGTATGAAAATAATAACAGATTCCATTTCTCCTTTCTTTTAGCTTCTTGCCTCGTCCAGGAAAGAAGCATTCAGGGATTGGCTCAAACACATTATATATCAAAGTAAGCTACCTGCTTTGTTGTATCTAGAAAAGTGTTAAAACAGTTATTTCAAGGAATTGAGTGAAATAGGAGAGTTGGTGGGACGCTAGACATGACATTTGGAAAGACAAATAGAAAAGAAGAAAATGAATTCTTGTCTACAATAGTAGCCAATTCACCCTTAGATTAATGTGACAATGGATTGTAGAAGGGAGACAAAGTTTGGTTGAGAATATAGGTTGACTTGTTACTGGAAAGGGATCAGGCCCAGGGCTGATCTACCTCAGGATGACCTGTAATGTATGGTTTCTTGACTTTATGTAGGAAAAATATCACAACACAAGTCCAGGTGATTTTGATAGTACTTTTATTAAAGCTGGGGACAGTGAAACAAAGGACGGAATTATGGTAGAAGAAGCAACATAAGAGAGCCTAGTCAGTGCTCTGCTTTGGCTTCCTAGAAACATTATAGGAAAGAAGTGAGCCAAGATGGGGCTGCTGCCAATTCACTGGAAAATCAGAAAAAAAGGGGGGGCCTACGAAATAGGTTCAGGGAGTAAGCCCAGGACCAATTGCTGCTGCCTGCTGCTCCCCTGGTTGCAAGTCTTGTGGGAACTCTTAGAGTTTAGGAGAAAGAAAGTAAAATGTTCATGCTCAAGAAAAGGCATGGGCATGCTCCACAGAGAGCCAGAGCTGGGTATTTGTCTTGAGGGTTTTAACTCTATTTTGAGGGTATGAATCCTAGGGGAGCTCTCAGGGGAGGGTCTTAACAGAATATACATTAGTTTTCCAGGTATGTTTTTCAATATGTTGATTAATCAAAATGTGCATATAGGAAAGTTTGGGATCATTCTCTGGTCTGCTTCAATGCTTTACTTTTATCTTGGATCTGTCTGGCTCTAATTGGGTTTTTGTTATTTGTTCCCCTGACTTCATCCATCCTTGGGTTTGGCTGGCACAAATGTCACTAATTGGGTCTCTGTCCTCTATCTCCCTGACAAGGGTGATTTAAGCTATTTATTCTCTGGTTAGGGACGAGAGGCATAAACCATTTGTTCTCAAGTGTCCTTGGTTAGGGAAGATAAGATTTTGCTGTTCCCTAGCTCTCAGTAAATTGTTCAAATTGCTTGGCTTTGTTTAATTATCTTGTCTCAGTTTCCCGATTCCACTCACCAGGAATTTTCCTAGCTTCTTATTATCCTACCTCAGACTGAAAAGGTTAAAGAAAAAAAAGGGAGGGGTTGAATCTAACTGCAGAGTGTTTGTTTCAATGTGACCCTTCAGAAGTAGTGAAATAAAAGGAAGTAAACAAACAAACCTGGTTTTACTCAGCAGGCAGTGGACAGAGCCCAATCTCACCTATGTTTGACTCCCACCTCAGCTTATGTTCTTCAGCATGACATGATCATGACTATCAACTCTTCCTCAGCAAAGGGGTGGGCTGTTAAAGGCAACCACACACCCAGAAACAGCAAAGTTCCAAACAGTGTACCATCCAGTTTCAATCACAGGGAGATTTTAAGCAATTCATCCAAGCCCAGTATACATACAGTGACCAAAAACAAGTGGAGAAAGTAGGGTGAAGAATCAGATGGTAAGTGACTTACCAAATATGTGTGCAGGTGATAGATATCAGGTGTTCAAACTCAAAAGGAGGTAAAAAATCCAGACTGGTTGAGGGTTGATGAAGATAAGATACTGTAGAAACAAGAGAGGCTTCTGGAGGAAGGAATTTTTGAGTGGCTTCTGGCTTAGCTTCCCTGAGGGTACTCCTGCAGCTCATAAAGAATCAGGTCTCAAAGTTTCATATCATATATCATGGGACAGAGGTGTTCCCAGCAAGCCCTGTTCCAATAGCCAGTTGTTCCCTATTCACTCTTTTGACTATCCCTCCAGGTTAGTCAACATGAGGGCAAATCCATTCATCTTGAGAATGCTACAAAAGATATAGAGTGCCTACTGATCAAGAACAAGTGAACTTCCCTTTCTGTAAGGAATCAGAGCTTTTGGTCTGAACAACACAAGCTGAGCACAGTTATTATAGGAGAACCTATAGCGAAAGAGAAGATTTGTGAAATGATAATGAGTCCCAGAAATGCACTAGTTCTAGTTCATTACAGGTTTTAATGGAGGAAATTATTAAGACTGAATTTTCTGCATGCTTAGACCTATGTATTTAGAAAAAAGTTGAAACAATTTTATTTAATATAGATAGATGATTAAATTAGGTCAAAATTTGGAAGAGGTTTATTGATCTGCCTTTTTGGGTTAAGGAGTTTAGGGATTCCGATAACTTTGAACAACCCAAATCTTCAAACCTTCAATCCCATTTTTACATTGCTATGGCACAGATATGAATTCACCAACTAGATGCTATAAAATGAGAATATATATTTCAACTCTGTTGTGTTTGAGGAGGTTTGGGCACTCAGGAGCAAACTGGACATGTGGAGGGAGCAGATGGAGTCTTGGGACTGCACCTAATTCCCATTGCTAAACTACCCTGAAGTCATTGGAATCCCAACTGTCAAAGCATTGCAGAGCTATTCAGGGGAAATGAAAACCCAATTTCAGTGAACAATTCATAGGTCTAATGGATATGAATCATGCCTTATGTGTCTGTGTCGCCTTTAGACTCCAACTCTCAGGATGTCTCTCAGTCATTTAGCATCTGCCTCATCTTTGAGGTTGAGGTTCCAGAAAGTCACATTGGACTAAAAGCAAAAATGGCTGCCAAAAAGATGGCATAGCACAGGAATTTGGGAGATGTGTACAAAAATACCAGAGAGATGCAACAATTTGGGAGCAATAGTTATGGGAACAGATTCTGGAATGTTGGGTGTATTGGGCTTTGTGAGAATGTACTCCCTTTCATGAAATGACTGGAACTGGGATTCTGAGCCACTTTCAACAATACAGGCTTAGAATTAACATGGAGACGGTGCCTCACAAAATCTGTCACTTTCAACAATTGTACCCTGATTGATTCTACCCAAATTGGTCAATTATTATTATTCAGCCTACAGCAGCACACTTTCTGAAAGAATACAATTGATTAGGTTTATTTAGACCTTGTATTACTGTGACAAAATCCATTTGTTTAAACCTCTAAAAGCCTAAAACTTTCCATTGTTATTGATCAAAATTCCATGAGTGTTTTTGATCAAAAGAGCTACCACTGAGAAAAGAATGCACATTTGTGGTAAATTGCTATGATTTTGTTGAACAGCCAAGGCTTCTGACCATCACTACTGAGGAAGTGACAAAGCTAACTGCTCCCTATCTGAACTTTCTCATATTGCCACCTATTGAGAGCCTTTGGGCTACCCAGCTGCTGCACCATTTCCTTCTGCGCTCTGAATTTGCTTTTTGTTCTTTCTTTTGTCTTTGTTTGCTTTTAATATTTGAAAGATCTATATTTCCTATCTAGTTTAGTTTCCGTTTCCTTAGTCAGAAACTGACAAAATTTACTTCGTTTTCTAATAACCCTAGAAAGTTAAAAACAAAGACCTTTCAGAGGCCATCATCAGAATCTAGTCACTGTGAAATAGTAACTGTGTTGCCATGGAAATGTGGTATCTTAGTGTGGAAGAAGAACCTGTATGTTATAGACTGTTTTGTTCTTTTATCAGGAATGTTGTTTTAACTACAATGGTGCCAACAGGGTGAGCTATAGCATCTTATATGATCCAAACACCTTTCTTTTTCCCCTTCCAAGTTGGGGAAGCCATTGATCACATTTCATCTCTGGACCCCAGTGAGATTTAAATTACATGAGAAGGAAAAATATATTACTGCAAAGGATGAAGATTGTTGGAGGTAAGAAATGGTTATTCAGAATCAGCATTAATGACAGTCAGAACTTAGACTCAGGGAGATGAAATTCTAAGCCCCTGATGTGTTCTGAAATGTTAAATAACTGCCTTTCAATGGGTGCCTGTTTGAGAGAGTCTGAAATAGATAACTGAGGAATAAAAAAACCACTTTTAAAAGTAACATAAGACTGAACTGGAAAAGGAAAGAAGAAAAACAAGGAAGTAAGAGATACATTCTAATAAACATTGAAAACAAGCCAGAAGGTGGATTATTTATTTACTACAGGGTTTTGCTGATCATTGTGTCAAAACTGTTATAGATTTAAGTACAGATATAAGATTTTTTTTAAATGGAGGAGGTACATGAGACAAGTAGAAACTGTAGAAAATGTCATATGAAACTCAAGAGCACAGAGCTTGAAATTGATAGCTATGTTCCACTTCACTTTGACTGTGATAAACCTGTTTTAAAACTCAGTGTCTTATTGGAAGAATGAAGACATACCTCACAGAGTTGTTCAACACTCAGGCCTTGGAACAGATAGGCACAGCATGGGCACAGTTGGAATAAGGCAGAACCCTCACCTCTGGTTGACTTCTCTTTCTTTGCTACTCATCCAGAATCATGGCTGTTGACAACTGTTGAGTTCGTCCATTTTCAAGAGATTACGTGGATTCCTGGCATCAAATCACTAAAAAATATTGGGTCAGGGTTCTGATTGACTTGGTCTGTGTTAGATACCTACTCCTGGATGAATCAGTGTGGTCAAAAGTTAGGTATTCTGATAAAGAGAATGTTCATTTCAATGTTACATTTCAATAATAATCTTGGAGTGAACAATAGTATCTCCAGAAGCCTGGTGTTAGAGGCAAATACTTCTGTTCATTATGTAATTGAAGATGATTTCCTCTTCTTTGATTGTTATTAATATCTGTGCATACTTGCGTCCCACCTCTAAAAAACTATGTAGAAAGAATCCTGTGGTATGATGTTTGTGTGCTCTGTGAAATTCATGAAGCAGAAACTCTGTCTGTCTTGTTTATCATTAAAAATCTCCACCTAGAATAGAGGCTAGAACTGAGGAGCAAAATATACATATTTTGAATGAGTAAATCAACAGCAGGCTATATTTTATTTTTTCCTACTACCTTTTTCTTTTTATTTTCTCTACTTACCAGTATTTTATCTTGCTGTTTTCTGTAAAATTTTGAAATCCACCTCAATTCAAAGGATAAGGATGGGAATTGTTGGGAGTTCAGGACCATAAATAATATGCCTCTTCCCATCCTGAGTTTAGAATCATTGAGAGTGAAATGCAGGAGAAAGTCTGGAGTAGAATATGGCTTTAGGTTCACAGCCAAATTACCTTGATTATGTCTCACCTCAGAATGTCGCAGACTTGTCAGCCTAACCATTGCCACAGATGAGCAACTGCAGGCATCCCCTGGAAAGGGCTGAGCAGAAGCTTTCCAATTTCTTCTTACCTGTTCACCATTCAGATCACTTACTCCTGTTCTCCTGGAAGCAGTGAGAGTCAGAAGAAAGATCAACACTCTGTCTAGTACAAGTTCCTTTATGTGGATGGAAATTCCTCCCTAACAGGTCTAGAGAAAGAAATGGAGGAAATAGAAAATATGCTGAAAAGTTTTGATCTTGTTACTCTTTTGAGGTAGCTAGCATGAATGATAAGCCTCTTCTTCTGCACCCCCAAATTCTATTCCATTTTAGCAACCACTTTCTTTCCTATTTTGGCTTTGGGTTTCTGACTCAGGGTCTTAATATCCTTGCTCTATTTCCAGGATAAGTGACATGTAAAAACTATAACAAAACTGGCAAAGATACCAAATCTATCATTTCCAATTCAAACCTCCATTATCTCAATGTAGCTATAATTACTAAATAGTTTAAAGACCTTTGAGATGAGAGGAAATCTATGATTGTCATTGGGAATCCATCCTTTGGATATGAGAATCACTAGTCCCTTTTTCTCTTTTCTGACATTTTCAATGGGGAGAGAAGTAAGGGAATGAGAATTATGTCACCTCAATCAACAGATATTCATTGACTTTCTAGCACATATAGAACATTTTATCTCAGAGTAAAATTAAATTTGATTCATATACATATTTGCAAAAAGATATTTAAGAGCACAATATATGGCCATCAAAAGGTGGCCCAGGATCAAATGCCACATGACCAATATATGAGGATGGAGAACGGAGGTAAAAATACCTACTTCCCTGTACAAAAATTTCCCTGTAGCAAAATAAGCATGAACAGGTGCACGAACTAAAATTTTGGGGGTATTAAAAGGACATGTAAAAATCCTTATTTTCTAAACTCTAAATAGTTAATTAAAGATTTTCCTGAAAGTGGAAGAAAATTTATATATGAATCAATCAAGAACATGAACAGACATCTAACAAATACTATTCTTTCACAAGCCTCAAAGTCCATAAAAAGGTATCTTTCCTAAGTAGTGTGTGTGTGTGTGTGGGGGGGGGGCGTAAAATAAAGATTAAGTTAAGCAAGAAATAAAAACAGCTGCAAGTGAGGTATACAAATGCCAGATGATAGATGCATTCGTTTTATTTTAAATTTTGCTTCAGAATTTTTTTCTGAAAATATTATTGCAAATTCATTAAAATTTTCATAATTTTAATAAAAATAAAATTTATCTTTAAAACCTGACATTGAGAGCTAAATTATCTGAGTTTCAGCAGTCCTCATCTGGAAATTAGATATGACTTGAAGCAAGCCCTGAGGGCTCTTAGAAAATACAGGCAACTAACCTCTAGAGGGCTCCCTATGAACCAGATCTACTCATAAAATGATAGCAGATATCAGAGGGAACCACTTTTTTTTTTATGTTGTTTACACAGATTTAAATATATGTATATATTTGGAAAGAGTTATGCCTAACTTTCTTTTGCAAATGACACAATAATTTTCACCCATCTTCAGGCATCATTTGTTATGTTCCAAACCTTAATTTAGGTTATTTGGCATCTCGGCAGTGTGCCCCAGGGTGCCCATTGACACTTCTACTCAGCATCAAACACAATGCTGCACACAGAAGCCTATGACCAAGAAATGTGTGTTGATTTGAATTGATCCTCTCTTTTAGTTCAAATAGTGTTTGGAAAATGTTACCAGCACAGTATAAAGCTGACAATCATTAACATTTGACATTTTTTTTGTAGCTTATAATTAACACACACACACACTTCCTTGCAAATTAACTTACTGAAGCCTTAAAATGTTAGCCAATCAGGTTTCATTATCATTTACATAGCTATGATAACTAAATCTAAGGGACTTGATGTAATAAAGTGGAGATTCAAATTTAGTTCTATTTCCATCTCAGTGACCTTTTCATTGACTCATTGCTTCTGAATATCCAGATAATGAAGTGAACTGATAACCTATTTTAATTGAATTTATTGGGGTGACATTGGTTCACAAAATTATACAGGTTTCAAGTGTACAATAAAACATTATCTGCACACTGCATTAGTAGTGCACCCATCTTTTAGTAGATGGGATCACAGAACTTTAGAGAGGGAGAGAAGGCATCAGACATGATCTCAGACAATTTCTCATAATCTTGGAAGGCTGATTGACTTATGAAGGGAAGCAGATAGTGGGGCCTCCAGGTATCAGCTCCTGGAACGATGGAGGGCCTCAAGCCAGATTGTTCAACTAAACAGGTGCCAGGAGTAGAGAACAGAGCCAGAAAGAAGAGCCATTTTCTTAGTCAACAAACCAAGAGAGGTAAACGTACTGCTAGGATGGTACCCAAGTCAGGATGAAGCAGGAGAGAACTGAGTATCAAGTATGAATGTGAAATTGTCACAGGTGAACACAAGAAGGGGTCAAGATGGGATCTGGCAGACAGACATGGCATGACCCCAGGTTAATTCCCTTCATGTTAGTGGAATCTGTTCTTATAGTCACATTTTTTTCCCAAAGGTTGTTGCCTTCATAATGTCTCTGCTATGAGCCATACCTGGCACACTAGTAAAACTTAATAAATATTTGTCAAATGAATCCAGGCAGTGTGCAAGAGGATCTTAGGGGTATGTGGATAAACAGTTTGTATTTTAATAAATTAATGTTTGATGTTTAAAATAGATGTAACCTGAGTGAATAGGTGAGTAATTTTTTTTAAAGTTTAAAGACCACCAACTTCAATAGCCGTATAAAACTGATCAAAGTTTGGGAAGCACTGACCTAGTGGCTAATAATACAAGTCTATAGTTTAACTGGCTGGGTCTTAATCCTGGTTCAGACACAAACAACTTGAGTGACCTTGGGCAAGTGCTGTCTGGACCTCACTGTCCATATCTAAAAATGGGGTTAATAATAGTACCTACCTCATAGGGCTGCTGTGATGAGTAAATGAAGTGGAAAAAGTATAATTCATGAAATGCTAAACCATGGAGCAAACACCTGTAAATGTTCAGTAAACTGTGATTATTATTAATTACTAGAGTCCCAGTGCATGAATTCATGCATGGGTGGGGTCCCTCCCAGCCAATTGGGGCCATCTGGCCCAGTCCAGATGGGGGCGATTGAGGCCAGCTGGCCAGGGGGGGCGTGACTGCAAGAGGTTGGCCAGTCACAGGAGGTTGGCTGTAGGAGTGCACTGACCACCAGGGAGCAGCTTCTCATTGAGCGTCTGCCCCCTGGTAGTCAGTGGGCATCATAGTGACTGGTTGTCCAGTCATCTGATCGTCCAGTCGTAATGGTTGCTTAGGCTTTTATATCTACAGATTATTATAAAAACATAACTATCATCTTGTCAATTCCTACTTCATATTCTAAGCACCATTGAATGGACGGCCAGGCTGCTGCTTTATTTCTGAGACAGTGAGGAGCTGTGGCAGGCCCAGGGTGTGCAGGTGGGTCCCAACTGTAGACATGCTGAGAGGAACCTGGGACCTGTAAGTAGAGCATTGCACAAGGGAAACTGAGGCCTGGGAAGATGTTCTGCAGCTTAGTTAATGAGCTGTCTCCCAGGCAGTGGAGTGAGAAGACTGGAACCTCTTCTGATACCTCCAGGAATACTCTGCCATGACAATTTATTTTAACTGATAAAGTTCATCCTTTAAAAAAATGACCTGGCTTCCCTGAGTCTTTTGTCAACAAGTGCTCAATCTATATTCAATGCTAAGAAGCAGAAATTCTGCAGAGCCATGAAGAGAATACACATCCGTAAGATGAAGTTGTGTTTAATCATAAAACCAGAAGTTGGTCAGTCATTGCATTATAATCCAACCTTATTAAACAAAGCATTGCTTATATGCCATGTAAGTTTTTCTCTTCTAAAAACATCTCATCGCCTTCCACAGGAACAGTTAAATACAGATATTTTGTTTATATGGCCTTTATTTCTGGAACATAAAAGGTTTTATGTTTCTAATCCCTAGACAATTTTCCGTGGCATTTCTGTTTATCCTGCATTCTGCTTTCAAGCCATGTTTGGGGAGAAAGCACTGCCATGGTTTCAGGAAAGCCTAAAGTGTTTTTCAATTACTGTGCGTGAATTCTGGGACTCGGCCTCACTCAGCTCCTCGGAACTTAGACAATTGCTCAGCGTGACAGCAGTTCTGGCTGGGATTTCACCTTCTTGGTTGCTTTTGAATTCTCTGTGGTTGCTCTCATTCCCTCCTGCATTTCTCTATTGTTTATTGCAGTGAGTTTCAATGGAACTTGCCTAGACTGATTTTGTAACAATAAAGAGTAGTTTGGTTGAAGTTTTTCCAACATTAGAGTTTCATTATGCAGAAAAGCAACAACCTCATAGTCACTTTTAACATCCTTAGGATGGATTTGGACAGAGGGCTCAGAGGAGATGGAACAGGGGGGTGCATTTTAGGCACATTCCTCCATAGGCAGGGTGGTTTCTGGGTGTGCAACCTGCATAGTCACACAGGTGTCTATCACACACTGAGAAGAGCCCCGTCCTTTGTTTAATGCTCTGTTGTTACCATCTTGAAATTCTTAATAATTTTTAACAATCCCTTATGGGTTATTAAGTCATGGACTGCCCCAACACCAACTTGGATGCCACATGATAGATACTCCCTCTGCTTGAATGTCACCACCTCCTTCTTCCCTTCCTGGTGACCCCTTCAGCACTCATGGGTCCTTGTCTCAGTGCACAACTTTCTCTCCTTTCTCCAGGCAGAGTTAGTCACCCAGTCTTCGTGTTCCCTTGGGAGCACATGCACACTTGTGGAACTGCACTTTTGATTCTGCACTGCATGTGGCTTTCTTTCTGTCTCAGTCATGAACTCCAGGGCAGGGATTAGGTCTGAGTTGATCCTGTTGTTTTCTATGAGAAGTTCCTGATACTTGGCAGTTCTCCTTCAATGTGTGATAATGATAAAAGTTTCAACAAGCATCCACATTCTGCTGTGGCACCATGAAGCTTTTCATTGCCCCTGCATATGGCGCTCTCTGCACAAGGCTCTCTCTGCACAACATACCCCTCCTCCCTTCCTTGTACATGCAGAGTCCTTATTCATCTTGTAATGCCTGCTGAAGGGACCTTCTTCTGGGGAGCCCTCCATTTGTGTAAATGAAAGATGGAATCACTCTCCCTCTGTGCTCTCTCAGCACTGACCTCATTGCATTTTGACTGTTCCAGAATGTGTTTCCCCCACTTGACTGAGCCCTCCTTGAAGCTCATGTTTTATTTAACTTTGTATCCCAAACTCTTATGTGATGACCAGGACAAAACCAAAACAAAGAGGAATGAAGCAAACAAGTGAAAAGAAAAGCACACAAGGGAAGAAAAAGAAATATCATATAGCTGCATGATACCCAAATAATGACATGATAGATGAAAATGCCAACTGGGCCCTTCAATTTTATTATCTGGCATGGCATGCATTGCTTTAGTGCTTTTTTATTTATCCTCCAGGGATCAGAGAGGAATAGGCAACCTCTAAGCTAATTGAATTTCTGGTGCAAACTTGAGTTGTCTGATTGTATCAGTTTTACGGGTCCAGCTAAAATGGAACCCACAATTTTTTCTATATAGAGAACCAAATTTTTAAACTTTAAGGTAAAGAAGTAGCTCCCTTAAAGTCTCACAAGGATACTGATTGTGGCCCTAACCGGTTTGGCTCAGTGGATGGAGCATCGGCCTGCGGACTCAAGGGTCCCAGGTTCAATTCCGGTCAAGGGCATGTACCTAGCTTGCGGGCACATCCCCAGTGGGGAGTGTGCAGGAGGCAGCTGATCGATGTTTCTCTCTCATCGATGTTTCTGGCTCTCTATCCCTCTCCCTTCCTCTCTGTAAAAAATCAATAAAATATATTTTTAAAAAAAAGGATACTGATTGTGTATTCCTGACGCCTTGTTGGAGGTCAGTTGACCATATATGTATGGGTGTATTTCTAAGCCAGTGATGGCGAACCTATGACACGCGTGTCAGAGGTGACACACGAACTCATTTTTTTGGTTGATTTTTCTTTGTTAAATGGCATTTAAATATATAAAATAAATATCAAAAATATAAGTCTTTGTTTTATTATGGTTGCAAATATAAAAAAATTTCTGTATGTGTCATGGCACCAGAGTTAAGTTAGGGTTTTTCAAAATGCTGACAGGCCAAGCTCAAAAGGTTCGCCATCACTGTTCTAAGCTCTATTGTGCTCCATTAGTCTATGTGCCTGTTTTTGTGCCAGTACAATACTGTTTGGATTACTGTAGCTTTTTAATACATTTCAAAATCAGGAATCGTGACACCCCTCATTTTATTCTGCTTGCTCACAATCCCTTTGGCTATTCAGGGTCTTTTGTGGTTCCACATGAATTTTAGGGGTGTTTTATTCTATTTCTTTAAAAATGCCGTTAAAGTGGTTTTCTTTTAAAGCATCATTTCACATACTTTCTCCAATAATCCTGTTTAGTAGGCACCACTATCACCATTTTTCTAGTAAGAAACTGAACTTGGGAAAGCTGAAGGTCATGTTCAGTGTTATTTGGCTGATAAACAGGGTTAGAACTAAACAAATGTCATTCTGTCCCCAAAATACATTTTTGGCCGGAAGATGGGGTGGGGTGTTACATACACTAATAAGTTGAACTTGTTTCATTTTAAAGATTCAAAAGGTGAAAACCCATTCTCAATTAATGGGTGTCAACTAATTCCAAAAATAATCCTTTACAAGTCTCGGCTTGCTAGAGAGTGTTAACTGTTTAGTAGCAGTCATTTTTAACAAGCCCATAACATTGCCATTACATGAATTATACATGCCTTATAAAATGATTATTTAGTCAGTGGAAAATTAAATCCGTCAGTGTTTTCCAAATCTGAGCTAGGACATTCATCAGAAGAACTGTTAAATTTTTAATCAACTGTACCGTGGCTGATGTAGCCATAAGCCTAAATTGCTCCTTCCCTGTCATTCCCCTTGCTGCAGAATATAGTGTGGAATTACCAGCTCTACGATGCTAATTGATTTTTTTCTTGCAGAGATTTAAGACAGGGCGACATGCCATCCGGCATTGAAATAGAAATGCTGCATGAGCTTCAAAGACACCCGTCCCATATACTGAGTGGTGATTTAATATTGTAGATGGATTTTCCTCCCTTTGACACAACCCCTCAAACTACAGTGCCCCTCAGACTAAGGTCACACCCTAAATATTCAGCCCCAAACATTAAAATAAGCAGTTACTCATAGTGCTGGTTTGAAAGGATGCTAAGTGTTATGAAAAAAAAAAAAGAGTAAGAACGGGGCAGTTTACTTGTATATCAACAACACAACCTAATGAAATAGTGTATTCCCCAAATGCACCAAAGGAACTAAAGTTCCATCTGAACAGATAATTCCTGCAGCCATAAAGTGGTTGAGGCGGTTTTCTGCTTTCTTTATAAATCCCCTCTTTTTTAAAAGGCATTTTAAGTTCTTGTGACAAGGGAAATCTATTTTTCTTCAGGGAAATTCATTTATTGATTTGTAGAACCTTTCTAACTTTTCTTTGCATCCATTAAGAAGTGTCTTCACAGGTAGGCAGGGTCCTGAGAACACAGCACAGCTGGGAGTGGGAATCAGAAGGTCCAGTGCCTACCCCATATGTGGGCCCAGCTGGCCTCAGGTTGTGGGTTTCTGCACAGTTCCAGGTCCTTCCTGACTTTCTCAGGCATGACGTGTGGTTGGCAGTAACACGGTTATCTAGGCCAGTATTAGCAGATTCAAACGCGCATGCGGCTCCCTGGGAGTCTTGTTAAAATGTAGCTTCTGATTCGATTGGTCTCCGTTGCATCTGGAGATGCTGTGTGTCTAACATGCTCCCAGGCGGTGTTTCTGTTCCGGGAGCATCGCTGTGAGAAGCGAGGGTCTATGACAAACATCTGGATCGGAGCCATCCAAGACAATAATCTTGGCAGGGTCCTGGGTCTGGACCTCCATGGAGTCTGCATGGCTTCCAGTAGGCATGCCTCAGCAGGAGCCCTGTGGGTGGAGGATGTGCCCAGCATGGATGCGCTAAGAGTGTGGTGTAGGTGGAGTGGGGGGTAGGCTAGGAGGTTGGACACCTCAGCACCTGCTGTAGGGGCAGCTGGTGTGGGTGTCAGGAAGGAGGTCCAGAGGTGAGCATGTCCACTCTTCCCTCCAATGTGCTCTGGTGTGGGCCTCCGTCCACCCAGAGGAAGGGGGGCCTTTTGCTCATCCTCATGATGGGGTCACCATATGAGATAGGAGTGCACTTGACCAAGGCCCCCTCAGACTCTGTTCCCAACATTTTTGTTCCTACCATAGCCTGGAGACATACATGCCCTGTTTTCCTGATATGCTCTGTACTTAGAAACCTCTATACATTTGCAATAACGGCTCCCTCTAACTGGAATATTATATTCTTCCTCCGCTTCCTGCCTGATTAGATCATATTCATCTTTCTAGCTAGAACTCAAATAAGCCACATGCTCTGTGCCCTGGGTGGCCATGTCCCACCCGGGCAGAAGTGATGCTCCCTCCAGTAGGCTGGTGATGCTGTGGCAGCATCTTCAGGATTCTTCCTGCTTCTGTTCTCACCAATTCCACCCCACCCCAAGCCATTCTGACATCTGAACAATGTAAATCAGAGTATAATCCCCCTCCCTCCCCAAATACCCCTGGTCCCACAAGTGGCCATGTAAACACCTTAATACATGTCAGTTTCCCTGTCTGGGTCTACAAGTGCCCCATGACATGTCCCTGCCTGCTGTGGGACACTTTCCATCCTGGGATCCCCTCCCACACAGAGGCTCCTGTTCCACCTGTCTCTGTATGAACCAGTAAGAGAAGGAGCTTGCTCCCAGCCCAGCCTCTTCCCTGAGAGCTTCACTTGCCCTGCCTCAGTCTCCTCTCACTCCAGTCCCTGCTCATCCCACCACACCTCAAGCAAAGCGGCCACCAGCTCTCCATGTCTTGTCCTGCATTGCTCTCCTCACAGCCTCTACGATGACCTGCTGCTGTCTTACGTGTTTACTGTCTGTCATCTTCTACCAGAATGACTAGCCCCATGAGAGAGGAGACTCTGCCTTCTCTGTGGACGCTTTCTTCCCAGCGTCTAAACAATGTCTGGTGCTTGGAAGGCTTTCAGTAAATATCATTTGAAACAATCAATGTTGAAAGCATTTTTTAAAAAATGGCATCCCTTTGAGACAGCATGGAGAGTGTTATGCTAAGCGAACTAAGCCAGTCTGAGAAAAACAAGTATCACATGATCTCACTCATATGTGGAATCTAATGAACAAACTGACTCACAAAATAGATCCAGAGATATGGAAGCATGCAACACGCCGAGGTTCCTCAGAAGGAAGGGGGTGGGCGCAGGAAGAGATTAACCAAAGAACGTATATGCATATATGCATAACCTATGGACACCGACAATAGTGCGGTGAAGGCCTGGCCTGCGGAGAGGCAGGGAAGAGGAGATCAAGGGGGGGGGGGAGGGGGACATCTGTAATACTTTCAAAGCAAAGATAAATTTTTAAAAATGGCATCCCCTTCAGACAGAGAGATCTGTTTTGCAGCACCGGCTCTGTCCTGTGCTAGCTACTCGCAGCCTCTATGCCTCAGTTTCCTATTTTGGAGGATGGGAATAATAAGAGTCTCACCCTTCACAGTTGCTGATAAGGCACATGACATGTGTGGCTGCACCGCATGGCGTAAAACATGAGCTCAGTCAGCACCGCTGGCTATGAGTTTCATCACTATCCACATCCCTTATTTACACAAGAGAAGCAGTCGGGGTTGGCAGGAACCAGGCGAGGGTGGAGGCACAGGCTCGGAACCCACCTGGGAACCATGGCCTTCCCTCCTCACTCCAGGAGACAGCACTGGAGGGGAATGTTTATTCAGCGAATCAGCTTGAAAGTTAGTAATTATCTGATTAATGACCATCCCACAAAGGGCTTCTGTTCCAAGATGATGGGTTTAAGTGGATCTGGACTCTAGGGGAAGATTCCAACCTGCTGTTATGTGAATAGCAAAATATTTGAAATGGGATGGATGGAGTGGGGAGATAATTACGTGTGCAGCAAACATATGGCAGAGGCTATATTTCTCCCGCTGAAAGGAAACAAGTCCAAATATGTAAGGTACACACATCCTCCTTCCTATAAATACACAGCTTGGGCGATGCTGCAGCAACATTTTGTTAAGCACTAGAATCCCGGAGACATCGCTAGAAGCACGTTATCAGAGGAACAGATGGTGGTGTCCCCTCCTGGTCGGAAGGTATTTCAGGCTGTCACGTGCTTCTTCTATAAATAAACCCCACTGAGAGGCAAGGCGAGGTAAGCCATCAGTTGCACTCTCTCACTTTATAAAAGAAAGCACTGGGAAAAAAGTGAAAGAATGGCTTTTTTGAAAATGACTCCATCACAGAACTGGAGGGCTGGAAAGGGCCTCGGACATCATCAGGAAGGACCATCTGCTCTTTTGAGGTAAAACCTCATTAGATTAGAGTCAGCTGCGTATTCGAAGTTCCTCAGAGGATGGCTCAAGATTCAATCATGAGATCTGAGGCATTGTTAAAGCTCCTGATTCAGGGACTCAGCCCACTCAGACCCTGCTCCCCGAGCCTCTTCCTTCCACAGCGCACAACACTGAGACCTGTTTGGGATCGGGCATCCCACAATCACCTCAGTGTTTCTGCTGGTTCTGCTCTGGCCTGGGGGGGGGGGCACTCAAGGGAGGCTCTGTTCACTGAGTACCACCTGTTTCCCAGGCAGTTTGTATTTACTATGTTTTGTTTTTCTTCTCATAGCTGTACTATGAGGTGTGTTTATTATTTTTATTTCACTGAAGAGGCTTTGAAGGTCAAGATGTTAACTATTCAACCAAGGCCACAAAGGTAGTTATTGGAAATAATAGGGAGAGGCCACAGGTTCTCTGCCTGTTCGTCACCGCATCAGAGCTATGCGGCAGTCTTATCCTTTTTTTCTAATTCTTTCTGCTTAAGACCTTCATGCAAGGCTTGTGCCCAGAACCCTTAAAGGGACCATTTACTCTCTAAAGCAGAGCAAAAAACTCAGCAATGCATATACAAGGAATAGCTCAAGAATGTCCTTCCACTGTTGTAGCTCAGTGGTTGAGCATTGACCTATGACCCAGGAGGTCAGGGATCCATTCAGGTCAGGGCACATGCCTGGATTATGGGCTCCATCCCCAGTGAGGTGCATGCAAGAGGCAGGTGATCAATGATTCTCTTTCATCATTGATGTTTCTATCTCTCTCTCCCTCTCCCTTCCTTTCTCTGAAATCACTAAAAACACTTAAAAAAAAGAATGTCCTTTCATCCATTCATTCACTTATTCATTCACTCACTCAACTCATTTATTATCCTTCAACATGATAATGAAAGGACCTATGACACACTTGTTCAAACCAGAAACCTCTTGTCATTCTTTAAATATTTCTATCTTTACCCTCATCTAATCTTGTTTAGTTACTTGAGCTTCTGAACTGTAGTTTCCAGTTCTGTAAAATAGAGAAATTACCCACCAGAGAGGGTGGTTATGATGATAACAAAGTGTCATCTGTGAAGTGCTTGGATCTTTAGTCCTTACTGGTACCTTTCCCTTTGTGCCAAGAATAAGGTCTGGTGATGGCTCTTCTCACATTACAGACCCTCTTTCAATAGGAGAGAAACATATGTCTACTAGTATTTTCCAAACTCCTAGGGCTGGATCTGAAAGAATTTCTTATGGATTAAGCTCTGTTGGTCTCACTCACTGATGTGTGCTGAGAACCAGAATGGGAGCAGGGCCAGTCCAAGGCAGGCCTTTCATTTTTTGTTGTTGTTGTTGAATTCACATATCTATAAACGGAAAATGATAGCGGTATAACATTTTTTTTCAGAAAATTATCTACTCATTTTAGTTTTTATAAAATGGATTTTTTTTCTTTCTGAAAGAGTAACTATGTCTTTATTGTTAATTTTGTGAATATTTCTTGGCCCTGTCATTCACATTTGCTCTAGAAACATGGACTCTGGGAGGAGAAAGGAGTTAGAATCCAACCTGAGATGAATGTCACAGTCCCAGGGGCTGAAGGCCTCTGGGTTCCTGGTTTCTCCACCTGTCAGTTGTGTAGGTTGAATAAATAACTCCTAATTTTTTTCTAACATTCTTAAAATATGCCCCTCTTTCTTCCTATGATTATGGTAGAAAATTAAGAAACTGCAGGAAAAATAACTCCTCTGATATGGCTACCCTTCTATTTCTATGTGCTCATGTATAATATGGTGTGTATACACACACACACATCCCTACAAACGCAAGTGTGATTTATTATAAATTCCTGGGAAGCCCTGGAACTAATCTGAATAAACATCTCTACACTATTCTCAGAGCTTCTTGTTGTCTTTGACTTTTTTTTAATTTTCATTTTTTTGGGGGGAAATAATTACTGATTCACAGAAAATGGCAAAGATAGCACAGAGAGGTACCATGTATCCATCCCACCGCCCAAGCCTATGGCTCTGAAGAATCTGGTTCTCATCACACACAATGTTTAATTATTAAACAACTACAGGCCTGGTGCATGAAAATTCATGCACTGGAGGGGGGTCCCTCAGCCTGGCCTTCTGCATCTCACAGTCCGGATGCCCTCAGGGGCAGGAGGCTACCTGGCGATCAGGGGAAGGCGACACCCCATCACACCTCTGCTGCGGGCACTGTTGGCAGTGCAAGCCTCTCCGGCCCTGGTTACCTGAGCCTCGGGCAGCCCTGGGTGGCTGGGCAGCTGCCATCCAAGGCTTGCCTGTACCTCAGGCTGGCCCTGGGAGACTGGGGGGCTGAGGGGGCTGGGGGTCTCCAGATGCAGGCACATGGAGTGACCGGGCCCACCTAGGGGTGGGCCTTGCTGCAAGCCTGCCTCCCTGGCAGGGCTGAGGGGACTGGGCACTGCCATCTTGTGGCTGTGGGTGCCGCCATCTTTGAGGGCGTGACAGTCAATTAGCATATTCCCTCCTTATTGGCTGTGGGTGCCACCATCTTTGCGATGGTGTGGGGGTCAATTAGCATATTCCCTCTTTATTAGATAGGATCTTATCATGCACAGAAAGTAGCTTCCAAACTGCTAACGCATATCTGGAAAGGAAACACATTTACTAACTAAATTATAGCATTTAATATAGCTCTATTGTCTTTCACTCTACCAAGAATTTCACCCAGTTAATTTCCAGTTTTTCCAAAGTTGTTTAGGCTAGCTCTTTGCCTCCCAAACCCCTTCAATGTAGTTTCATTATTTGTTGAAACTCCATCGAGTTCATTTGCTATTATTTCTATTCCACTTTGGGTTCCTCTGCCTTCTGGTTGATTTTAATTATTTATTTTGGGGGTTTGTGATTCTAAGTTAGATCTATACCAAGAGGTCTGCGAAGAGAAGCACCCCTCCCTCCTCATCCCTGCTACCTGTTTCTATTGTGTGCTTCCATCCAGCCTTTTCCTGTTTATTCTCTTTAGTTTTAGGGGTTGTCTTTCCTGTTTATCTTTTACAAAAATTATGTGTACTTTCTTATTCTCTCTTATTTCTTACATCAAAGGGTGTCTTACTACAAGTACACTTCCACTTTGCTTTTTTCACTTAAATGTATTCTGAAAATCACATTGTAGTAGTTAAAAAGAGATCTTTGATTTTTTGTTTTGTTTTGTTATAGCTACACATTATTCCTTTGTGTAGATGTAGCATCATTTTTCAATGATTATTTATGTAGGTGTATATGGGGGTACATTCTCTCTTCCCGTGACCAGTGCCAAAAGAGAGAACGTTGGGGTTCATGAATCTTGAGTAGAATACGATGAGGGTTAAGGAAGAATGAAAAAATGAGACTGAGACAGAAATAGAGGAAAAGCTGGGCCTGGGTGTGGCATCTTCCCTCTGATAGATGAACCGAGCACATCCCACACTGGTGGGATCTTTATTTATACTCAAAGTGACAGGAAGTTACATCACATCTGGGTGGGTCTTGAGTTCCTGGTGACATAATGGGATTCACCCCCCTAGCACCTGGGCTGGAAAGGTCAGACTGAGTGGCATCCTTGCCTCTTGGCTAGGACTGCCTCCAGGGCATGGCTCTGCCTGCACCCTAGGTTCAGTTGACAATATTTTTAAGAATGCCCCGTTGTGCTTGCCAGTGGTCCCCTACAGGTATATTTAGATCATTTCTAATATTTTGTGATAAACAAGCAATGCCGCCTTGAATAACTATGTATAGATATGTATTTCATGCTGTAGATTCCTGGGAGTGGAATTGCAGATCTAAAAGTAAGTGCAGCCGAACCGGTTTGGCTCAGTGGATAGAGTGTCGGCCTGTGGACTGAGGGGTCCAGGGTTCGATTCCGGTCAAGGGCATGTACCTTGGTTGCGGGCACATCCCCAGTAAGGGGCGTGCAGGAGGCAGCTGATCAATCTCTCTCATCGATGTTTCTAACTCTCTATCCCTCTCCTGTCTTCTCTGTAAAAAATCAATAAAATATATTAAAAAAATAAAAAAAAATAAAAGTAAGTGCATAGGTAGTTCTGTTGGGTCTTGCCAAATTCCTCTCAGGAAGTATTGTATTAGTTTGCATATCTACCAGTAATGTTTGAAGAGTAGGTGCTATATCACAGGTTTGCTAACAGGACGTGTTGCCCTACTTTTTTTTTTAATAGACTTTGTTTAGAGTAGTTTTGGGTTCACAGAAACATTGAGTGGAAAGTGGAGTGTTTCCATATATTTCTTGCCCCACACATGCACAGCCTCCTCACTGTCAATATCTCTCCCCAGAGTGTTATATTCTGGACAACTGATGAACCTACATAGACACACCATACTCATAGCTTCTTTTAGGGTTTACCTTTGGTTTGGTACATTTTATGGGTTTTGACAAATGTGTAATGAAATGTATTCAGCACTATCCTGTATAATAAAAGGCTAATATGCAAATTGTCCCCTCAGGAGTTTGACTGACTGGGAGTTCGACCGCTTGCTATGTTGTGCACTGACCACCAGGGGGTGGTGCAGAACAAAGGAAGGCCCTAGCCGGCAGCTGGAAGCCAGGGGAAGGAAGGCCCCAATTGGCCCTGATTGCCGCCTAGGCCTAGGGACCCTACCCGTGCATGAATTTCATGCACCTGGCTTCTAGTAGTATTATATAGAGTAGTTTCATTGCCCTCTAAACTCTCCATGCCTGTGCATCCTTCACTCATCCCTAACCACTGCCTACCACTGACCTTTTACAATTTACTTAATTCTGTCTTTTCCAGAATGTCATACAGTTGGATTCATACAGTGTGTAGCCTTTCAGATTGGCTTCTTTCACTTAGTAATGTGCCTGTCATGTTCTTTCGTGTCTGTTCATGGCTTGATAGCTCATTTCTTTTTAGTCTTGAATAATATTCCATGTCTGAATGGGCCGCAGTTTATCCATTTACCTACTGAAGGACATTTTTGCTCTTTCAAAATTTTGGCGATTATGAATGAAGCTGCTATAAACATCTATGCTCAGGTGGTTGTGTGGACATAAGTTTTCAGCTCCTTTGGGTAAATACCAAGGAATGTGATTGCTGGATTGTATGCTAAGAGCATGTTTAGTTGTGTAAAAGGCCACAAAACTGTCTTCCAAAGTGGTTATGCCAATTTGCATTCCCATTAGCAATGTATGGAAGTTCCTTTGCTCCACATCCTCATTTGCTAGCATGTGGTGTTTTCAGTGTTTTGGATCTTGGCCATTTTAATAACTATGTAATGGTGTCTCCTTGTTTTAATTGGTAATTTCCTAATAACATATGCTGTTGAACAACTTTTCATTGCTTATTTGCCATCTGTATATCTTCTTTGAGGTGTCTTCTCAGGTCTTTTGCTCATTTTTAAATCTGGATGTTTATTTTCTATTTAAGAGTTCATTGAATACTTTGAATAACAGTCCTTCATCAGATAAGTCTTTTGCAAATATTTCCTCCCAGCCTGTGGTTTGTCTTCTCATTCTTTTGACAGTCTTTCACAGCATAGACTTTTTTTTTTTTAACTTTAATGAAGTCAATTGTTTCTTTAATGACTCGTCTTTGGCACTATATTTAAAAGGGCATCACCATAGCCCAAGATCATGTAGATTTTCTCCTGTTATTTTCTATAAGTTTTGTAGTTTTGCATTCTACATTTATGATTTGTTTTGAGCTAAATTTTTGAAGGGTGTAGTGTCTCTTTAGATTCTTTTTTATTTATTTTTTTTTGCATGTGGATGGCTAGTTCATTAGAGCACTCTTTGTTTTTCTATTTTTAAAATTTGTCAGTTGAGAGGTGTTGTTATAAACTTACTGTTTTTATAATTTGCATATAATTAATTATGAGTCAATTTCAACATTTTTATGTTTGAGGGCCATCTATACTAATAAAAGGGTAAGATGCTAATTAGACTGGGTTGACTGGACATCTTCCAGATGTCCAACTTCCTTCTGGACAAAGCCATGGTGGTGGGGGCCGAGGCAGAGGCAGTTAGGAGCGATCAGGCCGGCAAAGAGCAAGCAGTTAGGGGCAATCAGGCTGGCAGGAGAGCAAGCAGTTAGGGGTGAGATCAAGCTGGCAGGGGAGAGCAGTTAGGAGGTGATCAGGCTGGCAGGGGAAGGCAGTTGGGGCCGATCAGGCCAGCAGGGGAGGGCAGTTGGGGCAATCAGGCCAGCAGGGGAGTGGTTAGGGGGCGATCAGGCCGGCAGGCAGGCAAGCGGTTAGGAGCCAGTGGTCCCAGATTGTGAGAGGGATGCTCCTTACTGCTCGGCTTGCTGCTCCTTAGCACTGTGGTGGAGGCAGGTGAAGCTCCTGTCACTGCGGCTACACTTGCCAGCCATGAGCCTGGCTTCTGGCTGAGTGGTGCTCCCCCTATGGGAGTGCACTGACCATGAGGGGCAGCTCCTGCATTGAGTGTCTTTCCCCTGATGGTCAGTGCACATCATAGTGACCAATCATTCTGGTCATTTCACAGTAATGGTCACTTAGGCTTTTATTATATAAACTAGAGGCCCGGTGCACAAAAATTTGTGCACTCGGGAGGGGAGGGGGGCCCCCCAGGCCGTCCTGTGGGTGCCTTCCCCTGTCACGAACAGAGTAGGGCGGATAGGGAGGTTGTGGCCCCGCCCCCTGTCACACACAGAGCCGCAGGGCAATCAGGGGATTGGGGAGCTCCCCCCTATCAGGCACAGAGCAGGGCTGATCAGGGGGTTGGGGTGCCTTCCCCTGTCACGAACAGAGTAGGGCGGATAGGGATGTTGTGGCCCCGCCCCCTGTCACACACAGAGCCGCAGGGCAATCAGGGGATTGGGGAGCTCCCCCCTATCAGGCACAGAGGAGGGCTGATCAGGGGGTTGGGGTGCCTGCCCCTGTCACGAACAGAGTAGGGCGGATAGGGATGTTGTGGCCCCGCCCCCTGTCACACACAGAGCCGCAGGGCAATCAGGGGATTGGGGAGCTCCCCCCTATCAGGCACAGAGGAGGGCTGATCAGGGGGTTGGGGTGCCTTCCCCTGTCACGAACAGAGCAGGGCGGATAGGGAGGTTGTGGCCCCGCCCCCTGTCACACAGAGCCGCAGGGCAATCAGGGGATTGGGGAGCTCCCCCCTATCAGGCACAGAGGAGGGCTGATCAGGGGGTTGGGGTGCCTTCCCCTGTCATGAACAGAGTAGGGCGGATAGGGAGGTTGTGGCCCCGCCCCCTGTCACACACAGAGCTGCAGGGCGATCAGGGGGTTTGGGCGCTGCCCCCTGTCACGCTGATCCCGGTGCCGGGAGCCTCGCTGCTCCGCTGATCCCGGTGCTGGGAGGCATATTACCCTTTTACTATATAGGATAGAGGCCTGGGGGCTGGCTGGTTTGCCCTGAAGGGTGTCCTGGATCAGGGTGGGGGTCCCCACTGGGGTGCCTGGCCAGCCTGGATGAGGGGATGATGGCTGTTTGCAGCTGGTCACACCCCCTTCAGGGTGGGGGTCCCCACTGGGGTGCCTGGCCAGCCTGGATGAGGGGATGATGGCTGTTTGCAGCTGGTCACACCCCCTTCAGGGTGGGGGTCCCCACTGGGGTGCCTGGCCAGCCTGGATGAGGGGATGATTGCTGTTTGCCGCTGGTCACACCCCCTTCAGGGTGGGGGTCCCCACTGGGGTGCCTGGCCAGTCTGGGTGAGGGGCTGAGGGCTGCTTTCAGGCTGGCGGTTGTTGACTGAAGCTCCCAACCGCTCCTTTTTTTTCTCTTTTTTTTATTTTATTCTGGGCCAGCTTTAGCTCTGGCTCTAGCTCTGAGGCTTCGTATCTGGTTTGTTTGCCGTTCTATAATCGAAACAATGTATAACTTCAGCTCTGAGATCCCGGCAGGCTGAAAGCTGGTTTCTGGGGTTTTTAGCTGCTTCTATATTTGCAACATAGTTGCTTAGAGTTGCAGCTGAGAGGCCGGCAACTCAGGCGGGGAATGTTGGAGTTCGCCACTGGAGCAACCAAGTCAGGCGGGGAACGTTGGAGTCTGCAGTCACTGGAGCAAGCAAGCCTCATGTTCGCTTCCAGCTGCCTGGCTGCCGGCCGCCATCTTGGCTGACAGTTAATTTGCATAAGGATATGCTGATTAGCCAATGGGAAGGGTAGCGGTCGTATGCTAATTACCATGTTTCTCTTTTATTAGTGTAGATACTAGTCACCGGTGCATGAAATTCATGCACAGGGATGTATCCCTCAGCCCAGCCTGAACCTTCTCCAATCTGAGACCCCTCAGGGGATGTCCAACTGCCAGTTTAGGCCCGATTCTTGTGGGATCAGGACTAAACCGGCAGTTGGATATCCCTCTCGCAATCTGGGACTGCTGGCTCCTAACCCCTCACCTGCCTACCTGCCTGCTCACCCCAACTGCCCCCCCTCCCCGCTGGCCTGATCACCCCTTACTGCCTCTGCCTCGGCCCTGCCACCATGGCTTTGTCCAGAAGGACATCCAGAAGGTCTCCCAGTTTAATTAGCATATTACCCTTTTATTAGTATAGATTTCTACTATGGATCACATATTATACCAAAATATTTTACTTCCATTAGCTCACTTAATTTTCATCACAACTCCATGGAATAGATATTAGTAGCCTGTTTAAGAGTGGGTGAGGGGAATTCAGATAGTTTCAGTGATTTTGCAAAAGACAAATCAATTACAGAATTAATCCTGGTCCTGGCTGGTTTGGCTCAGTGGATAGAGCATTGGCCTGCAGACTGAAGGTCCCAGGTTCAATTCTGATCAAGGGAACATACCCAAGTTGTGGGCTCTATCCAGTAGGGGGTGTGCAGTAAGCAGCCCATCAATGATTCTCTTTCATGGATGTTTCTTTCTCTCTCTTCCTCTCTGAAATCAATAAAAATATTTTTTAAAAAATAAGCCTGGCCAGTGTGGTTCAGTGGTTGAGCATCAAGCTCTGAACCAGGAGGTCATGGTTTAATTCCTGGTCAGGGAACATGCCTGGGTTGCAGGCTTGATCCCCAGTGTGGGGTGTGCAGGAGGCAAACAAACAATCAATGATTCTCCTTCATCGTTGGTGTTTCTATCTCTCTCTCCATCTCCCTTCTTCTCTGAAATCAATAAAAAATATATATTAAAAAAATTAAGCCAGGTCTTTGGGTTTAAAATCCACTCATCTTTATCAACAATGTGTTGAGAAATGTTAAAATTTTGTTTTTCCCCGAGTGCAGAACCTAGGAGACAGAATGTTGGTTACCACTGTCCATGACCACCCCTAGCAATGGCTGATGTGTGATAATTTTCTGGTATTTACAAACTATTTCTTGATAAGGTGTTGGAAATGTGCTGTCTCGCATTATTATTAGCATACCCTGATCTGTAGCAGGTTATAAATAATTCAGCCTGAATTTGGCAGGAACAAATGTTTGTCCTTTCCCACTTTCTGTTGGCTTGGGAGGAAATTATTTTCCCTCGGATTGTTTACTGAACAAAAATGCATTTACTTTGTTTTCTAAGCCAGCTGTGTTGTCTGGCCTATTTTCCCCCCACTGCTTCGATGAATAAATTGTGCAAAACCTACTTGCTCCAGTAACAGGAGATCCTGTTAAGAAAATGCTCAGTTAGATGGGTATGATATACCACAGCAATCTGATGTCTGGTTCAGATTTAAGAAATCAATTCTCTCCTGCTTCAAAAGAATTTTTTTATCTGGAAGACAAACTATCAACTTGGAAAATGAAAATCTTCATTCAGAACCATTCTGGGTTCTCTGATGCGTCCACAGTTGCATATAATATATGTAAAGACAGGTCAGAGGCAGTTTCAAGTGAATAGTAATGGTAACATTTTCATAGTCAGAGCTTACTGAGCCCATGCTCATAACAACATGAAAAACACACCATGCATTTGTCTACAGCATTTTATTGTTGGCACAATGGGAGGCATTTGAAATTCAGAGAAAGGAGGAGTGAAAGGTAGATTTGGAGTCAGACCTCCTAGGTTCCATTTTCAACTACATGACTTCATCTCTTGACTGAACCAAGTCTTTTACTCTCTCTGCAGCTATAAAATGTTGAGATTTCAACAAGATTCATATATAAAAGCCTTCTGTATGATCTAAAACACTATGAAAATGCAACAGTTTTTATTCCTATCATTTTGCTTCTATTTTTTTCTTTTTACTAATTTTGTAAGGTGGGTAGAGATAGTAACACCTCCAGAGTCTTACTTGAGACTTGAGCCCAGGGAGCCTTCTGATTCTGTCAAGTTTGCAAGGAGGAAGCTGAGAGTGAGGGAACTCAGATCTCCCTGGCCAGCCTTGCGATGATTTTTTAACACATACATCTCTGTGCAGAGTCCACCTCTGGGTGCTGGGAAAAAACTGAAAGGGACCACCCTCAGCCAGCTTATCACAATGGTGGTGTTACACATGGTTCAGGAACTATCAAAGAAAGTAAATCCTAATCCCTCCCTGCAAGGCACTCACAATTTATTGGGAGGGAAACATTTATGCACAATGAAATGATTGCTGCTGAGCTGACCTATTTAGCAGGCTTCCAGAACAACGGACATTGCATGTATTTTGTTTTTCGGATCCTTGGCTGAAGTCTCACTTGACTTTATTTGCTGTAAAAGCAAATGCTCTTCTGACTTCTTCTTCTTCCCCTATACCAACTGGCTAAGAATTATGGGGTCAACACTCTTTTCATGCAACAGAGTAAAGCAAAAGTATCAGTTTACTTGTGGTCCACTGTGTGGGGTTGTGCATCTTCTGCTGTTCAAGGGTACCATCCTTACTACCCTCTGTGTCCCTAACGTATAGCAGGTAGCATTTATTTCATGGTTACAGCTCTCTAACTTACAGTACACATATGCCCACCATGGTTCTAAAGAACTACAGCCTTGTGGAGGGAAGAAAAGTGATAAACCAAAGAACTTATATACTTACTAGAGGCCTGATGCATGAAATTCATGCAAGGGGCTTGTCCTCGTCCCCACCTCTGCCTCAGCCCCGCCCCGCCCCCCCACAGCTTTGTTTGGAAGGTCATCTGGAAGGACATCTGGTCTAATTAGCATATTACACTTTTATTATTATAGACATGCATAGACAATGGACACAGGCAATAGGGTAGTGAAGACCCTGGGGGAGGTAAGGCCTGGGAGGAGAGGGGTAAATGGGTGAAAATGGGAGATATCTGTAATACTATCAACAATAAAAAATATATTAAAACAAAAATAACTACAGCCTTGTGAGATTAGTTGCTAAGATGGTGGCCACTCAGAAGCTAGAGCGTGGAAAATGTGGTTAGTCCAAATTGAGGCACATTGTAAGTGGGAAATATAACCTTGATTTCAAAGATTTAACAAATGAAAAAGAAGATAAAATACCTCATCAGTAATTTGTATACTAATTATTTCTTGAGATGATAATATTTTGGATAGATTAGGTTACATAAAATATAGTATTAAAATTATGTATATGTTTCTTTTTACTTTTTTAAGCATGGCAACTAATGAAATGGCAATTACATATGCATTTGCATTATGCTTCTATTGGATATTGCTGATTTAGTCTTTGGTGTTTTCAGAGGATTTGTCAAACTACTTCTTTCTCCATGGTGATTTCCCTGTTGGTGGCCTTTGGTGTTCATTGCTAGCAACTTTCAGGTCAGACATCCTAATTCAGCAGAGACAGTCAAGTATTGGCCCCTCAAAGAGAAGGGGTCAGACTCTAGATCCCTCCTTTTCCAGGAGGTTTCTTTGTGAGTCTGCACATTTCCTGATCCTGCCTGCCAGCTAGCTGTGCATATAGAAGGGAATGTGGAGCATTTACCTGTTTTCCATTTATGAAATTTAAAGTTACTCTTGTGACTCAGAGAGGAGACCAAGAGACAAGTTGGTGCCTCCACCCAGACTGAGGTAAAGTGGTAGTGCTTTAAGTGCATAATTTATAATGCAACGTGACAAGCCACTTAATTTGTTTTATTCTTACCATCTGTAAAGTGGGCATAGCATTACATGCCTATTTGGGTAACCAAGTGCAGAAAGTGGTTGGGAAGTCATATAACACTGGGACCACCCCTCCTCCCCTCAAAAACAACAACAACAACAGAAAAACACAGAGAGATGAAATAATCAAGTGTGCTTAAATGGTGTCCTCCGCATATCATCTTGTCTCAGAGAGAAAATCGAAAAGAATCAGCTGATGTGGTAAAAATCAGCTAGAGATGAGGCACTCCAGAAGTGTAAGAAATGTGTGAGAGCTTCAGGCATCCCATTGTCCAAGCACTGACAACATGCTTATTACCTTGGGGCCAAAATAAATTCTCTGCTGATCCCACAGCCAGATCACCATCCTCCGATAAAGCATTCACCCTGTAACAAAATTTCGAAATCTTTAGAAAAATCTTAGTGTGGATTATAGCAAACATCTTAGTACATCTTTCTCAGCAAGGATTTTGAAGCGCCGCTGGGGTGAATTTTAAATATAGTGTTATTAACATAATATCCCTACTTATAGCCCAGGAAAATGCAGGGAGGCACTCAGAATTCTACTTGAATATGAAAGGTGGAAACCTGAATTCTTTTTCACTGTGAGTGCAAAACCTGTGTGAAGTGGTAACCCATGGGACTCAAAGCCGCTGCCCAGGAGAACTTCTGGGCTGGTCAGGTGATTTTCTGAAGCCATCACTCTGAAAATGCTAGGCTAACTTTTCAATGTAAAAAGAGACATTGGTACTATGTACCTCCTCAGTAACTATAAAGTGATTGAGATGTTAAAAGGGGTCCTCATTGTATTAGTGGGAATGGAAATAAGGAAAGGGCCTTGACTTTATTGCAGTTTGGCCATGTATACCAGGACACATGGAAGCTGAGGTTTACCTTTAACTGGTATTACAGGTTTTGATGGGTGGTGGTGGGGGTTAAAAACCCTGGGCTGAGATGCCCAAGTGGCTCCAGGTGGATAAAAGGCCCCTCTGCTCAGAACAATCTGCTCTCCCACTGGCGCCTCTTCTAAAGGGGGTCATCAGGTGAAATCTGTGACTAGAATCCTAAAATTGAACTGAAAATACATGCCCACAAACATATATGTAAACAAAATACCCATTCATAACAGCCTCATTAACAGTAGACAACAAAACAAAAGAAATGTTCACCAACAGGTTAAAAAATGCAAAAATGTGGCATAGTTGCTCAGTGGAATACCACTGAGCCATAAAAAATAATGAAGCATTGATAAATAAAGTACCATGGTTGAATCTAAAAAACCTTACATTTGGGCAAAAGAAGCCAGAAAATTATGTACTATATTGTTATATTTATATAAAGTTCTAGAACAGCAGAAACTAAAATATGGTGACAGGTACCAGAGCGTAGTTGTCCCCAAGGGGTGATATTTGACTTGACGAATGTGGCACTAGCATAACATTTGGGGATGATGAAAATGTTCTGCAACATTATTGGGCTGTGGTTTGCACAAATGTATACATTTATCAAACTCATCACAGGTACACAAAATGTGCACTTTACTGTATAAATCATACTCATATTTAATAGAAGAAAAGAAAACATTTTTCAAGTTTAAATGCTCTTTCTTTATATCACAGCCTTTGGGAGCCTATGGGCTGAATCCGAGTTCAAGATTTATCCATATGAGCAGTCTTCTCTCCTCCAGGGCTTTTAATGACATTTCTGTCCTTCACTATTTTCCCAAGAAGTTCGGAGAGAAAGGAAAGTAGCCCAAACATGAGTGGGCTTTTCTAACCAGAGAAAGGGTTTGATTCTAAAGAGCAGAGAACAATTCGTTCATTAGAACATCTAGATTCAGAAACTGTTTTACTGATCATTGATCTATAATGGTTCCCTTAGCAACTAGCAACTAATATCTGAAATAGAATGTGGAGTTTGAAAAATAAAAAATCTTGGATTATTTTGGTCATATTTTCCAAAGGGAAAAAATGCATCTTTGATTTCAAACAGAATAAAGCTAAAGATGACATAGCTTTAAAGTAGATATAAACTGGTCTCAGAACATACATTTCTACTTCCTAGAGAGTAAGTCAAGTTGAATCAAGCCTCTGGCTTATGTGTGTTGATGAATCACATTTAAATAAGATGCATGATGATCAAGTCAGTCTGGATGTGGACCATCAAAGGCAAATGATGTGCCACACACTTTATGATTTTCAGATTCTGAGAAATGTAGCAATCTTGTCTCAGTTGGTACTAAAGTGGTCTCAAATAAACACCAAAGGAGCATGGGGATTCTATTAATGTTAATTAATAATAATACTTAGCTTCAGTTTCCTGACTTTGATGGTTTCCCTTCTTTTTGACTTGTAGTCATAAGATGACGATGATCATGATAATGATGAGGATGCTGATGATGGTGGTAGTGGTGGTGATATAGATACTTATGAGAATGTCAGCTGTCAAGGTGAATATGGGTAGCAAATTATAACCCACAATAATTCCACAATAGACTTACCTTGCAGACTTTCCTCCATTCTTCTGCTCACACTACCCTATCATATCAAGACTATGTTCTCTGACTAATTTACAAGACCAATCATTCTTGCTCCTACAGTTTCTGTAAAGGCAACCTTCCCACCATCATATGATCCATATATGCTTATTCTTCTAATAGGAAGGTTCTACCTGGCATAAAAAAGCAAGCTCCTGATTATAAAGGAACTGTGTATTATCTTTATACACATTTTCTTTATCTTTTCCAATTTTAATTGAGCATACAAAATAAAAGACACTACATTTAGCAGATATGAAAGAACATACTCATTAAATAATTCCAATGCATTTATAAATATGAAATGGATAGGTAGATAGGTATGATAAAGCTATAGCATATCTACAATCCTGAGCAAAAAGATTTTCTAAAATAGCTATGTTATTGGACATTGGTTTTCAAAAGTTCAAAAGACTGCAATGAAAGTTTTTATTTTAAGAGCAATCATAGAAAGAACCAACTGACCTTGCTCTTCTCTGTCTCAAGACTGAAAATAAACAGTGAAAGTGTATCTTAGTGGTTTGCAAGTGATTCAGAGCAGGATGCTCAGCTATTAGAAAGCCATCGATTGGGCTGGAGGAAATGAGTTGGCTACAGCATGAGATAGAAGCCAATGCCCAGGATTGGGAGATCAGGGAAGGATGCCAAGGTGCACGGCATTTCCTGGCAGAAACCCAAGCTCAACTCTACAGGCCTGCTCTTATTCAAAATCTAGGCTTTCCAGCCTTTCCAGAAATCTTACCTTGCTGTTCAATATTTTTCATTCAAGATTCTTGATATTAGTATAAAACTTTCCTCAATCACAGTCTCCAAACTCACATTTTTAGGTTAAAATCCATTCATTGTCCTTAGACTGACTATTTCTTTAGACTGACAATCAACACGATTCAAAGACACTATTTTCAGAAATATTTCTCACTCTGAAAAGTAAGCAAATTTGCCAGGACTGTTACTCAGAACAAAATCTTAATGGTTCAAAACTATCAAAGCCATTAGCCACTCTCACCAGACTGCTTCCAATAAAGTGTATTGGGAAGTGTCGTGGTCAAACGGGAAACCAGCAGACATCAGTTCTATTCTGGGCTTGACTTCTGTGTGACCTTGAGCAATCCACTCCATTTTTCTGCAGTTCAGTTTGCTCAGGTTTCAAAAATTGCAAAGATAATGCCAGGATGTTGTGGAGAGTCATCAGATTAGCAAGACGCTTTGGACCTCTGAGACACAGCTAATGTAGAAATAGAGGGTACCAAAGGCTTGCCTCACAGCAATTCATCTTACATTCTATGACTGTATTCTTCTTTTTCTTTTCCTTACTGCATTCAAGCTCCGAGAATTATTCTTTTCAAATACTGCTTTGTTCTATTTGAATTGTTGCTCGGTTACAAATGATGAGATAAATGCATACTCTACTGAAATCAGTTCATTTCGATGCAAAATGCAAGGAAGATTGAGGGGGTACTTATAGAAAGTAAGTGATTAATTTGATGATAATTCATAATTTCCTGAATATTAAAAGGGTCTCCTGGCTTCTGTGTCCTTTTTCTAACCATACAGTCTAACATTGTTTTACTAACACCGCCTTATATCTACCAAGTGATTACTAGCTGCCAGGCATTTTGCTGAACACTTCGCTTGCATTATCTCATTTAGTTCTCTCACAAGTCCCCGAGAGGTGTTTTTATTAGTGTCCTCATTTTACGGACCAGAAAACTGAGTGAGGATTAGAAAAAAATCAGTCACTCCAGTTGTCAAGAGCATCACTGTCATTCAACCCTGGATCTCTTAGCTTCTTGCCACTAACTTATATTTTCCCCAAATGAGTGATTGCCAAACATGAGTAAGCTGTTGAATATTTGCCATGCTTGTTAAAGATGCAGCTTCCTGAGACACATAGAAGACAGTACTGATACTATGGCTCATTCATTGCATGTTAAAGGCACATCCAGGAGGGGCCCTGCTGTGGACTCAGTGAGGACTGAGGGTCAGAACAAAGGCCATAGATAGGCCTCCTGTTGCCATGTTGAGATAAGTAGTTGGGCACAGCAAATTTTATGACACTCAGTTATTGGCTGATTAAGCAAGTGTGACTAGAAATTGACAAAATGAAATTGTGATTATGCACAATTGGTTCAATCCTTACTGGCCTGTGGCTGCCATGGGAGATTGCAATAAGAGTTACTGTAAGTCAGGGTTTCTGAACCTCAGCACTGTTGACATTTTGGACTAGATAATGTGTGTGTGTGTGTGTGTGTGTGTGTGTGTGTGTGTGTGTGTGTGTGTGTTGTGTCTGTGTGTATATTGGGGAAGGGATTGTTCAGTACATTGTGGGATGTGTATCAGTATCCATGTTCTCTAATTACTAATAGTGAATAGCCTGCCCTCCCCAGTTGTGAAAATTAAAAATGTCTCCATACTTTTTCAACTGTCCCTTGAGCAGCAACTTACTCTTGCTGGAGAGTCACTGTCCTATGCTCTATTGGATGGCTCAAGACACTAGGGAGGTCCCACTGTGGAAGTCTATTTCCCCCATAACTCTTCTTACTTAAAAAGAATTTGTAAAGACTCCAGAGTTCAATAAAACCTGCACTTTGCACTTAAGACATCTATATTCTGGTAAAGAAAATACCATATTTGCATGTATAATAACAATATAAAGTGTTAATGGCTGTGAAAACTGTAAAAAAAATTTCCCACCCAATCGTAGCTTCCCACCTGAGACACCTGGAGAAACCCTGCATTTAGGGACTGGGGTAGAAAAGCAATCCAAACAAGAAAAGAGAGAAGACCAATCCAAAATGAAGCCTGAGAACCACAGTTTGTAAAATTCGTGGAGGCCAATCGATGGGTGTTAGGGGCATGAGTCGGCCAATAAGGCTATGTGTTGCACAGAGGGGGAGAGAGAGGATGTGGAACAGCCAGGAGCCTGAGCAACCAGCCTCGTTGGCTATAACTAGAGCACTTTGAGCTGAGGGGGCAGCAGGAAGATGGCAGCGAGTGAGGAATGACAGATGAGACAGTGAAGGCAGAAGAGAAAACCACTTTGAGAAAGCACTGTTTCAAAAAGAGTGAAAGTTGGTGCGGAGGCTAAGGACCATTTAAGCTGATGTAGTCACAGAATGGTTCCAGGACTAGACAGGTTGGGTCAGAACAGAATAAAGGTGTGAAAAGTGATGTGGCTTCAGCAATTAAAGGTCCTTTGACAATTTTGCACTGCACAAAGAAAGGTCAGGAAGCAGTTGGCCAGGACTCCGTTTTTTTTTTTTTGTTATTTTAAAAGCATGGAAAGAAAAACAGTCACAGGTATGGATCTCTTCTTTTTGGCTGACAGTTCCTTGAGAAATCACAGAAATAAGAGGCCTTTCTCTTTAGGCCTGTAAGAGCCAGATAGCTCTTTAAAACATTGACCTTTCTCAGGCCTGCAGTTGGTGCTGTGCTCAAAAAGTTTATCAACTGCCACACTGGGACAAAACAAGGCAAAGCAAACCAAAACACTCAGATGTGTAGTGTGTACTGATTTCAGTCGTGCAAATACTTCCCCATCACTCATTTTTTTAAAAAAATTGAATTTATTGGGGTGACATTGGTCACTAAGATTATAGGTTTCAAGTGTACATCTCCACGATACATGATCTGTATATTGTATTGTGTGCCCACCACCAAATTGAAATCCTTCTGTCACCATACACTCAACCCCCTTTATCCTTCATCACTACCACCCCTTTTTTTCTCTAGAAACCACCGTACTGTTGCATGTGTCTAGGAGTTTTTATTTGTTTTTCTTGTTTGTTCATTTATTGCTTTCAGTTTTATATCTCATATTTGAGTGAAATTATATGGTTCTTAACTTTTTCTGACCTCATTTAGCATGATATTCTCAAGATCCATCCATGTTGTCTTAATGGCATTATTTCATCTTATGGCTGAGTAGTATTCCATTGTGTGTATGTACCACATCTTCTTTATCCAGTCCTCTATAGGAGGAACTTTGGTTGTTTCCATGTCTTGGCCATTGTGAATAATCGCTCCTGTTAAGATGCCATTAGAGCCATTGGAAAAGGGATTAGAATGAGGTGCACTCCATGGATTTTGTGAGCCTCTGTGGATAGCACATGGGTGTGGCCTCAGTCTCTTCTAAGTCATGCTTCCAGGAGCACCATCTTCTGGCATGCATGCCTTGACTAAATATTTGGGTAGAACTAAGAATTTCAAGGGAAGCACTCTCCAAGTGTCCACTTGGCTCCATGTCATATTTTCAATTTTTGTGGCTTTGCATCTGTATCTCCACTTAGAATGTGCATGAATGGTACACTCATCAAGCACAACGCCAACTTGGAACTTGTAGGACAAATGTGATCCACCAAAGATTATTTTTTAGAACAACAAAAAATAAACCAATAGGAAAAAGGTGGCAGAAATCAATGGCTCGTGAAAATAGAATTTAAATTGGTAGCCTTTGTGGTTCAGTTATCCAGAGGAGACTTTGATTTCATGCCTTTGGACAGACAGTAGCTGCTGTGCTTATCTGTGTTGTTCTGTTGCCATGGCCATGTGACAGACAGATGCACTCCAGGCCCCGGGAGCAATCTGCAATCCTGACAATGGCTTAAGACAGAACAGTTTCTATTCTCTGAGCAGGGGAGTGGGGATGGACAGAACACAGGGCTGAATTCACTGTATCTAGAAGTTCTCACATTTAATTCCACTGAAGTTACCCATGAGACTGGGGCATTGTAAAAAACTTCCCACATAAGAAACATAGTCTTGGAGGAAACCTTCATGTACCCTTGTCTTCTGTTTCTTTTTCATTACAGGGGTTCCAGGAATAAATCTGCTCTACCCATCAGTGTCATCAATCTAAGATCCAAGTGGCCACACACATATTATCCAATTACCCACTAAAATGTTTTTGGGGAATAGTTTTTAAATAATATATTTTCATGTTATCAAAACATGTAAAAAAAAAAAACCTAACAGTGAATAATGAAGGAAAGGAAAAACACCTAAAATCTGAGAGGCCCCTATGTCATTTTGTCTTTTTTCTTTCTAGCTCTTTTCTATTGGTTTTCTACTATATCATTTCATCCCCAAGGTGTTTAGAACAACAGTGTGTGTTTCCAGTTCATATCCTACTATTGGAAAGAAGTATTAGTGGGTAGATGCCAATGAGAGAAATAAACATGTTAGCATATCCCACTTTCTACCTTTTCTGGTCCCAACTCTGTAAATCACAGACGTGAATACAGGCTGGTGTAAACAGTCAGAATATTTAATTCCCTCGTTTGAACTCAAGGAAAGTGTGGGTTGGAGGGCTCTCTGGGAAAGAGCGCAGACCTTGTGTTTGTTTAATTACTGGATGCTGTTGAGTTACCTCATTAGGCCCATGCAGATTTAATGATGCTTTACTGAGGGCGCATTGGAAGGTCCCTGCAGAGGGCAAAAGATTGTTTTCCTTGAATATTTCTAAGGCATTTGTAACCTCTTCTCTATAATTGCCCTATTTGTTTATGACTTTCTTTTAATAGCACAGGCCTTTTCTTAAATGATTGCATTTTTAGCCTATCATCATTCCTCTTGCACAGCTCTGTGGATTCTTCTTGCTGAAGAGCTGATGACCCATTGTTACTGAGCCTCTGCACCATGGACGGTTGGGGTCACTGGAATTTCATCTGTTTACCCCTTATAACACCTGCCCCAGTGACCAGTAATGGTGACAATCTCTGGCATTTTCAGGATTTGAGAATCTATCGATAGACTTTTTCACAAACGTTAGCTCAGTCTATCACCCCATTGCCGGGAAGGAAGCAGGATTTTATTGGGGATGGTGATACAAGGGAAGCATTTGGAACAATATTTTGTAGCAGTTTGGAGGTAAAGGTCAATCATCTGTTGTCTTGAACTTCTCTCAACATTGTGTTTTGTTTTTTTTATCAGAAAAGAATCCATTATCTATTTAGACAATATCCTTTTTCACAGAAGTCTTTAAGATTGTTTTTGTAGCTGTGGCTTAGCAGGACAGAGCTGGGTCATCTATGAAATCATTTCCTATGTGTCTCAGTGCTTCTCTTGCTGTTGATGGTAGATGATGGATCAGGTTTTTATGGCTCAACATAACATCTCTGGTGCCATGGTGATCTACATGGCCAAATCCCAAAGGAGGGAGGCTTCTGAGGACTGTACCATCTAAAAGCTCAAACAAGAAGGTGCGGCCATCAGAGAAGTCCTTTGGGAAAAAATGCCTCTGCATTTGAGTTGGAAGTCACATTTCTAGACTTGCTCCTCTAATCTCTGATGTTAGCAGTAAGCAAATGTGCTGTTAGGGTATCAGGACTGGAGTAGGCTAAACTAGAATTGGATTGGGAAAGGTATGCTAATGGGCAATGGGGTTTATACATTTTCATGAAATAAAACAAATAACTTGCTCCCTTGGGTGGAGTCAGAAACATGGCGGCTTCTACCCCTGGGTTTCATTCAGGCACCAGGATGTTAATGTTTTTTTTCTAATATTCTGCAAGACTCTCACTCTTTTATCCCTGATGAATAAAGGGCGACTTTACCAAAAGTTGTGTGTATCAGGGGTTCAGGTAATAGTAAGGATGTGATTATCCCATCTCAAATGAGTCTTAGAGAGATTTTCCTAATATTCATAAGGGTTCAGATTTAAGATGGAATTTCAGTCCAATTCTTTTGATATCAGGCTTTCTAACTATCAACCCAATTTTAAGTCCCCTCCATTGCTGTTGTGCCTGCACACAGAGTGTTCAATAAAGCTTTGTTGAACTGGATTGAATGAAACTGGAGGCCAAAGAGGAATTTAGATCTGCCTTTCCAATAAAGGCAATTTTCTCTGTACCAGATTTTCAGCTTCCTATTCTGCCTCTGAGTTCATTTGATAAGAGACTAGATTTGGGCTTGTTTTAGTAGATAAGTTCAGTTAATATTTGTTATAGGAAAGTGGGATTAGTGCAGATAGGTGGGGAATGAATTATACATTCTCTGTGCAACTGAAGGTTGTTAGAAAAACGTGCAGCTGCCAGTGGTTTCTGAGTGAGCCATGAGCAGAGAAGGCTGGAGGTGATTTCCAAATGTTCCACTTTCTATTTATTAGATTCACTTTGGAAATGGTGAACTGGAATGATTAGGTTCTTCACTCAAATGAAAAAAGAACTTTTTCAAAGAGAAAGTGACACATATCTATGTAAATATGGAGAAGGCAATTCTGAAGGCTGGCAGAGAGTGCAGGCAAAGGGGGTTGGAGAAACACAGGAGCTGAGTTGTGGGTATATTGAGTCAATATAGGTAAGAAGCCAAAAAGAAGGGTGAGACATAGGAAGAGTCAACTCAACTGGCAAAACAGACCCTGGCAAGAGAAGCCATTCTAATGCAGAGTCCAATTGACACTGACAATATTACAGGAACAGAAACTCTCTGTACAATGCAACTTGAGGTTAAGATTGGGTAGTAATAATAGCTAATAGGGCATCTTTCATCCTGCAATCCCATGTGCCAGGTACTGTGCTAAGTACTTTGCATGAATTACCACATTAAATACCCCCATGGACCCCTATGTTCCAGGGACAATCATACACAATTTACAGATGGAGACATACTCAAAATACTTTGATCTCTTTGTCCCAACTTATAAGCCCAAAGTGGAGAACTCAAATACAATCTCAGATAGAGTTGGTGTTGGACTGTTATGGATCACAGTGCATCATAGTGCATGTAAGCTTCTTTGGAAAGGAAAACCAGAGAGTGAGCATGAATGTTATTTGAAGTGCTCTATAGGGAGATGCATTTGAAGCACTAAGACTTGGGATTTTTATGGGGTTCTTAAGTCCTTTTCTATCATTAGGAAAACACTGTTTTGAAGAGGAACTATCCATTCCTCATCAGATCATGGGGCTCAGATTAAGGATGATTGTCTTTCTCTATTTAGGATTGACTTATACAAAAGCAGGGAAAACATGGACAGGTAGATACTAGTAGGGTTGACCATGTTGTTCCAATGAGAGAGGCAAAAGAGGGAAGATTGTTTGGTTGTCACTCATTATTATATACCCTATCAGTTCTGTTTCTCTGGAGGATCCTGGCAATATAATTCAGGATATGGAAGTATAGAAATTGGATCTTTCTAGGTGATGCTGATACCCAGGAGAGAAGATAGAGTAATTTCTAGCTTGTCCAAGGCTCCTTCTGTATAATTGTTCACTTCATGTTGCCTCCCAATAATAAATTCTACTTCACAATTTAAAAAGGAACTGCAGATTTGAGGTCTTCATAAAATTAGATGAGACCTAAATTTGGCAGCCAGGTCCCTACTCAGATGTAGAGAGAACCATGGGCCCCGCCAATGTCCAAGGGAAGGGAGTCTCTGCTGTTTATTCAACACATACTATGCAACAAGCATGCTCACACATCTTATCTTTTTTTAATCTTCACAAAATATACCCTTGTCTCCACTTTTAGATGACAATCAATGCTGCTGAAACCCAGAACTCACATTCTCACCATGACAACAAGCTCGCATCCTAAAACTGGGCCAAAGAATGGATGGAATGCACTCCCAGATTCTTATCCAAAACTCCTAGTAGGAGAGAGTCCAGGGGGCTGAGATGTGTAAGACTGATGGGTTCTGCTTAGGACCCTGATTCCAGTCTCACATCTCCTGCCTTGCCTTGTGCCTCTTTATCACCAGCCCCATATGCCTATGTGGTACACATGAGCCCGGGGAAGATGCCAGGCCCTGGCATGCAATGCTTGTTTTATAGCCAAGCACACCTGCTTCCTGCAGCTTGCCAGACCCTTTAGCTACTGGCTGTTGGGATGGATGATTTTCTATCTCCCTTTAGACCCCATGCCTGTATTTAGTTTGCATAGAAGAAATAACTCCTCTATCCCCCCCTGTCTCCTTCCCTCCCTCTCTCTCTCTCCTTCTCTCTTTCTACCCATGTCTTCTCTTTCTCTCTCCCTCTATCCTTTCCTTCCCTCTTTTTTTTTTGATAGGAATTTGTTCTCATTTTACAAAGATAAAAAAAGAATCAAAACCTTTTCTGAATGCTTTTGCTGACACTTGTAGATAGGGCCCATTTCATGCAAAAGGCCCGTGCCTCTGGCCTATTCCCCTTCATCCTTCATTTGGTTCTCCTACCCATCCATTTTCCTTGTTGCTTTTTCTTCCTGCAGGATTTTCACCAAGCCCTAAACACAGGTGTTTGTTCTGACTGATGCTCTGCTGTTTGTCATGCAAATAGGATTTTACTTGAAACATAATTTTAATTTGATAGATGTTCTGGTTGTTTGTCATGCCAGCAAGATCTTGCTAGCAGACATTTTTATCCAACTTTGATAATTCCCACATTCCCACAGTTCCTCCAATCATTTGGTCTTGTTATGTAAGACCCAGGATTTAGTGGAATTAAAACCACTTTGATTATATTCATTAAATTCATCATCCATAACATTTTCACATACCTCATAAATGCATCTTTATAATGGATTTTTTAAAATGGCTAAAGATAACAATGATTTTTCAATGTTTGAAAAATACATATGTACACATACATATATACATATTTATACATATGTATGCACATATACATACATATCTACAATGCTATGTTCTTGAGTTTACTTTTCATTTATATTCATAATAATAAGACTTATTTTGTTCATTGATAAAAACAAACAAGGGATCTAGATCCTGATGTTGAGTTTCAGATACAGAGAAGAACATCAGTAGTGAAGATCTGGGGTTGTTGGAATGCCATATTCCTGGATGGAAAGGTGAAAAGAGTCCGTAAACAGCTGTAATGCAGAGTGCAATAGGAGTTGGGGTGTGCAGAGGATGCTAGGGATCAGCCCAGGGAGCAGAGGAGGAGTGCCTCATTATCTCAGGATAATTCACACTGAGGTCAGACAACTAAAAGTGAATCCATGGAAACAAAGAGGCATATTTTGGGAAGAAAATAAAAGCAAGTTTGACTGGGATAATGTATGAGAAATGAAACTGACTTTGAAGCTCATTGTGATGAGTTTTTCCTGTGTTATATTTAAAAATCTAAGCTACAAGTGCAATTGAGATTTAATTCGTAGGATGAACAAATAATAGATTAAGTTGGTTTCATTGTTTTGAAGGTGGCTGCATTTTATTATAGACATATGGGATTGGGATAAGTATTCTTTCCTTTCCAACAGTTTTTCATACCACAACCTTAAAGAAAGAACTGTTTTAAAAAGTATTTAGTACTTTAATCACCATTCCAAAAGCCCTTCTTAATCTTTTGATAATCAAATTAGTTGCTTTTGAGATACTTTAGGATTCTCTTTATAGTTTGTCCTTTCTTCAGTTGTTAACTGATTAAATTCTGCCATCTTCTTATCTACCAATGGTTTTACAGAAGAATTGGAAAATTCTGTAAGACCACTTTTAATACTGTGTATTGTATTCTTCAAGTTGGAAATACCATATCAAAACAACAGATGCATTTATAACTGAGAATCGAACCAACCAAAACATTGACACGGCATATCAAGGTGAATGCCAGTGTTAAAAGAGAGATAAGTGAGAGTAGTGACTCATATTATAGATGACTATTTCATTAAGAAACATTTTTTAGATTTTTTTCAACTTTTGCTTTCCTTGAAACTGTGTGACTATGGGGGCAAAAACAGGAAGAACTGAAGCAGCTGTAAGATCTTCAGTCAAGAATCACATCTAAGGGGTGTTTGGTGGGTTGGCAGCAAGAAGAAAGGGAGTGCTCAAAATCCAAAGATGCAGGAAATAGACCAGAAAGTGGAATGTCAGGGTCACTGGCTTATTCCACAGGCCCTGGGTGAGGCTTACATTTGCTGAATGTGGTTGCTTCTGGGGGCTGAAGTAGAAATGATGGACACCCTAATATTGCCATGATATCAGAGATTAGCCTGTAGGAGGTTGTATTAGGGAGTGTTCTTAGGGTCCACACCTGTGGCAGAAAAAGGAAGGATTTGGCAGAGGGTGATGACAAGTTGCAACATAGTCTTATCAGAAGCTTCAGCCAACCTTTGGAGGCTGGGATGAGCCTTCAGAGTTGCTCTGAGCTGAGGGTGAGGGATCTGATTATGCCTTCACATTGAGCAGTCAGTCCCAGGATGTTGATATGAGTTTGGGCAGGAGCCCTGTTTGGTGGAGGCAATCTCTATAGGATGCTAATGGGTGAGGCTGTCTGGGAGGACATCCTTGAAGCTTGAGATGATAATAATAACTTATGTTTATTGAAAGCTTACTATTTACTACATGTATGCCATCACTACTTAAGGTACTTCATTTGAATTAGTGTTTTTTTTTAACTTATAACAAACTTATAGAAAGATGCTGTTTCATCCTCACTTTAAAGATGATGGAATTGAAGTTTAATTAATAAATGGAATATCACTGAGCCTGCTGTTTATAGTCCAATACCCTGCTCAAATTATCCCCATTTATTAAACAACTCCGGGGAAGTCTCCCTCATCACCAAGCACATCACATGAGCTATCCTTCTTCAAGTCACACATTCTTCATCCAGCACATTGTGGTACCATTATTTCTTCTTCTCCTTCCACTTTTTTTAAAGTTAAGTGTGCCTTACACAGCACATTTCTTCTCTATTGTTTCCTATAAGGAAGGGATACCTATTGCTCCATATTACAGAGGAAAACATGAGATCATTTCTTCATTCATTTACAATGTCAAGAAGTAGATAATCAGCATTATTGTAAAACATAAAATGTTCAAAATTTAGGAAGTGTCAGTAATAAACCCATTAAACAAAGTAACTTCCCTCAGCAAGCTTATAGCCCAACTACTTACAGAAGTTAGACGGCTCCCAAAGTCATAGATGAGGCAACGGGCAACATTGGGGCTGTCACTTTGACCTGTGGACGCCAGAATCCCCATGCTTGCCCCTAGGCCACCTGAATCTCAGGCCTTTATTACCACCTTCCGTCACCTGAACACAAAAGGAGGGGCTGCTCCAGGAAAATCTGTGTTGGTCCTTCCAGTCCCCACATTAATGGCTTTATAAGGCAAAGCCTCCTAATTCTCAGTTCTTCTGACCAATTGCTTGTATCTTCACACCTTAAGGCTTCATGCATTTTTATTTATAGCCTTATCTATAATAAGCCTGGAAAAATATGATTCGGATTTTGAAGTGATGATTTCAGTGCAATGCCTACCCCCAGGTAGGAGCATGAACCAAAATACCTTTAGCACTTTTATTCTACCCTGGGTGCTCTCTCTTCTTCAGAAGCAGAGGTACCGCTGGAGTGGAGAAAATACCAAGGATGAGTGGAAGTGATACAGATGTCTAGAAAGGCCTGAAATAAGTAATGAAGAATTGATCCCTACAGAATGGATTTCCACAGTCACTACTGTACTCAGTGGGTGCCCAACAATGAAGCCTTTTTTACTGTCCTATCTGAGGTTCTCTTGGTTGATGGAAGTTGAGTGGCTCTATAAGTAGTTTTCTTACTCTCTACAGTTATGACAATTGTATACTATTTCCTTCTCAACTACTTGAGCTAAATATGTAGTAACTAACAATACTTAGGTAGTAAATGCAGACATATAGATATCCTGGACCAGGAACACGGGAAGAAACTACTAAATCTAATAATTGCTCAACTGTGGCTCTGTCATCATTTAAGAATGCCTTCTTTTAATGCTTTATATTAATTATGTTCACATATACTGAGCAGTTTTAAAATAACAGTGTAAAGGATGAGTTCTATCATGCCTGAGTTTCCTATTATGTGCAAGAGGTTATGTAAAGCAATTTTTAAATGATTTTATTTACTCTTCCAACTTGATACCAGATACAAATTATTTGAGAACCTTTAGATTTTAGAGGCAGAACCAGAATTTGGGCACAGGTTGTCTGTGGCAAAGATTGCTGAATTCCCTAGTCACAGTGGTTCACCATAATCCCTGTCGATGGACAGGTAGTTAAGTGTTGTTATATGTATCTGTGTCTCCTGGGTCTTTTGAGCATGGCATGGGGCTCTCCAAGGCTGGTTGGTAACACCATTTCTTGAGCTCCAACCATTGTCAGGCATTGGACTTGACACTGAAAAGGGAAATATAAAACAGATGCAGATCCTTCCTCAGTGGGTTATAATTTGTAAGGAAATAGTACTGTACCATTTGTAAGTGCTATGGCAAAAATATATGCAAAAATATGGCTTACATTATTGAATTTTATCATACTAATCACCTGTGAGATATACAAGAGCAGGTATTATCTCCTATTTTGGGGTCTGAGTTTACTCATTTGTCAAATGGATTCCTGGTTGATACAGTATCTGATATAAGATGGCCAAGTACTACTTATAAGTAGCAGACCGTACTTCTGGTCCAGTGTAATCTCATGTATACAACCTCATGTATACAATCTCATGTATACTATGCAACAACTGCTACTATAAAGTTAAAAAATACAATGAAAAAGTCTACCTAAAGTGCTATGAAAATTGGAGGAAAGTTAAGAAAAAGGGAAGGGATAAAGGAAAATATAAAAGTGTGTAGCAGGTCTTCTATGCATGAAGCATTTGGTATATTTTAGTTTTTCAAAGAGAAAGAGAAGTAAAACATTTCAATCAGGATTTCATAGCTAGTAAGTGATAGAGTCAGGAATGAAATTCATGCCCTTTTTACCCTCAAACCTGGCTTCATTTCACCACCCACATTCCCAGTCTCAGAGAAGGGCATTTTAGCTGAGAGGAAGACTATTTCTGGGGCTCAGGAGTACTGTAGTGTCGCTCTTAGGACAAAGACTAAATTCCATTTTTCTTTTTCAATGCATATCATTGTGCTAATTGATAGCAGGCCACAGTGAAAATAAAAACATTAACTTTACATCATTATGAAAGTTGTGGTCTTTTTCCTTTTGGTTCTGTTGATATCATTGATAATTGGATCAGACTCTGGATAGAATAAAAAATAAAGATAACTGTTCCAGCCGAGATGACTTATATATTTTGTTGCTAAATATAAGTGTTAACAAAGATAAACCACGTCTTTTTATTTAGGAAACCAGTGCTTGCCACACATTTCAAAGTAGAGGTTTACTTATAGGTGAAAAAAAAGGAGTGTTCATAAAACCAAAGGACAGAACTTATGGTAGTCTCTTGTTTTATTTTCTGGATTTTTCTGTGTCCGTTCTTTTTGGGCACCTGGAAAAATAGAACTTCCAAGGCCTTTGAAGTAAAATGGAGCTATCTGAATATTTCTGGTCAATGGATTATGAGCAGAGGTGATAAGGACCAAGCATTCAGTTACTAATGTGAGAGCCTCCAGTTCTCTCATTCTACTGGTGTGTTAACTGGAAATGTTTGAATGTTTGTTGCTTCACCAGCCCAGGTTCCTGAGTGATTCCAATGAGAAAATCCTCCACCTACACCCTCTGTCTTTGCTGATGTACAATGGACATGTAGTGTAAATAAGAAATGCAAGGGTTTTTCTTATTTTAAATATTGAGCTTTTGAGGTCATTTGTTCTTGCAGCCTATCCTGGTCTAGCCTGACTTTTACAAGAATAGTAATGGGACACACTTAGTAAAAATGTTGGTTTTCTTTCTCACAATCCTCTTTAATATCAGCTTTTTTATTTTTAAAAATTTATTTTTTAGAGAGGGGGGAAGGGAGAGGGGGAGAGAGAAACATCATGTGAGAGACATTGATTGGTTGCCTACCATATGCACCCCCACCGGGGATCACCCACAATCTGGGTATGTTCCCTGACTGGGAATCAAACCAGGTATCTTTTGGTGCATGGGATAATTCTCAAACAATGAGCAACACTGGCCTTTCTTAAAAATTTTAAGAGTGCTTCTTGAACTCAAAAGTACCAATTCCTACAGACAGAGAGTATTGCCTCTTTTATTTTTTTTTAGATCACCTCCAAATCTATTTCTGACACAGCAGAATTAGAAATAGAGTAATAAATCTGAAGGAATTATTTGATAATATTTGGCTTTGGATTTTGCATTCTGATTGGGGATAAACTGGGGATAAGATCAGAATTTCTATTTTATTTGGAAAGCATGCCAGTCAAAGGTGTCACTTAACACATGACCATTTTAAGATTTTCATTTCTCATGAAATCACATGGGCCAAAAGCCACATCAATCAATACAATTACTACGGCCTCCCGAGTTTCAAATATTATTGAGAACTCTATTTATTTTGGATTTTGCCATCCTTAGAAGCATAATAAAGCATGATGTACTGACCTCAGATTCACCTTTCTCATAAAAAGAGACTACAAAGAGATGGTTTTATGTGATTGAAAACCAATAGTTCAAAATTGAAAAGATAATTTACATAAAACAAGAACTCCAAAGAGTTCAACATAAAAAAAGCATGAAAACATTGCATTTTTATCACACACATCTCAGAAACAAAGGAAAACAATGCTTTGTCTTCAACAACTTCTAAGTCTATACAAAAATATCATATAT
>NW_005370024.1:2557610-2572064 GCF_000412655.1 Myotis brandtii | reverse complement strand
TCAACCACTTAGCTGTTAACAAACAGACGTAATAGCCACCAGGGATTGAAAAGCTAAACTGAGAACTCTTCTGAGAAATGAAATCCTAAGATAATGACTCATGGAAGAAGCAATCCTTTAAAAAGAAACCTTGACAAACTTCAGGATTTGAAAATAACTTTCCTTAGATCAAGGAGAGCAATATTCAAGACTGATGGAAAACCAAAAAAAAAAAAAAATCTGCTAAGGTTATCTGTTCAGCACTATTTATTTGCAGACAGTTTCAGATGGATAATTCCTTGTAATACACAACCACATATATAAATAGCTATATAAAATCTCACTCTTTTCTTAATCCTTCCTAACTCTTGAATTTTTATTTTTATATGTATTTCTCCTTGTTTTAAATTTTTATTTATCATGTAGAGATATCTAATATATTCATTATTATAAAATTTATTCTAAATTTTTATTTAATAATATTTTTATATATGTACTTAAGATCTTTTGCATATAAAATGCACAGAGGTACACTTCTCAGAAGATATGTATGTGTATATTTAATTTTAAATAATTTGTAATGTGTTTTCTTTATAACTTGAATGCATTGATATCTTTCAACTTATTTCCTAATCTTTACCCTTTTGCTAAGATCATCTGTAAACAATTGGTTATAAGATATTGTTTGCAAACATGAAACATTAGACCTGAAACATTAACTTTATTTTCTGGCCATTATGGGTATCCTGAGACCAAAATAACATTTTGAGCAAGCCTATTGTGCTTTTAAACCCATGTTGAGTTTTCAATTTTTGGAAACATATTTTCTCTCTCACTTGAAAAATGAAGATGTTACCCAATTCATAAAGTTGTTTCATTTTAAACATGTGGGTAGAAAACATAAGGGTTCAAATACATATTGGTTGTAATAACCAATATCCTCCTTCTCCTTTTCCTTGTCCTTCTTATCATCATCTGTAATTTTACTTCATTGGCTATTTCATATTATATATGTTATCTAAGAGAGAGAGAGAGTAAGAAAGAGACAGAGATTCTTCTCAAAGTAGTCTTCCCCAATCACCCTCTGTTGTCTACCACTTATGACCTCTCCTGTTATGCTAGGAAATTCTGGGAGAATCTGGACAACAGTGACTTGTTTCTAAAGTTAAGAATTTGTCAGCACCATGGACAGTGCCAGGGACACCTTCATTACAGTTAACTTAATTTTGTTAGATCAATTCACATCACTAGTTCTGTCTTTTCTCTTTGCTCAATGCTATATTTCCTATCACACAGATTCCCTCAAGTTTGCCTCATTAATACCACAAAATATAGTTTAATTTCATATCTCATAAATTTAATTGTACTTGTTTGGTTGCATTATGTATATTCTATAATTTTAAACACTTATTTTGTTGGATTATGACTTGTCAGATAAAAAATTATGTACAATTTTTGGCAAAACACTACATAAGTGGATATTCAGAAAGTTTATTTAATTCAAACAATAGATGTTATTGAGCTCTTAACTGTGCTAAGTTCTAAGGAAAATGCTGGGAGAGGAGAACAAGAAGAAGTGGAAGAAAAGGAGGAGGAGGGGAAGGAGGGCAGGAGAAAGGGGAAAAGAGAAGTGGAAAAAGAGAAAGGGAGGGAACCAAAGAGGGAGAAAGGGAAGGAGAGAGAGGGAAATAGATATAAAAGATACAACCTCCATTGACAGCAGGGACCTTTATTATAAAGAGAAGATTGACATATGTGGCATTATCTAGAATACTGGATAGTCTGTGATTAGTACTATGTTAGAAAAGCAATGCTGTTGTTAAATAAGAATGCTTTAAAATTGTATATAATTTTAAAACTTACAAATTATTTTAAAATATGCTTGAAACTTAATTTTATAATGCTTATAACAGTTGTGTAAGATTAAAATCTCAGATAACATACTCTATTCTGTAAGATTTGGTCCACATGTCTCAGTCTTAATGTCAGTATTTCCCAGTAAATGCCTTCTTTTTATTATGTCTCCCTTCTAAGATATTTCATCAATATTTTAGCTTCAATATTTTTGCTTGTTAGTTTATTATCATCAGTGTCCCCTGCCAAGAACTGGAGAACAGTGTTGACCTTAGTTTGTAAACATCCTATATAGTAAGAGAGGGATATGCTAATTAGCCATGATATGCTAATTATTCACAACCAGTATGCAAATTGACCATCACTCCAACACACAAGATGGTCGCCCCCATGTGGTCAAAGACGGCCACTACAAGATGGCCTGCAGGGGAGGGCAGTTGGGAGGGACCAGGTCTGCAGGGGAGAGCAGTTGGGGGGGACCAGGCCAGCAGAGGAGGGCAGTTGGGGGGACCAGACTGGCAGGGGAGGGCAGTTGGAGGCAACCAGGCCTGCAGGGGAGGACAGTTGGGGAGAACTAGGCCTGCAGGGGAGGGCATTTGGGAACAACCAGGCCAACAGGGGAGGGCAGTTGGGGGGACCAGGCCTGCAGAGAAGGACAGTTGGGGGTGACCAGGCCAGCAGGGGGAGGGCAATCGGACATCCCTCGAGGGGTCTCAGATTGGAGAGGGTACAGGCTTGACTGCGGGACAAACACACACACACACACACACACACACACACACACACACACACACCGTGCACGAATTTCATGCACCAGGCCTCTAATTTGTGTAATAAAATCTGTTTAGAAAAACCACCAACCAAACAAACAAAATGTGTTTACCTTCCAAGACCACATAATTCAATAAACTCACGTTTAATTAGTGTCCATAATGAGCTAGGAACTCTAATAAGCATAAGAATACTGAGTTGAACAAGGCAGAGCTCCTCATCATTAAGAGCTGAAGTAAATATGAGAAGACAAATGTTATCTATCTTCTATTATAGAAGTAAGCACAGGCCATACATCAGGAAAGACACAGCAGAAATTGACATTAAACACAGATGGCATGGTGCACTCGTATAATCCTGACTGTGAGTAGCATTTTGATTTTGTGTCCCAGGGACCTCACTTATCCCAACCAAGTTCTGGCTCTGGTGGCAGTGATGCCAATTCTGTTATATTGTCACCTGGAATATAAGTGGATATGAATCATCCAGAGTAGTAGTCTTCAAAAAAGGTAGATGATGGGGGTATTATTTTGGACTGAGGGCAGGCAGAGAAGGCCTCCTTATAGAAATTACATGAGGAACCATCCAAGGGACAGTAGGGGTAACACCTTTTTGGGTAGAGGAACCAGCATGTGGGCAGGATAGAGGTTATTGGAAAGTGGGCATATTAAGAAATTTGAAAAAATGGAGAGTAGAAAGGGAGGTGGAAAATGGGGTGAAGAGGCTTCTTTCCATGTGATCTTCCTTTCCCCTGGAATGACCCACCCCAACCACTATCTCTGCTTCCACACTCATTCACTATTCTGACTCAAACATTGAAACACAGATCATAAATCACCCTGGAATGAATAACCTGACCTCCTTATTCCTAGGTGAGTTTGGAAGATACTTCTGCATGGCTTCCTATATCTTTGGTACCAAACTTCCTACATTGTAACAGTTTTCAATTTTGTCTATATTTCCTGCTTGATAAATGTCCCTCTTCCATCAGACAGGAGACTTCCAGAGTTCTATTCCATCTTCAGTGCCTACTGAATCTGGGCATATGGGTGTTTAATGAGAGACATGATGGCTGCTTGGAGAGCACATAGACACACAGAGGTCTGGTAAGCATGGACTTCCATTTCCTGGCTCTGATCTTGTCATTGGATAGTTGAAGAACCCAGCTCATCTCTTCAGGTTCCCTTATTCAGTGCAATGAGAAGTGATCTTTTTCTGCCTAATCAAGTATTATCCAATTTTATAAAAATATGAGAATTCCATGGGGTCTGAATCATGTACCCAGAGAGCTCCCATTATCAAGTTTAGACTGCATGCTGAGTTGAAGGCAGAGTGGTGATGGCATCTAAGCCCTCACACTCCTAAGCGGGGCCACTTTCACCTTGGACACTTGCCATCTCACTAGCTTGCTTGACTTGACAACATTTTTAAATGTCATATTAAATTCTTGAAGTGTTTTGAAATATTTTTCTAAACATTAACAAGGAAGTTAAAGTTCCAGGGCACTAGAATCACATATTAATTTAATTTATAATTTCCTCATTTATTAATATTTACTTATATTTATGTGTTACCTGCACTCTAAATACTGAGCATGGAGCCGGCTATAGGAATTTCAGTGAAGAGTTAGTTAAGACAAGGTCTTTATCTCCCTATCTCTAAAGGGCTTTGAGTCTGAGGGTTGTGTAGCCTACAGAAAACAAGTCACAGTTATAATATGACACTCACTGTGGTATTATTCTGAAGAGCATTGAGTGCAAAAGTCATGGAGTACAGTGGGAGCCCCTACAATATAGGAATAAAGGAAGGCATTTCTGAGAAAAGAGCCAGATAAGGTACGAGTAGGGATCTATCATAATCATATTTTAAGGCTAAACTGTAACACTTTACCAAAATTAATCATTCTTGCTTAGAGGAGGGTTCTAAAGAAATAGACTTTGCTCAACCTCTTCCCTCTTGAAAGTTCAAAATCAATTGAGAAACATACATAGGAATCAAATAGGGACAAAAATAGCTTTATTGTGGGTTAAGGTCGATTGGAAAATGTGGCTTTGACCTGCAGTCCAAATCAGGCTTTCTGTCCTTTCCTCCAAGTTCCAGCTTGAGGAAGCATAGGGTTTGCAGATCAGATGTTTGCCCTGCCTGCTGTATGAAAGTCAGACCTGCTCAGTCCCGTGGACCTAAAGAGACTGAACATGGTCCCAGAGGTGAGCCTCCTGATCTGTCTTTAGAAGGTGTCCCAGGACGCTTAGTCATTTGAACCTCCAATGTGGATGGAGGGTTGAAGAAGAGAAAGCCTCTATTCTGTGGGTTCACTAGGCAAAGAGATTCCAAATGGGGTTGTGCCAGGCATTCTTGGTCTTCCATCCCTTCCTTAATAGTCAGACAAATCACTCCTGGTCCTATAGACAAGACTGAGTGAGGGGAGAAAAGAAGAGAAAATGCTTCTATGTGATACTTGTGAGAGGGCCCATGCCTCTACTCACAGCATGGAAGAGCCAGAAGGAAAGGGAGGTCATGAGTTTCCCAAACAGATATCATGTGCTCTGGAGATCTTTAGAAATCTTGATTCACTGGAGGTAAGGGTCACTCCTTGCACTCTCTTTAGTCATTTTCATGCATTCACTTATCAAATACTTACATACCTCCTAGAATACATCACACCTGCTGTAGGCACAGGGATACAAAGATGAATAAGATGCAGTCCATGTTTAAGGAGCTCATATACTATAAGGAGAGAATAGACATTGATGTTGTTTATGGCAGTGAAAGAAGAGCTTCAAGGAGGAGACACCATGTCCTTTTGTTAAAATATAATCCAAAATACACTAGCCAGTTTGGCTCAGTGTATAGAGTGTCGGCCTGCAGATCAAAGGGTCCCCCGTTCAATTCCAGTCAAGGGCACATACTTTGGTTGCAGGCTCCTCCCCGGCTGGGCCCTGATTGGGGTGAGTGCAGGAGCCAACCAATCAATGTGTTTCTCTCATATAGATCTTTCTCTCTGTCTTTCCCTCTCTCTTCCACTCTCCCTAAAAATATATGGAAAAATATCCTCAGGTGAGGATTAACAACAACAAAAATAATAATAATCCAGAAGGGATAAAGGGTGGACACACTCCACCCCCATCCTGAAGCTAGTTTAATTTAATAGGGGGCATCATAGGTTATTTGTGGGGTCTTGACCCAAACAACCTGGGTTCAAATTCCAGCACCATCCTCGCTAAATGGATCGCCATGGGTAAGGCACTACCTTACCTGTTTCCTCATCTTTGAATAAAAAAAAGTAATACTAATTTTTTCATAAGGTTGTTCAAACATCAAATATGGTAGAACATATAAAGCATTTAGCAAAGACCTTGTATATAACATGTACTCAATGCATGTATGATTGTTAAAAATAAGTGAATAAAATGGAAGAGAAATTCAAAGTAAGTTCTATTAACTCTCTTACAGTGAGGATTGACCATTGAATGCGGGCAGTTGGCCTTAATGCTGTGCTTCTCCATATTTGTCATACATTGTGCTGTCTTTTTTCTGTAATGATTACTGTGAAAAGGCAGGTTTGCTGGATTTGTATTTAGGGACAGTAAAGCAAGGGAAAGTTGAGGTTGGGACACCTTATTCTGTAGCGAGTTCTGGGAAGGTTGACTCCCATGGTTCAGAGCAAGGGTAGAAACAGAGACCCATGCATTCACTCTTTTTGATCAGTAATTATGTCTTACTTTAGTAAATTTTACAATGTTGTGTTGATTTTATCTGACTTACTCAGGTTGTAGTTTTGATGAAAGTAATTTCCTTGTTCACTTTCATTGTTCATTTTTTTACATCAAAATTTATACTGCAATTGTCACTAATTTTATGTGATTTATATAAAATTAAATTTATTCAGTTTTGTTAAAGAAATAGTTTTTGAAACTTTCAAAAATGTTTCCTTTGTTCCTTTATTTTCAGCTTTTTTTTTTTTTCTCTGAGCTAGATTTTTCATCTCTGGATTATATTGCAATTTCAAATTTGTTCTCATTCTAAATGATTTAAAAGATTGAAAAGTAAAATATAATCTATTCAAAGGCTATAAAATTTTAATAAATGTTCATCAAATTGTAAATTAAACTAAATGTAAAAAAATCAAAAGATGAACATTATTATTATTTTAAAATATACAATGGAATACTATTCAGTCATAAGAAATAATGAAATACTGCCATTTAGGTCAACATAGATGGTCCTTGAGAATATTATGCTAAGTGAAATAAGTCTGTCAGAAAAAGGTAAGAACCATATGATTTCACTCATATGTGGGATATGACACTGAAACTCATGGACACAGACAACAGTGTGGTGGTTACCAGAGGAAAGGGGAGGTGGGAGAAGGGGGCCTAATATATGATGATGAAAGATGTTTTGACTTTGGGTGGTGGGCACACAGTGCAATATACAGATCTTATATCAGAAATGTACACTTGAAACCTAATTAAACAGTGTCACCCGAATAATTTTAATTGAAAGTAACTTAAAATTATAATAAAATTTCAAATTATAATTACTTTATGTCAAAATGTAAAAAAACACATTTGAATTATTTAACATAAAGCTAAACTATTTTATTTGATTATTTTCAAATTTAATTAAATCTTACTCGTTTTTTTAGGAACACTATTTATTATTCTAGCATGTAATGTTCATTCTCATTACCAATGTAAAGAATCAGTCCCATGCTTCATGCCTGTTATATCTACAAACAAACATAAAATTGTCAGAGCAAGATGAATTATTTAATGTAGGAAAAGATTTCTTAGCTGTCGTGGGGAACCGATGTGAAAACCTCTGGAACCAGGAGATGGAATGTAAACACAAAGCAAGAAAATGGATGTTTTGTGCTACTTTGCCATGCACAAATCTATTGCATCTGTACTACCTTCAAAGAAGGATTTAATTATGTTCTTCTCTTGCCTAAGTTGCTCCTACTGCTCAAGTCCCACAGCATCTCTGACACTGGCAATAGCACACCTATAAACATCCAGGGCATTCACATGCATTTACCTTTTGTTTCGGGGACTCAGGGCCAGAGATGTGAGGAAGCATTTTCCTGGGGTTTGAGCACCCCCAGGAGTGGAGGTTCAGGATTGGTTGGGGAACATGCTATGTCAGAGCTGAGTGCTGGATGCCAAGTAGCAGAGCTGATGGTAAAGTCTTTAATAAATACATTTTCTAATATGTGTGTAATGTGTAGCAGCTTCTAAAACCTGGGGCTCAGGATGGAGGCCGTGGTGCCTAGCTTTAAGGGTAGTACTACACAGGTTGAATTGTGTCTACTCTCAAGATGAAATTGAAGATGAGCACTTAAGGACTGGAAATAAGGCAGAAACACTGTTTGGAGCCAACGTGGCTCCTGTGATATTTGAGATGAATATCAAAAGCCATAGCTTCGTGACTCCACTTAACTGATGATTCTGGTTAAAACAATGCCACAGAAGCTAGCCTTCCCCTAAACACACACACACACACATACACACACACACACACACACACACACACACACACACACAAGGTAGGATTTACAGACTTGCCTTGCCTGTGAATGGATTACATATACTCTGCTGCATAAAAGGCATGTAACCTGCCCTGGATGGTGTGGCTCAGTTGGTTGGGCAGTGTCCCATTCACTGAAGGGTTGCTGGTTTAAGTCCCAGTCAGGGCACATGACTGGGTTTCAGGCTCAATCCCTGGTGGGGGGTATACAACAGGCAGCCGATGGATGTTCCACTCTCACATCAATGTTTCTCTCTCCCCTCTCCTTTCCTCTCTCTCTAAAAATCAATGAAAACATCTTAAAAAATAAAAGGTGGGAAAACTATACCTTATTCCCTTACACTGGGACCTAAGTGAAACACACAAGTAGTACCTGCAAAAAGCCCACCCCGAACCGATCACTGACATCCCCTTGGAGACTGCTTGAGTCTAAAGTTTCTCAGAATTGCCATGAGTTTTCAGATTCTGAGGCTGATTTGCCAAGTCATTATGGTAATGCGTGGAATTGCTGAACAATGGAGGATACTTTCTGCCACTGAGATGTCTCCAATCAGATTTTACAGGCTGCTCACAGGAAAGACACTAGTATGGCTCTGGGCCCAGGGGTCTTTCACTCAGGACTACAGTTCATGCTCCTTCTAGCCAGAGGGGCCAACCCCTGCCCCATTATGGTCATTGGCCAATCAGAGAAGACATCCTGATCATGACCCTTTTACTTATTTATCACTAAAAAATATTTATTTATTAAGCTCTTTCTATGTGCCCAACACATTTCTTATGGCCAGTGAATTAACCAAATCCCTGACCTCAAGGAGCTTACATTCTGTTGGGACAGTGGATAGTGGGAAATTATCAGTATCTGCCCATCAGATGCCAGCTGATCAGGAAGATATAGGAGGGTGGGAGGATAAGATGTGCTGGGTGGCATTTGCTATTTAGGTTAATTGTGCAGAGACAGTCTTCCTGCTAATGGGATGTTTAAACAGAGACCTGAATGAAGTTGAGTGTACAGGTTATGAATATACCTGGGGCAGGAACATTCCGGGCAGAGAGAACTGTAAGTAAAAAGGGATGTGTTAGGGTGTCATTCAGAGAAACAGCTCAGGAATCTGGGGTGGCAGAGGCAGGGAGAGTGAGGCGGGGATGTGGAGAATAACGTCTGAGAGGTAAGGATCCAGGAATAACCACAACCGTCAATTAAAAGATCTCCAATCTGGCTCCAGTCTGCTTGCTCAATGTCTCCAAGGAGGCTTCCATCGGGTCCAGTGGAACATCCAGCCCATTAGCTCCTCAGTCCTGCCATTGGGCCCATCAGCCTTTCCTGAGCTAATCCCAGGCCTGCAGCTGCCCTCCCCAGGGACCGTGGGCAAGTCATTTCCCATCCTCAAGCTTCAGCTGCTTCATGAACACTGAGCACCACTCTGGGCCTCAGCATCTGTGACAAAAGCAGATCCTAAAGATGATCATCTGAAACAGAATGACAACCACTAAGACAGGGATAAGTGGGAAAACCATTCCAAGTCAGGAATTCTTCCTGGGAACAAAGTGGTCATGCCCTGTGTCCAGGGCTGTGGGTGGTGGGGACAGAGAGGGCTGCGACTGTCTCTGGTGGCTGAGCTCCAAGTCTGGGAAACCTGTCCAACTCAGAGCTGTTCTGTAATCTCTTTCAAAAAGCCCTGGTAAAGAGGCGCTGCCGATCGATCTGTGGTGCCAAAGTGCTTGCCCCTTTCCTGAGGGCAGTGCCCCTGCATATTTAACAAGGCAGGTAATAGTCCTAAATGGGGGTGGAATTGAGTTGGGTGGTTTGGGTCAGCCACAGCCTGGGTTATAAAACAGAAAAGAGAGGACGAACACTTTTTATTGATTTGGGCCAATTTTTTCTTACTTTATTTGTTGCTTTAAATCTATGTACTTCGCTCCCAGCAGCTTCCTGTCTAGATAATAGAAAACACTTTCTGTAAGTGGTTAGCTTGACAGGCTTTCATTTGTACCTGGGCTGCCAGGGGCCACTTGTGACTCCTATATATATGCTTACATGTACCTGTGTACCTAGGAATCATTTGTTCATTCATTCATTCATTCATCCATTCAACCAGCTTTGATTGAGTACCTTCTACTTACTTGGAAAAATGCTTGCTGCTTACAAAAAAGATGAAATAAATTTTTCTACTCTGAGCAAACTCCCAGTCTGATAGAACAGGCATGTGAGGCTGGCTACATGGGCAATATAATGTGTTATGATGAGTGACATGCAGAACCCTCTGGAAAGAATGGACACAGCTCATCCGGCTTAGCTTGTCTGTCAAAGCAGAAATTTCAGCCTCTGTCTCTGGTTGATAGCCACTCTTTATCTTAATAGTCGCTTTTTAAGTAATCAAATCATTGAATATTTTGGGAGTTTTGTTTCCCAAAATGAATTGGTGAAACCGGGTTTTAACAAATTCCCTGGTATTCATACAAAAGTATCTTCTAGGCATATAGGTAGTTGTTGTTTGTCTTTTGCCTGGGAAGTAATTATAAGAGTGGATAAGAGACTGTCTTTGGAGTCAAATAGCTAGGATTCAAATTCTAGATGCACTTTTCACTATTTCTATTCCATAGGAAAACTGAACTCCATAAGCCTAAATTTCCTATCTGTAAAATGGTGCTTGTGGCAGGAACACCTTCATAAGGTGCCTGGCAAATAGCATTGAAGTAATAGTATCTACGACTGTTAGAAAAGATCAGAAGCTCCATGAAAACATACTGCATCTGTAAGAAGGGACCATTGGCGTGTAAAAAATACACTAGCCAAAATACGAAATTAGGTCAACAGTTCTCAACCACAGGAGATTTTGCTCCAGGAGAAACATTTAACATTATCAGGGGGACATTTGGAGTTTTCACAGCTCAGGGAGTGGGGTGCTAGTGATTTAGGGGGTGGAAGCCAGTACTCTGATGAATATCCTACAATATACAGGACAGCCTCCATGACACTCATATTGCTCAAAATATTTACAGAGTTGAGGTTGAGAACCCCTGGATTAGCTAAAGGCATCTGTTGAAGTTGATAGGAGACCTGTTAGCAACAAGGGCTACTTTGCCTCAAAGCATAATTGACAGATATCTATTCCTTGACTCAGAACTTATCTATAATAATCTATAATAATAAAAGCATAATATGCTAGTTAGACTGGACAGCTGAATGACTTTCCAGACGTCATTCCGGACATCCTTCCAGATGAAGCCGTGGCAGCAGGGGCCAAGGCAGAAGTGGTTAGGGGTGATCAGACAGGCAGGCGAGCAGTTAGGAGTGATCAGGCTTGCAGGCAGAGAAGTTAGAGGCAATCAGGCAGGCAGGCAAGTGGTCAGGGGGTGATCAGGCAGACAGGTGAGTGGTTAGGGGTGATCAGGTGTTGGAGACCGGGTGTAAGCTGACATGGTCCTTGCACCCGAAGGGGCTAGCAAGGCTGGGACCCTTACCCACACAGTTTTCCCAGACTTGTTTGGATGGCAGTTATCAGTAGAATTAGAGCAACCTTTGTAGAATGAGAACAGCCTTTCCTGGCTTACCAAGAAGTCTGTAACTATTTACTGAGATATGCTGTACCGAGAATTTGTCCTTCTGCTCTGTCTCTCCCTTAGAGATTAAGAGAAACAAAGAATACATTCCTCTTGACAGACCTCCTATTCAGTGTGTTGTGTATAAAAAGCATTGTGTGGTTAATAAAGCTGCTACAGTTCCTCGATTGAGCTGCAGTCCTCCCGATCCCGCTTTCCTGTCTTTCTTTCTTTTCTCAATTCCCACCTCCCTACCTCAGCCCGGCTCAACCTGTCAGGCTGGCCCTGACAATCAGGCAGGCAGGCGAGTGGTTAGGGGCAATCAGGCAGTCAGACAGGCAAACAGTTAGGAACCAGGAGTCCCGGATAGCGAAAGGAATGTCTGACTGCCGGTTTAGGCCCGATCCCGGGATTGGGCCTAAACCGGCAGTCGGACATCCCCCGAGGGGTCCTGGATTGCGGAGGGTGCAGGCTGGTCTGAGGGACCCCCTCCATGCACAAATTTTATGCACTGGGCCTCTAGTTTATTTAATAAAAATTGAGTACATCTTCCTGACCCTTCCCTGGGTGCTCAGGACACTGAGGCTCAGCCTGTGAAAGAATGACTTGTGGGTACCTGGGATTAGAAGTGAGATTGAACACAATCTTTGAATTGTTTCAAGAAAAAAAGACCTGGCCTAGAGTCAAAGAAATTCCATAAAAGCTGGGAAAAGCTATAAGGGAATGTGACAAAAGGACAGTTAGGATCAAAGATTCTATGGTCACTGTAATTCTGGAGGAGCTCCTGTGAAGCTTGAATGATTTGGCTACAGCTCTAGTTTGACCAGTCTAGACTCACCTGCTCCTATATACCCCACATTTAGCCATAATTACATCCCTTCTCAATTCTCCTAATATGCTGTGGGCTTGGCTCATGCTGCTCTCTCCATCCTTGTCCACATCAGAGCGAAGCATTCTGTAAGATGCCACATCCGTGCCATACTCTGTGGCTCCTCACCAGAGAAAATCCATGACTGCATCCTCCCTACATTGCATCCTGAATAGACATCCGGCCTATCCCTGAGCCCTGTGTTATGCGACCCGACCTGCTTACTGCTGTTCACTGGGCTGTGAGCCACCTAAGAGCAGGACCTTCGTCATCTGTCATCTTTGTTTTTAGGTCTGGACATAGTTCTGGCATGAACTGGATGCTCTGTAAATATTGGTTGAATACATTAAAGTTGTTGAAACCATTTCTGCTTCTGAAATCATGTTCAAGCTACAAAGAACTTCGATGGTGTGGAAGACCCTATGGAAACAGAATGAACTAAAATGGATGTCTCTTTATATTTACACACCCTCTTTCACATTGGTCGTTATTTTCCTTGTCGCATGGATGACCTCTAAGGCCCCTGTGGTGGCTGTTAGGTTCATGTTGCTTAACAAAATAGTTGAAGGTTATACTGACATAGAAATGTTCATTCATTCTTCAGATATTTATTGACTCCTGCTCTGTGAAGGAATTGTGCCAGTGATGAGAATGTTACAATACACGATACAGACATAGTTCTTGCCCTCACAGAGCACACCTGGGAAGGTAGATACACATGCATGCGTGACTTGATTCTGTAATAAATGCAATGAAGCAAAGGGGCCAAGAGCTGTGATAAGATGGCTTTGTGACGAATTAGCTTGGCAAGCCTGTACTGCAGGCCCCAGAATTCTTCTTCTGTTCTATGTTTCTGGTTAGGTTGGACTACAAAGAATATTCTCTAAAAACAATTTGAGAGTGGAAAGCAACCCTGCAGTCATTTTGTGGAAACACACACTTTTCCCAGTTACTGGAACACTAGTCTTAGTGTTTTTAAGAAAGATTTTATCAAAGTAATGTACATTTCCAAATTATTTGACTTTTTTAGTTAATCAAAACAGAGAATATTCTGGGTTGGTGTGACTTCATCAGGTGGAAGTCCCTTAAAAAGAGACTGGGGCCTTCTTGATAATCAGATGCTCTGAGCATCATGTGGGCCTGCAATGGCTTTTCATTACCCCAGGATATTCCCTCCCTCACTCCCAGCCCAGGCTTGCTTAGCCAGTCCCTAGAATCTTGTGCATTAATTCTCTCTCTGTGTGTAAATACATATGAATATATACACATATATGACATATACAGCACACATCTAATCTAATAATAGACAAACACGGTAATTGACCATACCTCTGCTACGCTTCCCATTGGCTAATCAGCAGGATATGCAAATTATCCCAACCAAGATGGCGGCCGGCAGCCACGCAGCTGAAGTGAGCAGGAGGCTTGCTTGCTCCAGTGATGGAGGAAGCCAAACTTCCTCCCTGCTGCGGCCCGGCTCTGAGCTCCACTCTAAGCAACAAAGTTGCAAATATAAAAGCTAAACAAACCCCAGATATCCTGCTTTCAGCAGGCTGTGGCCTCGGAGCTGGAGTGGCAACAAAGTTTCAATTATAGAAGGTAAATAAATCCCAGAAAAAAGAAAAAAAGGAGAGGCTGGGAGCTTCAGTCGCTGGCTTGGCCAGCCTGAAAACAGCCCTCAGCCCCTCATCCAGACTGGCAAGGCACCCCAGTGGGGACCCCCACCCTGAAGGGGGTGCGGGCAGCCTGAAAACAGCCATCAGCCCCTCACCCAGGCTGGCCAGGCACCCCAGCGGGACCCCCACCCTGATCCGGGACACCCTTCAGGGCAAACCAGCCGGCCCCCACCCATGCACCAGGCCTCTATCCTATATAGTAACAGGGTAATATGCAAACTGACCCTAACAGCAGAA
>NW_005370024.1:2527440-2557313 GCF_000412655.1 Myotis brandtii | reverse complement strand
AGGGTTGAGAACCCCCCCCCCCCAGTGCACAAATTTTTGTGCACCGGGCCTCTAGTATTTATATGTGCTCATATGTATATATGTCTATGTGCAGGTGTGTGTGTATATACACCATATATATCTGCTTCTGCTCTTCTAGTTGAAGCCTGCCTAATACCTATCAACATGCATTATAGTTCTGTGGTTCAGAGAAGGCCTCCTGAAGTAAGTGAGTTGCACTATGAAGAATTAATAGAAATACAAATGAGTCAGAAGGGAACACTGTGTGCAATTTGAGGCCAGAGTAGATGTGTCTAGAGATGGAGTGGGAGGAGGTGAGGTTGGAGATTTTAACAGGGAACTATGTTGACAGAGCCCAAAATTACAATGGTCCCTTTGTTTTATTAAGGTTATTCATGAAATTAAGAAAGACAGAAAGTAGTTCTAGCAATCATACAACAAGATACTATAGAGAACTGGCATCACTTTTCAGGACACAACTGAGATTCTAATAGTCTAACATATATAATTCAGCTCTTCCATTTCTGCTACTCATTGAGGCATGATGGCCCTTCCTTAAAGAAATTAAAATTTCATAACATTGTGAAATGTTGTATCCAGAGGCACCCAAAAGTCCTTCCATTTGTCATCCTGCCTTGCCTCTTTTCTATGTTTGTGACACTTCTTAGTTGAACCTTATAAATAGCAATACTGATTAATCTTAGAAAGGCAATGGCTTGGGCTGTTAAGCACAGCATTCATCTTAGCATGTTTTTCTAGTTGGAAAGTCTCTGTGTCCCCTGGAAACGGTGGGTAAAGAAAGCATGTATACAGTCAGACCCGTGCATCTCCTTGTGTGTTATGCAAGGGTCATTCAGGGACCTTCAACTGTTTACTTTGCCTCACCCTGTGAATATTTGATACTTGTGGGAGTTGAGGGTGGGAAGAAAAATAATCTTATTTGAAAGACTGCTAATTTGTAAGATCACTGATTTGTAATTATTAATGATGAAAGGAAAATCTAATGTTAGGGAAGCAATGAAAGTTAGGTGTCTGAATGCAACTGCTGATTCAGCAGCCAACCAATGGCAAAAAAAAAAAAGAATATCAGTTATGTTCAAGATTATTAAGAGGTACCTATTTAAAGTCTTTGAGGCTGTAGAATTTCTGGCACAGGTTCCAGAGGCTCCAGTCTTTTTTGCATGGCTAATAGCCTTGGCATCTGAAGACAGCCACCAAAGGTCAATTCATGGTTCCCAAGACTTTGCACCACAGGTTTGATGGTAAAAGCTCCTGGGAACTGTAAGCAGAGTGGCCATAATAGTGTAAGATGGAAAACACAATTGTCCTTAGAGTTGAAGAAGGACAGTAAGTTGCCTACTACTTTGTATGACTATGGGAAATCATTGGGCCCATTTTGCCTCTGTACAACCTTGCATTTGTAAAATGGGGAGAGGGAAACTGTCTTGAAAGGTCACTAGGACAAAGAAAGGAAACAGTGCAGGTTAATAAAATTCACATGGAAGGATGGCAGTGCCTGTATTTTGTATGTCCTGTATTTGTATGTTCCTGTACTCTGATATTAGGGGCTTTTTATTTGTGGAAGGACTGGTACTCCCAGGCTCACCAGTTCCTAGAGATAGTAAGCAACTTGCCCGCTGAACATGTCTTTCAGATGTAATTCAATCAATTTAGAATCACACTCCAGCTATGTTCTTTACTGGGCGCTCAGATGTTGGGCCAAGATCTGCCTGCTCTACTGACTCCAGGCACCGGACTAGGCACCTACCCTGTGTATCAAAGCCGCTGAAATCATCCAAACCATCCAGTCTTAACCCTGCTTGCCCTGCCTTGCCTGATCTTTCCACGGAAATCACATTAAATGTTCATGTCCACAGTCTTCTCTTCTCCTCTGCCTCCTGACAAAACTCAATACCTCCCCATGGGGCACCCCCTCCATGGCAAGGCATTCTCCCTCTCTTGACATTGCCATACTACATAATAAGAAAACCTGTATTAAAATACGGCTCAGTCCCTCTGTGTCTCAACACCCAACATCACACACAGAACCACTGTAAACTCAGTCTGAAGCCACCAAGAGGGTGTAAAGTACTGGGCAGAGGCAAGGACCCACATGAGGCCTAGCAAATGGGGAAGGTTTTGTGCCCCTTTCTTTTTTCCCACCCAACTTGCCAGAATCACTATAGCTAATGGATTGCATTTCTCTTCCCCTTTCTCTTCATTCATGCTATTATTCCCAAGGGGCTTCTTATAGACAGATCAAGATATCTTGCTATAAAATAATTTTTCTCTGGTCATTTTATTCTGTAACTCTATAGGTGCCAATGCGAAATGCAAAAGCACCTGTGACAGAGGCACAAGGCTGGCTTCTTGCGACGTCCTGCCAGCCAAAGTGATCCCTGTGGATGCCTCTTCTGAAAGGAGCCCATTTAATGCTGACAGTCCAATTCTGCAGTCCAGAAGGACACGGCAATAAGATGCCGGCAGGAATTTGGGGACAAGCATTTAGCTTTGTTGACCTTTCTTATCAGCTGTTTCCCTTCTGTCCCTGAGACATAGTATTTTAGAGAACTCATTCATTCATTTTGATAAGTGATACTTCTATGCCAGGCTCTGTGCCCAGTACTAAAGATGCAGATACAAATAAATTACAACCTTTGCCAAATTCAGACTGGCAAAATGAATAGTTGTGTACACAAATACGCCGCAATTCAATTCCCAAATGTTAAGACCAATATTTGGTACTGTACGGGGAGAGATTTAGACCATCTACAAGGTCACCCACTATCTAGGGAGGGGGAAAAGAACACAGAATGTATGATATGAGGTAGGAGATAAGTGCCATGAGAAAAATAAAAGCTAAATATAATGGATATTTGAAAAAAGAGATTTGGGAGGCATGAGCTATCAGGATAAATAAACTTCATGAAGAAGGTTGCATTGAACAACTGATTTAAAGTCATTAAAGGAAAATGGAGAAAAAGTTTCTGGAACAGTGAAGAGTAACCAAGTAAAAATATGGTATTATGATTTGAACTGTGTCCCTCCCTCCCCAAATCCATATGTTGCAGCCCTATTCCTCAGGATCTCAGACTTGGATCTTATTTGGGAATAGGGTCTTTACAGAGGTAATCAAGTTAAAGTGAAATCATTGGTGTGGAATCTAATCCATCCATTATGACTTCTTTATCAAAAAAGGAAAATTTGGCATGTATTTAAATCCTGACTTAAATAAGTCAGCTGTAAAAAACAAAACATTTCCCTGACCAAGTTAGTTTCACTTATTTATTTTATGTTCCTGTTCACACTACATATGTGACCCCTATTCTAATGTAAACCACCTTTCTTTTTTTTTGCAAATTAATATGTATAGGACTTGAACATACAAAATACTCTAGGGAACATAAAGTCAAAATTTTTATCTGTTTTGTTCATTGCTCTGTCTTCACTGACTAGAATATTACCTGGGACTTAGTAGGTGTCAATTAATACTTGTTGAATGAATGAACAAATGAGTCATATTTAGTTAAGTAATAGAGTTGGTATTTGTCCCCATGTATTCTGATCTTTAACTTAGCATAATTGTCACCAGTATAGTAAATGTTATTGATATTCTGCCCCATACATCCTTGGTCCACTTGAGTTTGCACTTCAGTTTCCAGCATGCTCTCAGCTTCCTACTTCAAGCACCCATTTTTTTCTCTCCATGGCCTGATGATTCTCTTCTATGAGCAAGGAGACACAACCCAGAAGTGCATAGCCCAAAGGATGTCCCAGGAGCTAATGAGAAATAGGGGCCAGTGGATAAATTATCCAGCCTTTCCAATTTCTGGTGGTGGCTCAGAGTAGCCTGAGGGAGAATTGAATCCAGTTTTCCACAATAGTTACATGTATAGGGAAGTTTTAGGGAAACTAAAATATCAGACCTGTGCCTTATCACTGCGAATTGTGTGATCACAAATGTCTACAGTGGGAAGACATAGCTGTTTCAAAATCTTTATATACCCATCAGCCTCACAATCCTTGTGAAGCAGGACTATCATTCTTAATTTAGATATGATGCAGTTGAATCTCAGAGAGGTTATCTAATTTATTCAGTAAAAGACCTGCAAATAGTGCCAGGATTTCCATCAGTTCTGTCCAAACACAGATGCTGTCTGCTTTCAACCAAAAATGGTACATTCCTGCATTTTCAGGCTAGGGGGTCAAAAGAGCTAAATAAACTCCCGATTCAATCGTTGGTTTAAGAATCTCAATTTCACCCAGTTTATTATGAGCAAGCATCTTATTTTTCAGCATTCTGGTGCTAGCACTGAAGAAGAGATTTATATCCTATAAATCACCGCTTCTTGTCTTTTCACCATTTCTCTTACATTCTTAAGGGGCAAGATGATGGAAAACAAAAAGATTGGGGAAAAGAAATCGAGAAAGGTGAAATCAAGTATTTTCATTGCCAAACCTCAAAGCTATTTTGAAGATAAATGGCATACCAAAGGGATAGAGTAAACCCTCGACTTAAGACAAGCCCCTGGTGGGGTTTTTCTACCTGTTTGTTTTACGTATTTGATTTTGACCTGACTGTATTCTGCACCATCAGACACATTTACAAATCTATGATCACATACTGGCATGAACCATGTGTGTTGTTTTTGTTGTTGTTCTAGAATAACAGTAAACAACTGAAGAAAACATTAACACGATGACCAGGGACCTCATTGAAGAAGATCAGAAGTGACTGAGGAGGGAAAAGGTGGCAGTGAGCCTGGAGAGAGATTTTCTCTGGGGGAAAATGTAGGACTCGCTGGGGTCTGAATATATGTCACAGAGGTGATTATGGAGGCTGGATTCCACCCACATTCATGCCTGGGACCATTCATGAGTCATATTAAGACTCTTTGGGACCAGGAAGCACATCTCATTCACATCCTATATAATAAAAGCCTAATATGCAAATTGTCCCCTCTGGCATTCATTCAACCAGGAGTTTGACCACTAGCTATGATGTGTGCTGACCACCAGGGGGCAGTGCGGAACATGGCAGGCGTCAGCGATGTGGCGCTGGTAGCGGGCGGCAGTGGAGGTCCTGCCAGCCCCGATGGGCCCTGATGAGAGCAGGAACACAGCGGGATGGTGGAGCAGGTAAGGGGGCTGCACCAGGCCAAGGTGAGGTGCCAGGGGGGCTGCGGGGCAGTGAGCCTGGGGGCATGAGCTGGAGCCCAATCCCCACAGGCCACCCTGAGGGACCCCGTGCACAAATTCATGCACTTGGCCTCTAGTTTTATACATAAAAATGTGAGGCCCAGAGAGGTTAAGTGACCTTCCAAAAATCACTCAGTCCAGAAGTTGGAGAGCTGGGATCCAAACCAAGGTAGTCTTGTTGTTGAGCCTGTGCTTAACTGCTACCCAATGCTGCTTAGCACCCTGTGTGAGCTTGAACACATTAGCCAGTATTAGTAATATTGAACTACAACTAATTAGGGAGGCCTCTGTCACTAATGTAACAGAGACATTCTCAACTTTCATTTTTTTTCTCTTTAATGACATGAAACAGATGGTTGCCAGTTACATATTGTGTTTTCTCTTCTATTCCCGCTCCTTGTACTTCCCACTCCCCTTTATTACTTCAATAAAAGCACCACTCTCCTAGTAACTCCATAGTATGGATGCATGTTTGGGGTGGAAATTTCCAGCCTCTCTTTCAGAGTGTATTGAAGGCTTTGATGATCCCTCAAGTGTGATTGGTGCAGTCATAGAATGTGTTTAGGCCAGCATACTGGGATGGAAATGGCAACACTTAAGTGCTACTATTTCCTGTGGTTCTTAGGATTTTCCAAATTTCACAAAAAAACTGGTGAAGGGATTTCTCCGTGGAAGCAGCTTTTTTTTTAATTATTGGAGGATTTGAATTAAGGACACGACTTGTCAGCTTGTTGAGAAAAGATACACTCTCCAGTGTTCCTTTTCAGTGCCTTTGGACCAGCTCTAGAACTGAGCCCTCACTCCCAGAGAGCCATGGTCCACATGCACCATCACTGCATCGTTGCTTGGCAACAGAAGTCCTTGCTCCACTTGCAAGATGGGAAAAAGACAAATGGATAACTAGGAAAACCCCAGCCTTGTAATTTCTCACCCCATTGTGGAAAGGCTCAAAGTGAGCACTCAGCCTTAATGCTATCTCAAAATTGCAGCCTGAAGATATTTTTGTTCCAAGAAAGGAACTATTAGTACCCACCACATTTAAAATTAGGGACCTCACAGTTCTTAAAGCCGCAAGGGTTCAGGTAGTGATCTGTATTTATAACCCTGATTACATTGTTAACTACTAGGGAAATTCTAGTGGTAAATGATCTGATAGTTAAGCTTCAGGTAAATTGATGTAGGGAAACCAATCAATCACTCTTGCAAACTTTATTGAGGACTTATTAGGAACACTAATAGCTATCATTTAATGAGTACTTTCGAAGTGTGCAGCTTCATGCTAAATGCTCTCTATACATCACCTTGTTTAATGCTTACAACACTCTTGTGAGATACGATCTATTATTCTTGCCTTAGAGTTAAGGAAATTACTGTGCAAGCAGGTTAAATAAATTGTTCAGTGTCATGCAGAGTGTCAGATTGGAACCTAGGGCTGTTTGACTCCACAGTCTCTTAACCTCTAAGATCATTTGTCTACTCAGCAGCCCCTGTGCCAGTCTCTGAGATGTTTTACAATGCCAGTTATTGCAATAATTCTTATGTACCTTCTATATGGAAGCATACAGCTGATGGACTGAGACTGCCAGTTTTATTATTTCTATTCCTTTCCTTTAACTTCTTTCTACCTTCCTTAATGGTTTGAAAGTCAGGTAGATATATAGTTCAAATATTGACTCTGCAACATATAAGTTTATGTGAACACTGATTAATCAAGTTGTATTGTCCATAATTACCAGCCGATACTTACTGTGTTAGTTGTATTAATCAAGAACTGTGGAGGACCAGATATATATATATATATTAATTTGCAAGCTAACAAGTGACTTTTCCACACATGCTGACAGAAGACATGAGACTCTTGGGTCAGTAGCAAGGGACTTTCTTACTCATGGTATAGTAGACAATACGAGCTTCATGTTCACATTGGTTTTCCTTGTCCCCAAGTCCCATAGGGTGATGTGAAGTAGCTCACACATATCCCAGATGAGGAACTGCAAGCTTAGAAAACCCAAACTTTTAAAGGGGCTGATAGAAAATGTGCCCAACATTTGCCCTAGAGGGAGACATTATCTTCATCACACTAGCTAGGAAAGAAATCTTCCCTGTGCTCTGGAGGGAGACACTGTACAAACACCTTTGAAAAGTTCATCCACAAAAAGACATGTAGAAATATGAGATAGTCTAGGACAGTGGTCAGCAAACCACGGCTCACAAGTCATATGCGGCTCTTTGGTCCCTTCAGTGTGGCTCTTCCACAAAATACCGGCTCTTCCACAAAATACCGACTTCTGCGCATGGGCCACGAAGTTTCAATCTGCACTGTACGTGTGCGCCCACACGTGGTATTTTGTAGAAGAGCCACACTGAAGGGGCCAAAGAGCCGCATGTGGCTCACGAGCTGTGGTTTGCCAACCACGGGTCTAGGAGAATTATCTCCCAACAGTATTATCAAAGTATCAAAAATTTATGAGAAAATTTTCTGCATAGTGTCTACCACAGAGAACCAAAATGTGTTTCTTGAATAAATAAATGAATGAATGAATTCAAACACTTGACTGATAATGGGATCCAAATGAATGGGACTGAGAAAAATAACAGAATAGAAAAAACATGCACTTGAGAATCAAAAGTATCTCAATTTCACAGTTGGTTCCATAGTTTATATCTGTGGGAGCTTCTATGAGTCTTACATTTCTCATTTGTAAAATGAAAATCATAATAAAAACACTTCAGAGTTATGATAAAAATTACATGAGACTCTCTCTCTCTCTCTGTGTGTGTGTGTAGATATTACCTGCCACATAGAAAGCAAACAATATATCATTATGAACTCTTACTTTAGTGTAAAAAAACAAATTCAAACAAAGCTAAGCAGACAAAAGAGGGAAGGCACATGGACGTCTCCTGGAACCCAAGTGCAGAAAGGCTTCCCGCTCCCAGGAGAGATGGGAAGGGCACTAGGAGAATATGGGAATCCTTTCTGTTTCTCATTCTGTTGTTCTTTTATTTGTTCATATCATTATTTTTATTATTTATTTTTAAATATAATTTTATTGATTTCAGAGAGAGGAAAGGAGAAGGAGAGAGATAGAAACATCAATGATGAGAGAGAATCATTGATCTGCTGCCTCTGCATGCCCCCTAGTGGGGATCAAGCCGCAACCTGGGCATGTGCCCTGATCAGGAATCAAACCATGACCTCCTGGTTCATAGATCAATGCTCAACCACTGAGCCACATAGGCCAGCATGTTTCTTTGTTTTGTTTTTTTCTTTAGTGTGACTAATTACTTCCTTTCTTCTTATTATTTTTTTTTTTACATTTTCTTTCTCTGCTCCTGGCACACATGGCAGAAGCTGTAGCCACTCCACCACCCCAGAGAATTTGTTTGGACTCAGCCAAACAAAAAAACATTTTTTCTAGTTCTAATATCTTAGGGAAGAGATAGTACTTTGTTTATTGGGTTAGATGTTCACCTTGAATCAATCTACTCTGGCCTTGGGACAGGTGGAGGGAATCATACATAGAAAACCTGTCTCCATGAGCCCACTCCTGTGGAAAAGGGATGTGGGAAGGAAACATTTTAAGAAGAGGGGTAGGCAGAAATTCCAACATATTGCTACTAATTTTATTATTATCCCATGACTTGAGTTTCCATCACTTAAAACCAATGTCTTGACTAATGCACAGAATCAACAGCCAGGAGGCAGGTCCTGTAGACAGCTGGAGAGCCTGCTTCCCCTTGATCTAGGAGCAATCAGAAACCATGGAATGGCTTTACTCAGCCAGGATCACATGCAAACTTCACAAGTGACATCCTGGCTACAGTACAGAGGATGGCTGAAAGGGAGACAGATAGGAGACATGAACGCCAGTTAAGAGTTTCTGCGGGTGAGAGGTAATGGTAATCTGAGCCAACAGGGATGATGCCCAGTTTCATTCTGTAGTAAAGGACAAATGAGAAATCCAGGAGGAGGAGTTTTGGGCTGGGGACTGATGAGTTGACTTAGGGGTGAGTGGATGGTGACATACAACTAGAGATGACCAACTGGCAATTTAAAATCTCAAACATGCTTATTAATATCCAAAAAGTGCAGGTCAAGACATGCAAAACATATAAAGTGTAAGAAAGTAGAGGAGAAAAAGCCAAAAACATAAAATGGGCATTGGGGCTTAATAAAGAACTATGAGCACAGTACCAAAATGTAAGGAACTGACTTGCCTCTTGTTTCTGCTGCTTTGTAACTATAAAAACACCTCTGGAAATTCAAACTGAAGGATAAAGTTAGAGTGAGGCGATCAGCATAAATAAACAACTCATAACCACAAACTTTAGGGAATCCCCTTAGTGAGCCTTGGATTTACCTATCAGGACCACCGACAGGGAGACCTGGGTGGATGACAGTAGACTTTTCTCTATGGCCACTTCTTATTTCCAGTGTCCCTTACCTTTTGTACCTTCAGTGGACAGGATGGAATATTCTGAGCATGCCCCACCCTGTCTTGCTTGTTTGGAAGGATGCTCTACTTTCCTCATGCTGGTCTGGGGTTGCTCTTGTGCCAACAGGATGCAATAAGTACAATAAGGCTGTAGGCTAAATAAAGTCTGGTTTGTTATTTTCTAGAATGCATAGTCACAATAGACTGTACTGTACACAATGAGAGGGCTGAAGATGGTCCCCTGGTGACAGCTATATTATGGGTGTGACAGCTACCATGGCCACAGTCCCACAACCCCCTCACCACACACCCCCCAAAAAACAAAAAACAAAAACCAAAACTGCAGAAGTTTGCAGTGTTCCAGAACATACATATTTCTGGGCAAATTCACATAAAGCTGTTAATCTTCCAATAGTTTAAAATAAAATAAAAGCAAAATAAAAGTTTTCCTCTTGATGCAGCCTGATTTTCATGAAAACACATTGGGGTGAAAAAGAGGTGGGGGCCACGTGCCTGTCAAGGTCAGGAAATAGCCTTGCCAATGTTATCTCTCTGATAACAAGGAACCCAAAATTTACTCATTTAAAAATAAAAATGACAGTAGCCAGACTAAAACTTCATAGGATTGATGCATGATTGCAATGATATTTTCCAGTGGTATAATCCTGGGGAACTTATTCAAATAATTTATTTTTATTTACCTTCATAATCAAGATGTTAACACATACCTTGGATTGATTTTTATTAACTACAAAGAGAACTACAAAGAGACATGTCAGGCATACCGTGGTAAAGGCTCAATAAATGTTAGCTATGAATATTATTATTTTTCTATTATAAATGAGGGAATGGAAATGTAGAACATTTAACAAATGTTTTAAGCTCTCACAAGTAGTAAGTGGAAACATTAGGATTTAGTGGCAGATCAATCAGAGGCCTTTCCAACATGAGGCAGTCTCCTTCCCAATGTCTGTCAGGCCACACAAGCACAGTCCATGCTGGGCCTGCTTGCCAGCAGATGATGCTGGCTATTCAGAGGGCTTCCACTGTTAGTCCCCAAGCATTACAGACCCCTGGAAGCTTTTATTTATCAAGTATAGAAAAAATACATGATATTAGCGAACAACAGTTATAAATTCAGTTCAGAGGTATCAAGGTGGGGATAATTTATTTGTTAGCTAAAGGGAAAGCAGTTGGACACTGTCACAGGTTTTTATGTGTGAGCGATAGAAGGGCATTTGTGATCACCTACTGCCTTGTTCATGTACCCAAATCAGGAGTCATTTGGATCAAGTATATAGAAAAGAAGTTGGCCTCTAACCTGATGGCAATGATTATTCATGATGCACACGAAAGGGGTAATTCTTGAAGTAAATTTTGATCTATGCTGGGCAATGGGGAAAATGTCATTAGAGTGACCATGTTCTCCAACTTGATGTCCCCTTGCTAATTTCTCTTTCTGAACCCAGCCTTTCCCCTTTGTTTTCTTTATAAGTTTACCTCTATGAACTTCTTGGTTAATTTACTTATTTGTTGTCTATCTTCTCAATTTAGATGAAAAATTCTAAAAGATAGCACCAGGTTCGCTCCTTTTTACCCTATTTACGACAACCAGCATGATACATGGCATAGGATTAGCAAAAACTATTTGTTAAATAGATAAGTACTTTAACATAAAAGTCTGCGTAAAGCATGAAAACTAGTTTGGGAGTCTCATCTATGAGTTTTTAGAACCTCTAAGAATTTGATGTTGGCCTTAATGTCCATTGAATCTCAAATAATCTAAGACAGAGTTCTTCACTTATTATTGACATTTTGAAACAGATAATTAATCGTCATGGAGGCTGTCCTGTGTTGTGGGATGTTTAGCAGCATCCCTGACTTCTACCCATTAGATGACAACAGCAAACTTCATCACATGGCCCCTCTGGGGGGCAAAACTGGGAACCAATGAGCAAGATGACAAATTAAAGCAAGCATATTAGTCACATTAATTTTAAATGCTGAGACTCTTTCCCTTTGCTATTTTATGAACGGATTTTCATTAAAAACAATATTTACAACACTTGTTTTAAGGATGTCTCTAATCTTGCCACACAGGTGAGGGAGTTTTTCAGCAGTTATAATAACAACAAGAGAAACTTTCTTTGACTGAGATCAGAAGAAGAGGACTTTATTAAAAGGCTGTTAAGAAATTATAGAATTTACAAGAAGGGTGGAAAACCAAGGGCAGAAAATAGTTCAGAACAAGAAAGTTAGGCCTCAGAAACCCAGCCAAATTCATGCGCAGTAAGAGTTCTCTGGGCACTGCTGCTGTTGCCCATGGATTCTGGATGTCTCAGCTCCCACCCCTCCTGTGGTCATCTTGGGCACTGCTACCCTCACATGTGGACATGGCTACCACCACTGCCACTGCCCCAGAATGCATTCCCTGAGGCCCCAGCTTGTCTGTGGTCCTTCTTCCCAATTCAGAGTTGTGCTGTGTGCATGTGATTAGCTGAGATATGTGCCAAGATGCAAGCGTGGCTAGCAAAGTATGACCTTGCCTTTTGGCTTCTAAGGTGGGAGGCAGGTTCTGCTTTTCATCAGAACCATGTGATGGAGTATGCACTCAGGATAAGCAAGGGGTTTAGATGCCAAAAGTTCCAATGCAACTAATATGCACTCACTAATCATGAGATAGATTATGGCAATGATAAAAATGTTCACAGTGGACCCTGGCTGGTTTGGCTCAGTGGATAGAGCATAGGCCTTCGGACTGAAGGGTCCTGGGTTCAATTCCAGTCAGGGGCACATGCCCAGGTTGTGGGCTTGATCAGCTGGAACATTGTGTGCCTGTCCACCTTCAGGAGCTATTTCCATGGCCCTTGGGGAGTAGCATCAAGGCAGCTGGCCCTGCTATGCACATTCAAGGCTTACTGGCTATTCTAAGAATGGCTGGGCTTGGTGTCACAATGTGTCTGCCAAGATAGAGCCAAGGGAAGAAAAGGTAGTGGCAATGTGAAACTCAGTGTATGGCCTGCCACCTCCCAGAGGAAAAGGCTGCAAAGTGCCTCCTGAGGAAAGGGATAAACACACCACAGCATATCACATGTATAGTCCTCCAACAGAGGAGGTGCCTCTGCACCTGGCTCCATTCCACTGTGAACATTTTTTTAATATATATTTTATTGATTTCAGAGAGGAATCAATAAGATCGGAAGTCAACAGACACTTGTTTCATTTACCTGGACAGAGTTAGAAAAACACAACTCCTTTTATCATAACACCAGGAAGGGCTATGCCTGTGGGAGTTGTGAGACACATTGTGACAATTCAGGCTCTGGCCCTGCAGGATGGGCAGGGCCAGAGCCTGAATTGAGCCGTTCCGAGATGGCCACTGGGCCAGGGCAGGAGCAAGGGGGAAGCCCCGGTTCCCTGCACCAACTCCCACAGGCATAGCCCTTCCTGGTGTTATGATAAAAGGAGTTGTGTTTTTCTAACTCTGTCCAGGTAAATGAAACAAGTGTCTGTTGACTTCCGATCTTATTGATTCCTCTCTGAAATCAATAAAATATATATTAAAAAAATGTTCACAGTGGAATGGAGCCAGGTGCAGAGGCACCTCCTCTGTTGGAGGACTATACATGTGATATGCTGTGGTGTGTTTATCCCTTTCCTCAGGAGGCACTTTGCAGCCTTTTCCTCTGGGAGGTGGCAGGCCATACACTGAGTTTCACATTGCCACTACCTTTTCTTCCCTTGGCTCTATCTTGGCAGACACATTGTGACACCAAGCCCAGCCATTCTTAGAATAGCCAGTAAGCCTTGAATGTGCATAGCAGGGCCAGCTGCCTTGATGCTACTCCCCAAGGGCCATGGAAATAGCTCCTGAAGGTGGACAGGCACACAATGTTCCAGCTGTGTTTGCTGGGTCCTCAATTTGACCTCATTGAATTTCAGTGTGCAAAGTTGTCTTCTGTGGGCCTGGCCGCACAGCAAACAGGCAGAACATTTGTGGATAATTCATGCTCCAGTAGCTTCTCAGTTCAGATGGAACATCACTAGCTTTGCTAGGGTGGAAAACATTATAAACTGCAAACACATTTGTTCTACAAATGGCTGCTGTACTTAGAGAGAGCAGTTATCCATAATTTTCCTCATTTCCTTCTAAAGTCAAATTGGTTCTCTTTGAACATTTCTTAGTAAAATAAGTCCAGTGAATGTTAGAGCTGGAGGCTGTAAGAGAGCTGTGCTTTGTACAGAGTGGGGACCTAACTTTTCCATGCCTCATTCTTCATTTACAATACAGAGACCACAGTTTATTCAGAATTAGCTAGGTGATGCGGGGGTAACATATTAACCCTCAAATCTCAATAATTTAACACTGTAGTAGGTTACTTCTCACTCACATGGTATGCCCACCATGTTTTGCCAGGGATTCTGTTCCATACAGTTCAAAGGCATAAGTATCTATCTATAGGGCACTATATGTACCCAGGGGGCTGGCGCTGAACCAGATTGGACAAGGGTATGCATCAATTTTCTAAAGAATATGAGGACTGAGATAAGACTGCAAAGATGAGGAGGGGTTAAACAGGGTTTGATTAACTTTTCTTAAACAAAGTACCAAAGCAAAAAAGAATAGGGTGTGCACAGAACACTAATATTGCTAATAATGATGATAGAGATACAAAAAGGCAAGAGATTAGACAAGGGGGGGGGTAAAGTTATAGAACATCCAAGTCATCTTAAAGTGCTTAGCCTTATATGCAATGAGCTGTCTTTGAAGGGTTTTCAACCCAGGTGTCAAATGGTCAGACTGTTGCTTCTGAAAAAGTCAATTTAGCTGCAGTGAAGAGAATGCACTTAGCTGGGAGGGATCTGGTGGCAGAGTTTGACAGGAGGTTTTTCATAATCTAGGGTGGAGAAACAGAAAGGGATGGATAAGAAAGGATGGGTAAAAAAAATATTTGGAGGTACAAAGGCAGGTCATACGTAGTGATTGATAGGATGGAGGATGGCAAGGGAAAAGGAAGAGGGTGTCTGAGTTTTTAGTTTGCTATCTATATGGGTAATGGCCTTGAGATACAGAGTAAGGGAAGGTGAACAGTCTTGGGGAATCATGGATTCAGAGTTGGACAAGTCGAGTTTGTGATGCCAATAGGACATTCTGATGATGACATGGAGCAGGCAGTTTGTCCCAAAATTTTTTCATTCAATAAATATGTCTAGGATTAATATATATTTTTGCAGTCATCAATGTACAGATGGCAATAGAAATCTTAAAAGCAGATAAATACTCCTTTTAGCAATATGAACACTGAGGGGATCTGCAGCTCCAGAAGAAATCTCCAGGAAGCACTTGCATTTGAGGAGTGGATAGTGGAGTCAGAAGTAGACAGTTGGTAAGTAGACTGAAACAGACATTTCACAAACGTAGGAAGACAACTAAGTGTGTAATGGGTCATGGACATCAAGGAGTAATATTGTTTAAAGAACACAGGTCACCCAATGGTACAAAATGCAACAGAATAATCCAAAAAATTAAAGACAGAAATATAACCATTAGATTTAATAATCATAATGTAATTGGTCACTTTAGTTCCCATCAATGGCAGTGGATTGAATCACCGAATATTTATGAAGAAGCTACCGTGTTTCAGACCCCTGGCTTAGCATTGGGAATCAGGGTAAATAAAAAAGCTATCATCAGGTCTTGCAGAGCTTGAAGTCAACAATAAGCAGTCACATACAAGTACATTATTAAATTTCGATAAGTATTATGAACACAAATTTCTCTCTCTATAAAAACCCAGGGTCTGTCATGTCCAAAATGACCAGAGGGATGACCAGGCACCAGGAAATGCATGGAACACCCCTCAGTCCCCCTACCCCCCACTACCCCTGGCCCGCAGGCTCCCACTGCTGGATGGCCAATGGAGAGCCACGGGGAATTGGGCTGGGTGGCAGCGAAGCCGGACTAGGTATTGGAGAGCAGTGCAAGGCAGACCTCCTTGCCCCTCCCCCAGCTGGCAGGCTCTGATCAATCCTCAGTTTCTTCTGAAAGGAACATGGCGCCTCCACTGCGCAGTCTCCCGGGACACGGACTCACCGCTGTGAGAGGCTCTGGAGCGGAGACTTCAACAAGGACTTCAGCGCCTGCAGCGCCCCTCAGCCTTCACTGTTGGGAGGTGGACAGAGAGCATCAGCTTTAAAGCACAGACACCTCCCTACTCCACAGCTGCTTCCATGTCTGCAAGAAACTGTGCATGCTCCTCCCTGCAGGACAGGCAGGGCCAGAGCCTGAATTGAGCGGTTCCGAGATGGCAACTGGGCCAGGGCAGGAGCAAGGGGGAAGCCCCGGTTCCCTGCACCTCCTCCCACAGGCATAGCCCTTCCTGGTGTTATGATAAAAGTAGTTGTGTTTTTCTAACTCTGTCCAGGTAAATGAAACGAGTGTCTGTTGACTTCCGATCTTACTCTCCCAGTGACAGTTAATCCCTCTGGATGCATCATATCCAACCTCCAAAGGATCCAAGGGGCAGTTCAACCTTCGTTCCATAGTTGAAGAAACTGACCACAATAAACACATGGGTCTCATGCCTCAGTGTCAACTCCCATGGAAATCTCTTGGTAATAACTCAGATTATATATGTAAGGGTATATTTTCTTCTGTTTTCATGTTTAATTCAACCCCAGGAAATAAATAATTAAATAAAGAATAAAATGAGTTTAGAGGGCTCAGCATTGTATTCCCAGGGCCTTTGGTCCCAGGCAAACCGCAGAGCTCAGTTATCCTGAGATTAAAGAAAAGGAAAGAGAAACGTGAAAGGTTTCCCAGCTCAGTCACAGAGACATCTCATAGCCACATACTAAGGACACGACATTAACTTAGGGGTGGAAAGGACACAAATGGAATAGAAGATGCAGCTATTTCCGTTCAGATTCAAACCAAGTTAACAAGGCAGAAGAAACACTGGACGCCATGGAAGAATAAGATGAAACGGTCCGGTAAAGAGTGTCACAGACCTCGCAGGGACAGCACCTGGGGCTCCAGACATGATGGGAGGAAGGAGGGGGCTGGGTGAGAGGAAGTGCATGGAAAGGCCTGGGAGTAGGAACAAGAGAGTGATATGCGGAAGGTGAGCCCCACCGGGTGATGACAGGAGGCAAGCCTGTGGGAGGTGGCCAAGTGCCCCCACCTCTGCTGAGGGGTGCATGCGTCTGTCCTGGGAGCTGTGGCTGATGGACAGGGAGGCTGTGGCTCTATGCCAATGAGAGCCTCCCTGCAACCACAGTACTCGGTGTTCTCAACACGGGCGGGAGCACAGGATCATGCACACAACATCATGAAAGAAAAAGCATCCTATTCCCAACTTATTCACAGACTTCTATTTCTGGTATCTATATTCCCAATGTGTCCACAAGTACATTTGGAAAAAGAAAAAAAATCTGTACATGATATGACTGCATCTTTAGAAAACCCAAGTGATCACAACCAGAGCACTTTTAACACCTAATGAACCAAATACACTGATGAACAAAAATAGACCCAGAGACACAGATGCATGAACAGACTGAGGAACCTCAGAGGGAAGGCAGGGAGGGGAGGTGGGTGGGAAGAGATCAAACAATGGCCTGTGTGCATATATGCATCACCCCTGGACACAGACAATGGGGTGATGAGGGCCTGGGCGGGGGAGAGTAGGCTGGAAAAAGATAATGGGAAGAAAGGGGACCTATGTAAACCTTTCAACAATAAAGATTTAATAAAAAGAGTAAAAAATAAAATAAAAAAGTAAAATAAAAGAAAATAAAAGCTAAGATAACTGCCCTGGCTGGGTGGGTCCATTGGTTGGGGCTTCGTCCTATACATTGAAAGGTTGCAGGTTTGAACCTGGGTTGGGGTGTGTACGGGAGGCCACTGAGAAAGTGGTGCCTGGAAGAGGGGGGTTCCTCAAACCTAAACACAGTCTAGGCCTCGCCCATGATCCCAGGCCCATCCTCTGCTGAGTGAGAAGGGACCTCCCAGCTTCCTGTCGAGTTCCTGGTCTCTGAGGCATACGGCCGCTTTCCCATGTTCCCCAGAATGCACTGCTCATATACTAATCTATACTAATAAAAGGGTAATATGCTAATTAGACCAGGTGACCAGACACCTTCCAACTTCCTTCCGGACAAAGCCACAGTGGTGGGGGCCAAGGGAAAGGAGGTTAGGGGTGACCAGGCCGGTAGGGGAGGGCAGTTGAGGGCCATCAGGCTGGCAGCGGAGTGGTTAGGTGGCAATCAGGCCGGCAGGCAGGCAAGCAGTTAGGAGCCAGTGGTCCTGGATTGTGAGAGGGATGTCTGACTGCCACGGGGATGGGGCCTAAACCGGCAGTTGGACATCCCCCGAGGGTCCCGATTGGAGAAGTTGCAGTGGCCGGGCTGAGGACCCCCCATGCATGAATTTCATGCATCGGGCCTCTAGTCTATTTATATAAAGAGCCAGGGTCTGTCACCTCCAAAATGACTGGAAGCTCAACCCGAACGCCAGGCTAGGGAGCTGAAGGAGCAGGACGAAAGGTCACCATGAGGGAACCCCTGCCTGGATCGGGAGCATGGCCAGCCTCCAAACTATGGATATCCCTAGCCCAGGCTGGCCAGTGCCCCAGAGGAGACCCCCACCAGGATCGGGGGGTGTAGCCAGCCTCCAAACCATGGGCAGCCCTAGCCCAGGCAGGCCAGCGCCCCAGAGGAGACTCCCACCAAGGTCGGGGTTGTGGCCGGCCTTCAAATTGCGGGGGCCCCTAGCCTGAGGAGGCCTCCTAGTGGAGGATGCCCAAGTCTGTTCTGGACCTAGGGCCGGGCTCTCCCTGTGAGCAACTCGGAAGCCACCAGTGTCTAACTGCCAGTCTCTGGGAGGTGGGAGAGTATCCACTGTCCACCAGAAAGTAGGACCATCAAACTATTCAGTCTCAGTGCAGGCACAGGTCCATGGCTGATGGGGTGGAGGCCAGACCAAAACAAAACAGCAGAAACACCCTGCACACCACAGGGGTGCAGCTGCAGTCCATGTGGCCTAGGCAGTGTAGAAAGAGCTACCTTCTCCTGGGTCCTGTGCTGGCACTGCTGCCTTGCTCACCCTCAAGCCCCCCTGAGTCCTGACAGTGAAATGTGTAGGGCATCCTGAAGGAGTTGAGCAGTTCTGGGTGCTTTTGCCCAAAGGCACCCTGTGGGATGAAAAAGAAAATAAAAGCTAAGATAACTGCCCTGGCTGGGTGGGTCCATTGGTTGGGGCTTCATCCTATACATTGAAAGGTTGTGGGTTTGAACCTGGGTTGGGGTGTGTACGGGAGGCCACTGAGAAAGTGGTGCCTGGAAGAGGGGGGTTCCTCAAACCTAAACACAGTCTAGGCCTCGCCCATGATCCCAGGCCCATCCTCTGCTGAGTGAAAAGGGACCTCCCAGCTTCCTGTCGAGTTCCTGGTCTCTGAGGCATACGGCCGCTTTCCCATGTTCCCCAGAATGCACTGCTCATATACTAATCTATACTAATAAAAGGGTAATATGCTAATTAGACCAGGTGACCAGACACCTTCCAACTTCCTTCCGGACAAAGCCACAGTGGTGGGGGCCGAGGGAAAGGAGGTTAGGGGTGACCAGGCCGGTAGGGGAGGGCAGTTGGGGGCCATCAGGCTGGCAGGGGAGCGGTTAGGTGGCAATCAGGCGGGCAGGCAGGCAAGCAGTTAGGAGCCAGTGGTCCTGGATTGTGAGAGGGATGTCTGACTGTCACGGGGATGGGGCCTAAACCGGCAGTTGGACATCCCCCGAGGGGTCCCCATTGGAGAAGTTGCAGTGGCCGGGCTGAGGACCCCCCCATGCACGAATTTCATGCATCGGGCCTCTAGTCTATTTATATAAAGAGCCAGGGTCTGTCACCTCCAAAATGACTGGAAGCTCAACCAGAACGCCAGGCTAGGGAGCTGAAGGAGCAGGACAAAAGGTCACCATGAGGGAACCCCTGCCTGAATCGGGGGCGTGGCCAGCCTCCAAACCATGGATATCCCTAGCCCAGGCAGGCCAGCGCCCTAGAGGGGACCCCCACCAGGATCGGGGTTGTGGCTGGCCTTCAAATTGCGGGGCCCCTAGCCTGAGGAGGCCTCCTAGTGGAGGATGCCCAAGTCTGTTCTGGACCTAGGGCTGGGCTCTCCCTGTGAGCGACTCGGAAGCCACCAGTGTCTAACTGCCAGTCTCTGGGAGGTGGGAGAGTATCCACTGTCCACCAGAAAGTAGGACCATCAAACTATTCAGTCTCAGTGCAGGCACAGGTCCATGGCTGATGGGGTGGAGGCCAGACCAAAACAAAACAGCAGAAACACCCTGCACACCACAGGGGTGCAGCTGCAGTCCACGTGGCCTAGGCAGTGTAGAAAGAGCTACCTTCTCCCGGGTCCTGTGCTGGCACTGCTGCCTCGCTCACCCTCAAGCCCCCCTGAGTCCTGACAGTGAAATGTGTAGGGCATCCTGAAGGAGTTGAGCAGTTCTGGGTGCTTTTGCCCAAAGGCACCCTTTGGGATGAATTCAGAGCCACATCTCACTTCCCATGAGACTGGAAGAACCATGTAAAAGGAATTCAACAAAAGCTTTCCACATCTCTGTTTATTCTTTTGAATCCATAAAACGACCTTAAAAAAAGCATTCAGGCCACCTAAGAGAGAGCATGTACTTTCTGGCCAGAGCATGCAGGATTCTTTTGCCCAACAGGTTAAAGGAAGCAGAGAGCTGGCACAGTGGAAATGGCCCTGGTGCCCTATGAGGAGACCACGGGAATGGGGTTGCAGAAATTCCACAAGCCTCTCACCACCTTCTTGTTTGCAAACCACACCATACCGATCCACGAGGACTGGAGGCAACTGGGAGTCGCAGCCGTGGTTTGGGATGCAGTAAGAAAATCCCTGGGGCCTCTGAAAACATCTGCAATTGATTATAAGACGGGTCTTTATTTAAAAAGATATAAAAGAACAGCTTTGTTGAGTTATAGTTCATATACTGTACATGTCACCTAAAGTGTACAATGAACTGGTTCTTAAAGTAAATTCAGAGTGGTACAACCATCACCATGCTCAATTTTTAAATATTTTCATGACCCCACCCCATTCAAAAAACTTCTATCCACTAGAATCACTTTCCTGATCATTTTCCCCAAAATAGATTGCATTTTAAGGGTGGGTAAATGAAAGTTGAGGGAAGTTAAAATACTGCACAAAGGATATTGTAAAATGACAAAGCCCAAAGTGAAGATCATGTGTTTTCTTTTTTTAAAAATATTTTTTATTGATTTCAGAGAGAAAGGGAGAGGGAGAGAGAGAAAGAAACATCAATGATAAGAATCACTGATCACCTGCCTCCCGCAGGCCCCCTACTGGGGATCGAGCCCACAACCCAGGCATGTGCCCCTGACCAGAATCAAACCTGGGACCCTTCAGTCCACAGACCAATGCTCTCTCCATTAAGCCAAACTGGCCAGGGCCATGTGTTTTCTTTAAGTTCTGCGCGGTTGTAATGGTCCCCAAATCTATACTAATAAAAGGGTAATATGCTAATTAGAGTGGTCGTCTTCTGGATGTCCTTCCAGACAAAGCCGCAACAGCTGCGAGGGCTGAGGCTCAGGCAGCCATGGGCGGCTGCGAAGGGCTAAGGCTCAGGCTGGCAGCGGGGTAATGGGGGCGGTGCCTTCCCCTGATCCACCAGGTCGCCTCCTGCAGAGGGAGGCCAGACTTGGAGCTGAGGCACAGGCAGTTAGAGGCGATCAGGCCAGCAGGGGGGCAAGTTAGGGTTGATCAGGCCAGCAGGGAGGGCAAGATAGGGGCAATCAGGCAGGCAGGCAGGAGAGCGGTTAGGAGCCAGCGGTCCCATATTGCAAGAGGAATGTCTGACTGCCTGTGGGATTGGGCCTAAACTGGCAGTCGGACATCCCCCGAGGGGTCCCAGATTGGAGAGGGTGCAGGCCGGGCTGAGGAACCTCCCCTCCGTACATGAATTTATAAAAATGAGTAGCTATTTAAAAGCAAAGGAACTATTTGCTTTTATTTTAAACTAGAGGTCCAGTACATGAAATTCATGCATGGGTAGGGTCCCTAGACTTGGCTGGCAATCAAGGCCACTTCCCCACTTCCCTGCCTCCTCCTTCCCTGGCCACCATGCGCCACCACCACGTGGTTCCCCGCCTCTCTTTCCCTCACTTCCTCAGTGCCCCTCCACTGGTGCTGGTCACCCGCCATGTTCTGTGCCACCCCTCGTGGTCAGCTCACGTCATAGTGAGCAATTGAACTCCCAGTCTCCTGGTCGAACTCCCAAGGGGACACTTTGCATATTAGCCTTTTATATATATAGAGAGATAAGCAGATAGCTTCCAGATGCATGTAGGCTAAACATGTTTTATAATCTCTGATTCAGAGACAAGGCCCTGTGTTCATCATACTTGGGCCTACAGCAAGGTAATGTATGCTAGTACCGCTTATGGTTGAGGTGGGGGTCTATGTAACTGTGTTCAGGTGAGTGGAAGGTGGACAGGAGCAGTGTGAGATACTTCCCATGTGACTCTCTAGCCCTTGGAAAACACAAGTCCAAGATATTGGGTCTCTGAGTCATCATCTGGAAGAGAGCCACCAAGGAAGGCTACAATTACGATGTTACTTGTGGTGTGAGTGAGAAATCAACTCTTTTTTTGGTTTAAAACACTGAGACTCCTTGGTATGTTTGTTATTGCCACATAATCTAGTTTACCCTAACAATTATAATCACTATTAAGATATTATATTAATTTATTCATAATACACCTATCAAATTAGTATTTTACTTATTATAATATTTTCAATTGCTTTGTAGTTTTTTATTCTGTTGTTGCTGCTATTGTTGTCATTTAAACCAGAAATGTGTGCAACAAGACACTGTTGTGATTATCGCTTGAATGTCTTCACTTATTTTTGAAGCATAGGATTTGGGCAAAGATAGCACATCTTAAAATCATATTTTTTTCCTATTGATAAGATCTTACATTCAACTAATTGGACCCATTTCCAAACATATTTCTTTGCTTTCAAGATCAAATTTCTCCCCCCTACATGTTCCTCGGAGCACTGGTCTCCTCAAAGAGGCAGGTATTGATTGGAAAAGACAGAAAGAGAAAATACCTCTGTTTCTTACAATAAATAACTATATCTTCCAATTATTTCTGACGAAATAGAGCATGTAATATGAGGCCTTTCACAATCCTAGAGTGCAAGATTATAGAACTTAGAGGCCATCTACTTTAGCCTTCATTTTCTTTACATACAAGGGCCTTCCCTACCCTGTTCTCTCTTTCACATAAAACCTTCAAAATTCTCTACCTTCCCTTCACCACAGTTGGAGTTTTTCTGCTATTTTCAGCACATTGCCAGGCATATAAAAGCATAGGTTGTGGTCAAATGAGTTTTGAAATCTATTTCTGATAAATTTTTTCTCTGTGATTTCAAAGACATCCCCATAATAAGAGCTTATAATCTTTATACTTGGGATAATTATTTAACCTCTTCAAACCTTCATTTTATCATCCATAGAATGGGAATGAAAATGACATTAAATAATACATGCAACACACTTCATACATATTTGGGCACACAGCCTTAAATATGAGTTATAATGAACAAAAAGCTAACTACCATGTAGAAGTAACTAATATATGCTGGGCATTATTTTTTAACAGATTATCTTTCATCCTTAAAAGACTGCTGTCAAAACCTTTTGTGAGGATGGAAATGTATATCTGTATGGGTGTGTCTTACTTTTTGCATATATCTCTAGGGTCCTTCCATATGCTACGTCCTCTTTGTAGAAGACTTAATTTCTCCCCACACTGTGGGATTCCATGCAGAAAAGACTGCAGGAAAGAATGCTTTCTATTAACTCCCTCCACCTTCGCTCAATGCAGCTGGATCAGGAGCCCTCTCTGTGTCTCCATCTGTGACATGTATAAAATTCGTCATCCTTGGAAGGTACCTCCTCATGAACAAATTATCTGCATGCTTATGCACCTTGTCTCAGGAGCTTTGCCTTAGCTATTACTTCTACCTGAATGATATTACTCCAGATACTCCTTACGTTTGCCTCTTCGCATCCTTCAGGTCAGTTGTTACGAGTATATGGAGGTCTTTTACAATTTAAAATAAAGCAGACCTGCCTTATGCCTAGTTACTCCAGATCACTCTCTCTCACATGACCTTATTTCACCTGTACCTGAATGTCATCTAATTTATTTGGCTGCCAATTTATTGTCTCTCTGCAACCAGAAATAAAGTGCCTTGAAGGCAGGCATTGCCAGTTTTATTTATGGCTGCACCTCCAGCACCTTGACAATGCTCACTGCATAGTAACTGCTCAATAAACATTTGTTGACTGCCTGACAGTCACCTCCCTAGAAAGCAAACCTTTAGAATGAAAGCTGTGCCTTTACATGCTCAGCTCCTAGTGCAATGTCCGGTGCATGTTATGTGTTAAAATATATATTGATCAAATGCATGCCTTTTTAATCAGCCAGTCAAAAACTGGTTATTCATTGGGAGGTCAAGAAGGCAACCAATTCTGTGGAGTGTAATTACTAAAGAGAGTGTCACATAGCTACTGCCTGGAAAACTACAAATAATTGATTAAGATACTGAAGAAAAGGAAACCAGTTATTTGCACATAGTACAAGCTCAACATATGTTTATAACATTGACTTAATAAAATGTGTCTTATACTTCAACACTAATTCGCTTTAAAAAAATTACCATTTGAAACCTGCCATAGAATCACCTGCTGCTTCATTCAAATGGGGCATGAGTTGCTCTGTGACAGGTGTCTGACAACATGCTAATAGCCAGACCTATCGAATGCACAATACTGACGTTCAGGAACGCTTTTCTTTTCTTCCTCGCCCTACCCCCACTTCATAAAAAGAATACCACTCTCCTGAGAGGATTACAATAGCAGTCCACAAATGAACCCTCTCTTCCTTTGAGAGAGACTAACTGTAGGGGAAAAGATAATCACTTAGTGCCTTTATCTCCAAATTATTTGTAATAGAATCTGAAGTCACACCACAAGGTCTTTCATGAGGATGTCATAAATTAAGATGCATTGGCGTATCTGGTGCATCTGTTCCATTCTCTGGCCCTTTGTCTTCTGCAAAGAGCACACCAACCTCAATACCCACCAGACAGCATTTACGCAAATGATGTCGTGGTCTATAGCATTAATATTCAGTGATTGTCTGTCATAGACACCTTACTGTACATCTGTTATGCAAATGTATGTTAATTCTTACTCCCTGACAGCTGCCTAGCTTCCCTCCCTAAAATGATCTTTTCCATTTTGAAGTTTGCAATCTGTTCCCAAAAATGTTAATCCAACAATTAGCTGAAATTGCTAAACAGAAATTGTACATGTTCAGTCTAAAATAGAAGGTAGCATTTAAAAATAGATGGTGAACCTTCTCCCCACGTTGTTTATTTCATATGTGTTTCTGTCTGGTGTAAACATTGATCTCTGCACAGGTTGGCTAGGGGCAAGTGACAGGTTTGCCTTCCCCAGTCCTAGGAGCTTGACAAGAAAGGACGGTATTGCCATCCCTGTTATTGAAGGGACTTGGTACTTAAAGATGCTGTTAGTGCTACACAGAGTTTCTCTCCATGCCTGAAACAGCTTTGTTTTCCCCATGAAAATAATTAGTATTAAGCACTTGGATATTAATACATGGCAACACAGATGCATAAAGTGATGAGTGATTGTAGAAAGAGATCTAAGAGAACATCCACTGGGACACACAACACTGTAGACACTCTTTGTACGAGTTTGATGGATGTTCAATGGAGGATGCTTCCATATTTCCTATCTATATTCATTTTGAGGAATAGGTAGAGGACTTTGGGACAATAATAGAACTATCTAGTAAGAGCTTTAAAGGGATTGTGGTGCTTGAGATAATAATAATAATAAAAAAGATAAACACTGAGTGAAAACCTACTAAGACCAAATATACACTCTTATCTGACCTATGAGAACTGGTCACCATGTTGGTCACATGAGTTAAATCTTAACATTATTGTGGGGTATCATATACAGTTCATGTTAACAATAAGGCTAAAAATGAGGAGGAATTTCTGCAAACCCACAGGGCTGCCATGACCTTCAACCAGTGCCTTTTCCCTGGTTCCTGTACTGAGGAAGAACATTGACAAATGGAGAATGAAAAATTTGTGCAGTGAAGAAGTCACTGATGTCTGCTTTAATGGGGCTCTTTCTGACTCTGATCTGTATTTCTGACTATGGCTGTCTGATGCTTGGCCTGCTTCAAAATCTAAAGCCCAACTAAGAGAAAGGGACTTGAATCTGCTCTGCTCCAGCATTCGGAGGACTCAGGATGTTAACAGATGGGATTCCTATCTCACCAGAAGAGTCCATTTCTAAAATGATGCTGCTAAACCAGATAATTCTCAAGGTTCTACTCTAGACTAACATTTTTTTTTCTTTGAAATTCTTTTCTGTATTAGCAATAAGACAATGGATGGGTTAAATATGTTTAAAATATCTTGGCTATATTTTTCAGTGACTATCATTAAGATGAATATGGAAACACAAGTATTTTTCAGTGACTCTATCGTTAGGATGAATATGGAAACACAAGCATTCATTTGTTTTTACAGGAGTCTTTTTTATCATTATTTTAAGGTATCCCAAGATTTCTAAATGTTATAATTCCATTTTATTTGCAGTCATACAAATAAACATGATCCTAGAATCTATAATAAGTTGTTATAATTCCTCATTTAAATGCTATAAATTGAATGGGGTAAAATAGCAGAATTTTATAAATTATTCTGAAGGTCCAAATACAGCTTTATGTAACTTTACTTAGATACTTATTTTTAAAGCCAACACATGTAGAGAATTCACTATAAGGCACTATCTAGTTAATATATAGAAAAAGGGGCATAAAGTGGTTAAATATTTTGTTCAAGTTCATATGGTTAGTAAGCATAATAGCTGAGATTTGACCTTCGACTGAATCTCTCACTTTTTATATTGCTAGTCCCTACACTAGCTTCTTAATTGTTTTTTAAAGAAAAGAAAAAATTAATCCTGGCAAGTGTGGCTAAGTTGTTGAGCATTGACTTATGAACCACAAGATCAAGGTTCAATTCCCAGTCAGGACACATGCCTGGGTTGTGGGCTTGATCCCCAGTGTGTGGCATATAGAAGGCAGCCGATCAATGATTCTCTCTCATCATTTATGTTTCTATCTCTATCTCCTTCTCCCTTCCTTTCTGAAATCAATAAAAATATATATTGTTAAAAAGAAATAATTTACATTAGTCAATTCTAAACCTGACTTCCTATTCCTTGCTGCAGAAACCACAATAAAAATGCTTGCTCACAGTTCCTCTCTCTCTGCCTTGTCACTGACCCTGTTGCATCCCTATGTGGCCCTGCATGGCTTGCTGTGTTCTCTCTAGGGAATGGTCAGAATAATAAAACTGTAACACTTTTTATTTTTATTTATTATTATTATTATTATTAATCCTCACCTGAAGATATTTTTCCATTGATTTTAGAGACTGGAAGAGAGAGGGAAGGACAGAGAGATATATCAATGTGAGAGAAACACATCAATTGGTTGCCTTCTTCCTGAGCCCCAACCAGGACCTGGGCTAGGGAGAAGCCTGCAACTGAGGTATGTGCCCTTGACCAGAATCGAACCTGGGACCCTTCAGTCCACAGGCTGACGCTCCATCCACTGAGCCAAACCGGCTTGGGATGGTAACACTTTTGATTTCTCTCTCTTGATCTACATCTAGCCTCATCATACCTTGCTCAAGATAATATGGTTAAAATAGGTGGTGAGACATTTAGGGATAATAATTCACCCAACTTTACTCACTGTAACTCAGTCAATAGCTCTAAAAGACTACCACATTTGGCCTCATGACCAGTGAAGAGCATCATTCCTAGGCTTATGTTCCTTATTTTGCTTATCCGTAAAGAGGTGACAATAACTTCCATCTCATAAAAGTAGGGATGAGGTTCCAGTGAATGAACATATGCTACAAAAGCTTAACACTATGCTTGATTCAAGTGCTTAAAAAGCCTACCTAAAGAAATAAGGGGCATATATCTTGTCTCAAAATTTAGAATCATGTATATCTGTATGGAAAATAATATAATACTTAATGAATAATAATACAAGAATAAACTGTGTTTTACATACTCACAACTATAAACTTACTTTTGCCCCACCCTACACAAATAGTGTAGGAGTTTGTTTCCCCAAAGTGCCTGATGATGTAAAAAGAACTGCTCCAATGAAGTCCATTTTAAAGACAGAAAAACTGAAGCATAATTAATTGCATTGTCTGAGATCTCTTGCTGGAACTGAAAAAAATATGTTGCTCAATAGAAAGCTTTGTGGCCATCATCTAAGCCAAGTTGTATTTTTGGTGGAACAGAGCAGCACTGGTTAGTAGGTACAACTCTGTAGGAGTCAAGAAAACAAAGCCACAATAATTTTTCTACATTTTCTATGAAAAATTGATGTCTCCTTCTTTACCCTTTGCAGCAATTCATGACACTGAAGTGATTATATCATCATTTGTACCATGTATTGAATAAATTATTTCATAGGACATATATCCTCTGATCTTTCCTGTTAAGGGTTTGGAGTGGTATTTTGTTGTTTTACCATTTAACCTCTGCTCTCTGGGGTTCTGACCAAAGCTGTTATACAACCCATGAATTGTCAGATAAATAAATTGCATAGTGTTCATAGCTGGACTTTTATTTCATGAGTCAAGGCTTCATCTAATGGAGTATAAGAATGAAGTTTAGAGCTGGAGCCTATTTCATTATAATTACTCCTCAATGTATAGAGAAGCCAGAGCCCCAAATGAGGCCACAGAGATCTGTCCTCACTAGGAGGAAAAGCCTACCCAAGTCAACATACCACAAGCAAGGATGAAACCACATGTAGACAATGATGCTTAAAGCCCAATAGGAAAACATGCTGCAGTAAATACTCTACATTTACACATTAGAGCCTTTGCCTCACTTTGAAGAAGCTGCAAATGGAAGAGTGCAGAGAGGCCAAAGCATGGGGCAAAGGGTGGAAGATTCCCTCTAGAAGAGATGCAGGGATCATCTCTGTTCTCTATATTCACAAGAAATGTCTGAGACAGACATGGTAGAATTTGTTACCCTCATTTTTATAGGTCAAGGAAATGTAAACCCAGTGCAATTTTATGTCTTGGTTAGAACATTCCTATTGTAAAGACTTGCAGCAGAGCCTCAAAGCCAATTTTTCCGCCTCCTACTTAACTTCTTTCCATTTCCCCTGATGGTGTCTGGGCTTGGCTCTCACTTTCAAGCTTCACTGACCCTGCATGATGCACGGGGATTTGCTCCGGGCACCTGAGTCCAGGCTGAGGTGCAGGTGCCAGATTCACTGTGGGCTTTCCATCTACCTCGGGTACAGCTCAATAGGGCCCCAATCACTGCCCAATGAGCTGCTTACATTGGTATTATGATTTATCCTAGAGACAAAGAATCAAGAAGTATCCATTCTCTGTGAAGCTGTTCTTTGACGACAAGATCCCTCTGCACACAGCAGACGTGGCCCCTGGGCTGACTTGGGTGTGGAGATGGAGTCCTCAGAATGAGAGAGCAGCTGAAAAGAGGATGCCAAGTGGAAGTGCAGCCACACCCAAACTTAGTGTATCTGTCCTCACTGTGGATGTGACTGACCTCCCTCTCCTTTAGTGCCAACTTTGGAGCCTTTTTTGGTTTGTTTGTTATATTACACTAGAGGCCCAGTGCATGAATTTGTCCATGGGTGGGGTCTGGCCGGCCCACGCCAATCGGGGTGGATCAGGGCTGAGCCTGTCTGGAAAAGGAGATGGTGGGAGGTTGGCCGGATCAGGGCCAGGCAGTCTGGGGGAAGGGGCCATGGGCAATTAGCTGGTGGGCCCTGCCCTCCATTGGGGTACGGGGGCTGATCTGGGGTGGAGCTGGGTGGGGGGAGGGGCTGTAGGAGGTTGGCCTGCCCCACCCACTATTGGGGTAGCGGGTGGCAATCAGGGGTGGGGAGAGGAGCTGTGGGCTGATCAGGGTGGTGGAGGTCCATTGGGGGTGGGACTGGCCAGGGGGAGGGGCCACAGGCAGTTGGCCATCTGGCCCTGCCCCTGATCTGGGTGGGAGGGC
>NW_005370024.1:2522397-2526448 GCF_000412655.1 Myotis brandtii | reverse complement strand
CTGGCCAGCCCCACCCCCTGATCGGGCTTGTTTGCTGGCTGCAGTGGGTGTCATAGTGACCCGTCATTCTGGTTGTTATGGTGTTAAGGTCACTGGATTTTTATATATATATAGATTGCCATTGACAGACATTTATTTGATGCTTTTGAAGCCAATCATTGGTTGGCTAATTAGGAAGGTCAGTTAAAATGGAGAGTCAAAAGAAATGATGCATGACTACCTTAAATAATTTGCTTTAGCTTATAACCGGATAGGATACTCATTTAGTAATGTTTGGATTTAATGGCAAAACCTTTGATTTAAATACAGGTCTTCTGATTGGATCGCCACATTAATTTTCCTGTGTAAACTTTGTTCCTAATGAATTCATTATGACTTCCAGTTTCATTTTCCTTAAAGTGAACTAAGATTTAAAGACATTTGTGAGGTAATGTGAATTCAGACTCTTTCTAAATTAAAACTATTTTTTTCCATTTGTTTATTGTGTCTTGCCACAATTTAATCTGATACGATTTAGCACTATCCATTCTATGCAAAGCATTAAATTAAATCAGGTTTTATAGGAAAAATAGAATTAGAACAACTGTGTTCCAATGAGAAGAAGGTGAGGTGGGGTTTATGTCTTTGATGGAGTTGGCCTCATCACTTTCAGCAGAATATGTTCCATCAAAGTGCCTTATCTCACTGAACCTTAGTTTCGGGTGACAAGGACAATGATGAGTAACTACCTTGCAAAGCTATTATGCAGTTTCAATGAGTTGATGGCTGTGAAAGATAAAAAAGAATTACAATGTGGGAGAGAAGGAGGAAGCTACAAATGGAGCATGAGGACGGCTGACCCTCTTTGCAGAATTTCCTCTTGCCACCAGAGGCCAGAGCTACAGAACGGAGACACTAAATTGCCATCTCATCAGAGTGTATGGTGAATACCAATGAGTGTGGCAGAAGGTCAATGCCTGAGACTTCAATAACGATAAATCTTGGATCACTGGACAGAGTGAGGTCAGGGTGCCCTGCCAGGAGCCAATTTCTTCATTTAGGTCATATCAGGAAGAGGAATCAGTATCATAGATGGAAAAAATCAGTAGAGACTTCCTGAAAGCAGGGTTCTTGGCCTGGTCAGGAAGCATAGGTAAATATGACTGAGTTGTAGGGACTGACGGATGGTACTTCAGGCAATAGTACAAAAAGCCAAACAAGGAAACTGTAGCACGCATCTCACGTAGAACCACAAAACAAAGCTATGACAGTGCTCCTGAGAAGTTTTTCTTTTCCTCCATCCTTTCAGAACAAAGCCAGCTTTGATTTAATCTATTTATCCCCCAGCTCTCCACGGGGTGCAAACAAACATGAGTCTGACTCAAAGGGCTGTTTGTTTTTCTAGCATAAGAGATTTCTGTGGCAGAAAAAAAATGAATCGGGAACACTTATAGAACCAGGGAGAGGTGTCATTGACATTTTAGAGTTTTCACACAAATTAGCAAGGGCCTCATTCATTCCTTTTTTCCCAAAAACATAGCTTGGTATTAAGGAGGCAAAATAAATGTGCTGGAAAAAATCCAGCATTTTTTTTTCTTGTTGTCTAGTTGGAGGAATCTATAAACAAGAAAGAGAACATCCCCAGATCTACCCACCAACCCTGTGTCTCACCCTCTGACCCAGAAAATACAAGTTCTTGATTAATATGATCACTAATCAATGAAGTAGAAAGATGTCTTTAGAGATTGTTCCCAAAGGTCCCAGGTCTGAGGAGCTAAGTCATTTTTATATTCCAAAATTATCCATTTAGGGTGTTAGTAAGGATATCTGAGACTCCTTTAGTAGACAAATATGAACCAGAAACAAATTGAACTCTGTATTCTTAGAGCAGTCACTTTGAAACATAGCTGTGATTTGAGAAACTCAAAGAACATTGGACTTTGAAAGACTAGTTTGAAAGTATACTCTGGAATTATTTTAATTTTTATGAGGACACAAGTGAGATGGGAGGAAGGAGGGCAGGCAGTGCATTGGTCATTTTTAATGTCTAAGCAAAAACTTTTAGTTTTCTAAAGAATTCTTCCCAAAGAGGAGAGGACATTTTGGACATCTAGCTCATGTTGGAGAGACTAGTCTTGGGAATGCATTTCAGAGCCACACTAGAGATATTGCTGGCAGTCAGAACTGCGGCAACTTCTCTTTTTTTAATATATTTTATTGATTTTTTACAGAGAGGAAGGGAGAGGGATAGAGAGTTAGAAACATCCATGAGAGAGAAACATCGATCAGCTGCCTCCTGCACACCCCCTACTGGGGATGTGCCTGCAACCAAGGTACATGCCCTTGACTAGAATCAAACCTGGGACCTTTCAGTCCGCAGGCCGATGCTCTATCCACTGAGCCAAACCAGTCAGGGCAACTTCTAAAGTTTATAGATGCACAAGGACATATATTTCCATCAGAATGCAGTAGCAGAATGCAGCATGCCCTGCACATGACTCCCAGGGATTCTCAGAATAAGTCTTCTTCCTGGGAACATGTTACCTTCAGAGTAATGGTTATACCTGGAGAAAGGGAACAAATGGGTTCAAGGAGGGACACAGCTGCAACTACACATAATCATGTTAACAAAAAGGTTCAAAATAAACATATAAAAATCGTCACATGTTAAATCTCGTTGGGTACAATTCTCTGTATGCTTGAAATATTTAATAATAAAAATATGAAGAATTAGAGCTATTTCAAGTTTCTTATCCTGCTCGTATATTGAGCACAGGTTTCTGGTGGGCTGTGGACTGGTGTAAAGAAAACACATGCTCACACAAACACTTACATGTGCAAACACACAGGAGCATGATTACATTAACTATGCATTCTAGTTGACCAAGAATACAAACCCTATCAGCAATGAGGTATTAACACAGGGCAGGGCAGCTGTGGTCCAACTTTAGCTTGGTTTTTCTTGGCCCCCAGAACCTGTTGGGTTCTCAAGGCTGATTGTCATCCCCCTTGCAAAAGAAGGTATTACAGGATGGGTAAAGTTCAATTTTTGCCAAAACCATTGACAATTTTATATATGACCTTAGAGCATGATTCTAAAAATTCTTCCAATAACACTGAATGTGCTTCTTTTTAAGAAATGTTATCTAATGTTGAGTCTCTTTCTTGATCTCTTTCTAGGACCAAGCTCTGAGTCAGCAAGGTTGCACACTTACTCAGGAAAGAAAACTGTGTCATTGTCTGGAATAACCAGTTTTTAGAAATTTGAAAACTCCTTTCACAACCTTTTAAACTAAAGATTAACAGAGGAAGTGGCAGAGTTTTTCTAAGATTTAAAAAAAAAATTTTTATTGATTTCAGAAAGGAAGGTAGAGGGAGGTAGAACATAATTAAGGATAATTGATTAGATGCCTCCTGCATGTCCCCTACTGGGCACTGAACCTGCAACCTGGGCATGTGCCCTGACCCAGAATAAAATCTTGACCTACTGGTTCATAGGTTGACATTCAACCACTGAGCCACAATGGCCAGGTTTTTCTAAGATTTTGAACCTCTACATTGTTTTATAGAAACATATAAACAATATGGATCTTTAAACATAATTTACATATGGCATGATTCCAGTTTGTAAAAAAATTTGTGTGGTTAGGTATAAGATTAGAAAAAATGTCTGAATGAAAATATTAAAAGTCATCAACTCTTTGTAAATATATTTTCATTGATCATTTTGTATTTTCTAAAATTATTAAAGAATTTTGTTTTTATAATAAAAGTATATTATTTTATAGAAACATATAAGCAATATAGGTATCCTATCTAATAATAGACAAACATGGTAATTAACCATACCTCCGCTATGCTTCCCATTAGCTAATCAGCAGGATATGCAAATTAATCAACAAAGATGGTGGCCGGCAGCCACACAGCTGAAGTGAGCAGGAGGTTTGCTTGCTCCAGTGATGGAGGAAGCCAAGGTTCCCCGCCTGCCATGGCCCAGCTCTGAGCTCCGGAAGCAACAATGTTTCAATTATAGAAGCTAAACAAACCCCAGATACCTGCTTTCAGCCAGCCA
>NW_005370024.1:2504972-2521877 GCF_000412655.1 Myotis brandtii | reverse complement strand
ATGTCTGATTGCCATCTTAGGCCCAATCCCCTGGGGAGCAGGCCTAAGCCAGCAAGTGGTCACCCCCGAGGGGTCCCAGACTACGAGAGGGCACAGGCCGGGCTGAGGGACCCCCTATCCCCGAATGCACAAATTTTTGTGCACTGGGCCTCTAGTTTAACATAATATAAAGTGTTTATAAAAAACAGAAAAAATATCTGCACCACTTATATATTCTATAAATATATACAATTTATAAAATAAAAATTAAATATCTCACAAATTTATTTGGAGAGTAAGGAAGGGCTTAACATTAGAAATATCTGTTGTGCATATTTCTTCTTTATAAACAATGGGACATTTCCCTGCTAGCTTTGCCTTTCAGACTCTGTATTATTTTTCAGAACGGCAATATTAAAAAATTCAGTACTCATTATCTCTTTTTTCTTCAAGACAATGTCCTATAAAAGCAATTTCTTGTTGAAGTCCTAGGCGGGTGCAGTGACATGGATGTAGCTGACTTGTGGAAGAAAGATTATGATCATGGCCACTAAGCATGAGGGCCATCTGGATGGGACCAGGGCTTCTCTGTAGACCATCGTCGTCGTCAGTTGCCCCTTCATCACAGAGCCACATCTGACAGATTTCTAATACAGACAGCCACCTGAAAGCAGAACTCTGCCCAAACCCAGCTGAGCTTTTATTCTGTGGCTTTGTTCTCTTGTATTTCCACATCCAGAGAGCTGCTCTTCTCCTGATGTCAGCTTCTGAATTCCCTGACTTACCATTAGCCTTAGGCAACTGCAGTGAAGGGTCCAATAACTTCCAGAAACCTGCGGCACTGGAGGCATTCAAGTCTTTCCTGGGTCTCTCACTCTTCATTGCTTTTCCATTTCTTTTCTCAAACCACATTTACTTCCAGGCACTTTCTTCCATTCAATCTTATTTCTCAGTATTTAAACTCCCCAGTATATTTACATTTAAATTGAGTGCTGAGGTCTTTTGGTATTTGAAAAAGCTTTTGAGATTTTTAATGAACTTCTAAAAGGTTCTTGAATTGATATTTTGCCAAGAGTAGGTCTATTCTGAAAAACAGGAAGTTTGGGTTCAATTTAGTACTACCCATCATTAATCCAGGACAAATTGGAGCCTTCAAAAATCTGCAATTGTTCCCCTGCTCCTTAGCCTCACACTAAAGGCGTCTGCTGATGGGCCCTGCCTCCCACGTCAGGTTCATCTCCACCCTGCAGAAGCCACCCAGGCCAGCCTGCTCCTTCCCAGACATATACCCTCACATTGTCATTATCCTTGTCTTGCCTCTTACTTTCCCTTGGCCTGGGACTTCCTCCCCCTTTTAACAACTATCTTTCCAAAGTTCATGGGCTAAGCTCAACATCAATTTCATCATGAAATTTCTATTTTGCCTCTGGAAAATATAGGGAAAAATACATGCATTCATCTCCCAAATGCCTGATTTGATGTTTTACCTGAAACTTCAGAAGCCATAGGAGTAAGGCGCATGTAATACAATTTTATTTTCATAAGGTAAAGCTTATGATTTCTTTCATGTAACAATTGTGTCAATAAAGTCATGTTTATGAAGTTTTTGAGGTGTAATTAGAGTCTTTATAGCTCTGGAAGTTAGGGAATGTTATTCACTCTCTCTACCCCAGAAGTCTCATCTGAATCTCAGGTTTAGTGCCTAGTAATAGGCACTCTGAAAATATTGTGAGAGGGATTAATTGAGGAAATCTATGTAAAACCTTAGAACATTGTTAGGAAAATATCAACAGCTCAGGAAAAAATATTCATTATTTTTATTAACAAATATCCTCACCCCTTCTCCATGCTTATTTGAATAAAATCTGCGTAGAATTGGATGCACCTGTGTAGGTTCTTTGCCTTCCTTAAACATTTTCTATACTTGATAACCAGGGTCATATTCTCACAAAGCCAAAGACCATGCATGGTATGTTATAAACTTTCAATACATTATATATTCAATACAATAAAATTAAACCTAGAAAACAATATAAGTTTTGATATATTTTAATGGCTCTATACTTGCTGTTATTTCAAAATTTCAACAAATAAAACTACTAACGAATGTGAGTGACAAAGTTTGACATTGAAATGAAAATGACTATCACCTACCTTCCACTCTACTGCTTCTTTTGGAAAATGGAAAAGGACCGCCCCCCCCCCCCCCCCCCCCAGGTAACATGCTGGTCCCTTTAACTTCTGGCTGCTTTAGTTTTGTTTGGAAGGCAGACTACGACAGAGTGTGTGTTATAGACAGATGACTTTTCTTTTTCTAATTTAGATGAAAGAACTATGAAATATTGATATTTGGTGGAACATACTAAGCTGTTCCAAGCAAAGACTTTTGATCCTGAATGTAGACCTGCCAGGACTCTGTATTCCAGATTGATAGATGATATTGTCAGCATCATATTTTCATTATTTTTTGTTCTCCTGTTCTATGTGCCAAGCCACCATTAGATTACAGATACTAAATGTTGAATAAAGTCAAACATCTATGAATTAGAAATGAGTTCTTTTCTTTTATATTCACTTTTCGCATCCCATGCTACATTTTTCATCATTCATCTGGTTATGTCAGTCTCTCATTATATCTCTCTTTTTTATCTTTCTCTAGGTTCCTTACATTTTAAAGCAGACAGGATAGAAAAACAACATGGCTCTGAGCTGGGAGCCTAAAAACCTAGTCTTGGTTTCTGATCTGCTTTCCACTTGTTTCATGACCTTGAGAACTGGGTTTTCTCACCTCTCAGTAAACAAAATGTACCAGGTTATCTCTAAATTTCTTGCAACTCCAATTCTATTATTTTTTTTATTGTTATCTAGATATTTGCCCCCTTGATACTCTATTCTGAAAAATAAATCCTATCCCCCAACTTTTTTTTTTACTTGACAAGTATTTTAATTAAGTCTCTTTCTTCTTTATTTTCTACTCAGGATTGTTTTAAAGATTAATGAATTAATCTGCATTAAATATCCTACCATAATCTCATTTTTTAAATCCATGTTTTGTTTTGCCTTCTCCCCTTTCCTTCTACCATCTATGTTTTTATTCTTTTCTCTATTCCAAAGCCCTCTTTGAAACCCCCATTATTTAATAACCTAAAATGTAATTCATTAGTGAGATCTTTCATAAATTAATTCAACAGGTATATAGCTACAATGGGCCAGGTACTGGGTTATTTCACTGTTTTGAAGAGCTCAATAAATAAAAGTCACATTCTCCGCCTGAGCTTGAAAGTAGTTGAGACATAGATTAAAGAAACTGAGAAATGAAGATCAAAACATCTTGATGAAGCTGTTGGAGTCCTAACCGGTTTGGCTCAGTGGATAGAGTGTCGGCCTGCGGACTGAAGGGTCCCAGGTTCGATTCGGGTCAAGGGAATGTACCTTGGTTGCGGGCACATCCCCAGTAGGAGGTGTGTAGGAGGCAGCTGATAGATGTTTCTCTCATGGATGTTTCTAACTCTCTATCCCTCTCCCTTCCTCTCTGTAAAAAAGTCAATAAAATATATATTTTTTTTTAAAAAAAAGCTGTTGGAAGATGCTACTTTTAGTCTGTTAGCCAACTGACCAAAGGGGGAAAGTGATATTTCCACAAATCCTTCTCCCAAATGCATCCAGCCACTGAATTTCTTCTCTGCCCTTGGGAAAGAGTAAATGTGAGAGTGGAATTGAGGAGAGGGCAAGAAAGAGGCCAGAGTGTTACTAAGGCAGGTCCTGCCGCAGAGCAAAATGAGCAGTGGGTGGGGGATCCTAGTGTCCACCACCACAGGGACTGGAGACAGGACGGTGAATAAGACAGCCAGAGCATCATTCTTATGCAGTTTGTAGTGTTTTGAAGAAGACAGAGTTTGAAATGTAGTTGCAAGCATGTCAAACTTGTGGCCCGGCCTGCCGGCCGTGAGTTGACATGCTTGTCGGATGCCATAAGAGAGCATGAGTGTGTGTGTGGGGGAGGTTGGGGGTTAGTGGGGGGATGAGGACACATAAAAAAGAGTGTAAGGGGTCCCTATCTTATCAAATATATGTCAGGAAGGGGAAATAGATTTGGTCATTGTTATGAAGATGGTGATCCCTCTCTCATTATTATTGCAGCAGACAAATTCGATATCCCAGCCCCTGAATTCTAGTCTTTCACCTTAGTAGTGGGAACTTCTAGAGCAGTGATGGCGAACCTATGACACGCGTATCAGAGGTGACACATGAACTCATTTTTTTTGGTTGATTTTTCTTTGTTAAAAGGCATTTAAATATATAAAATAAATATCAAAAATATTTTTAGTATGGTTGCAAATATCAAAAAATTTCTATATATGACACGGCATCAGAGTTAAGTTAGGGTTTTTAAAATGCTGACAGGCCGAGCTCAAAAGGTTCGCCATCACTGTTCTAGAGGGTGAATGCAGCTGATGGCAACAAGAATAAGGTGGGTGGGTGGATTCCTGTCAGATGGTTTTGCAGAGCACACACGTGTTGCAGGAGGTAAGATTTACCTTGTATTCTCCCTTTGGATAGAGAATACTAGTTGCTGAGAACATGACTAAGAAGTCCCAAGTACATCTATTTACCGATAGCTATATCCAGCTAATTTTTAGTTTTGGGGTTGTGTGGTGAGGATCATGCATGCAATTATAGTAATTAATTAACTAATTGGTTAAACAAATAAAATATAGTCAAAGAGGGCCATGCATGGTGTAATAAGTGAGCTATGAACCAAAAATTATAACTCAATTATGTAAACTTGATGTCTAAAAATATCCATAACTGAACAAAGATGCTGTTCTTCACCTGCAAGATTGGCAAAGAGCCAAGAATTGGGGGCTATTTATGCAGTGATAATGAACTTGCAGGTGTATTTTAAGTGCAATGCAGAAAGGTATGCATAGTATGCATGCATAATGCATAACATTTACATAAAAATGGTGAAGAAAGGATATAAAGACATGTTTGTATGTTTATAAAGTATCTCAGAAAGAATAAAGACACATAGAATTTGGCTGCACTGATTACTTTCCTCTGGTCATCTTTTGAATATTGAAATATGTGGATATTATTGATTAAAAAAGAAATAAAACTTGGTCAGTCAAGCGAGAGAAGTCTCCATTAAGTCAGCTTCATGTATTGAGGAGGTTTATTTTTCTCCATCTCTAGTGCTTTTCTTTCTTTCTTCCCTCCCCTTTCCTTTCTTGTTCTTTCTTCTTCTGCTTTCTTTTGTCCTGACTTCCCTTCTCCCACTTTCCTTCTTCCTCCATTTCTCTTCATTCCTTCCAACTTCATAGCTAGAGATTATGAGATATTATCAGAAACTTGGGCTACAGCCAAACTGCACTGATTTTAAAGAGTTGTTTTATGGAAGCTTATCTGGGGCTCTAAAAACTTGCCCTTGAAAGTGCACCTGCTGGAACCTTTGAGACCGCCATTGTCTCCAGGTCATTGCTGTCCCTTGACACTGCCTCTCTCTATTCTTTCCTTTGACACAGGTCACTTGGAGAGCTGGGCTCAGTCCCATCATTTCATCATCCCTCTTTTGATCCTCTTTTATAGCATGGTTTTCTTCTAAATATCACTCATAGTCCTCTAAAGTGCTTTCTCTCCCTACTGTCTCCTCTATTTTAATGCCCAGAATCATTCTCAGTACTATGCAGTGCAAACTTTTTTACAAATTTCTAATCTGAAACTAAGATGGCCCATGCATATTTAATGTACTCATCCTTAGGTTAGACAGAGAAAAACCAGTTATTTATCGGAAGGCTCCTCTGCTCCGGGTCATGTATTGTGCAATGGAGTGACAATGACCAATAGGGCATGAGCCTTGACTTCAGGGAGAGCGTGATATGAGTGTGTGCAGGGGAAGGGGTGGTAAGCAGATGTGAGCATGCAGTATCCTATAAGTATAGTAACAGGACATCACTGTATAATGGGGCAATACAGAGGAAGCTGCTGTCAACACTGCTTGGAAGCATGAGAGAAGGCTTCGCAGGGAAGAAGATCCTTTATTTGGATATTTAAGCAGGAATAAATGATGTAGCAATGGAGGGAAAGAAGCCCAGGCAGAGGGTGTAGCATGTGCAAAGGCACAGAGGCACAAATGCAGTGGAATGTTTGGGGGTGGGGAATTTAAGTTTTAAAATATGGATGCCAATTTAAAAGCTCTCTCATTCACATCTGCCACTAGTTCTCAAGTCCCCCCTATAAGTGTTGTGTTGTTGTTTTTTTAATCTCTGTTTTAACTTTATATCTTTATTTCTCTCTATGACTGCACATTTCTTCTCCTTGGGCTTCTCCTAAAATCCGGAATTCCTCTGTAGCTCTGATGCAGGTAATTCTATGATCTCTTTGTGTCACAATGGCACATTTTTCCTATGTTCCCAAATGTACCTATTAAGGTGAGCTTTTTATATAAAATACTTTTTTCCCCACTGAGAAAATCCTGAAATCAGCCTTGAAAATTATGAGTTTGTTCTCTCTTGCATCTCTTCTCATTAGCTTGGTCTTCTTTATTCATTTATCATCTCCTTTTATGATATATATAAATGTGTAAATAAATGTATTTGTTGGGAAAAAATGAATATTGTCATTGGATTACCACCATGAGATTGTGTTTCTTTTGTTCCTACTGTTCCATCCACAAGTTGAGCTTTTTTTTAAGTCTATTTTTATTGATTTCAGAGAGGAAGGGAGAGGGAGAGATAGAAACATCAATGATGAGAGAGAATCATTGATCAGCTGCCTCCTGCCCACCCCCTCACTGGGGATCAAGTCCACACCCAGACATGTGCCTTTGACCAGAATTGACCCCAGGACCCTTCAGTCTTCAAGCCGAGACTCTATCCACTGTGCCAAACCAGCTAGGGCCACAAAGTTGAGCTTTGATGACTGTGGATGAACCTATGACTTCACTGTTCATCAAGTCAGTGTAACAGTAGGCTTGTAAGAGTCACACAGTGCCTTGTGAACTATAGCCCTGTCAAGCCAGTGTGACTTACCTGTCATGTTTAATACACCAGGTTGGGACATGTTTGTCTTTTATTCTCATGCTGTTGCAGGCAAGGATCACACTAACATTATAATTGCAAAGTTGTGTTTATATCTTAAGAAAATGTAAGCCTTCACCCTATTTACCTGTGTCTTTGGCCTTCTTGCCCTTGAGTCCTTTCTGCTGTTGGACACAAGATAAGTCCTTATCAAGTACAACTATAATTTTCCCACCTCTGAATTAAAAAAAAAACTTTCAATAACTTTCCCACTGAACATGGAGCCTGAAGAATTGACATCATACCTTGTCTCCTTCACCCAAGATCCATGTGACCTTGGGATATTCACTTAGATATCTATAAAATGAGCCTATTCCCTGAGTGTTCTACAGGATTATAATGAAGATTACTTTCAAACTATGTTAAATAACTTGAAAATGCTAGCATGATATTCAATTTAAGTTGTAATTGTTTTATAGGATGAAACTCAATCCACTATTCTGTTGTTCAAAGCCTCTTACAGCAGTTCTCAACCCGTGGGTCGCGACCATCGGAAAACACATATAGCATATCAGATATTTACATTACGATTCATAACAGTAGCAAAATTACAGTTATGAAGTAGCAACAAAAATAATTTTATGATTGGGGGTCACCACAACATGAGGAACTGTATTAAAGGGTCGCGGCATTAGGAAGGTTGAGAACCACTGCGGGTCTATTAGGTTCCTACTTATATCTTCAACTTTTTATCTTCTTACATCCAAAAGAAAAATCTTTGTGCAGAGGGCAGAGTACTGAAAACTGTCATTTACTGTGACCCATTATAATTGTGATTGTGAATGCAGTGTCACTTACAATGACCTATCACAATGGATCCTGTCATTCTGAAGCCATATGAGCTCAGAGGAGCACTACTGCAACACCATTAACATGCTTACTCTTATAAACATCTAACTTCCAGTTTTATTTCTCAAATTATACTAAATAGTTATAAATTTAAAGATCTAACAAAAGATAAAATCATGCTTTGTATTTCTTTAGACTCTTCTGGCCCTTTAAATACAGTTCCTCATGTTGTGACCCAACCATAAAATTATTTTTGTTGCTACTTAATAACTGTAATGTTGCTACTGTTATGAATTGTAATGTAAATATCTGATATGCAGGATGGTCTTAGGCGACCCCTGTGAAAGGGTCATTTGACCCCCAAAGGGGTCGCGACCCACAGGTTGAGAACCACTGCTTTAGAGGGTCTCCTTGTGCTTAGCAAAGTCTTGGATACTTAACTTCTCAAGCTCAATATATCCAAAGCAAAAATTCATTGTTTTTTTGCCAAGGCACTATTATATTCTCAATTTCAGCAAGTAGTCTCAATGCCCTAACATTAGAAACATTTATGGAGTTTTTCCACTCTTCCCTCTCCTTTCCACATCTTTCAATCACCAGATCCTATTGATTCTACTGACTAAACTTTGAAATGCTCCTGTTCACTACTGCTATGCTTTTTTAAATTTAGATCTTCAAAATTTCTTTTCTGGATGATCGCCTCAGTCTCCTGTCTGCTCTTTCCCATTTCAATTTCTCTTCATTGCATTATTCCATCTGTCGCCTAGTTACCAGAATGAGTATTCTCAAATGGAATTCTAAAATGACGTTTTCTTACTTTAGGGTGAACTATACTTTAACCATGAGTCTGGGACCAAATTATCTGAGAAAGACTCTCACAGCTTTTATCTCTGACCTCAGTGAAATGATCTTCTAGCTCCTTAGTTTCTTCACGCAGTGGCCATGAGGATGCGCCTCTCAGATCTCTGGCTGCAGGGAGAATAAATGGATTAGTGGTCCCAGATGGTGCACTCTGACATATAACCCCGCATTCACACAGAGGCTGTGCATTTCGCAGGCTCTGCCAATAAATGACTGAAAAGAGTAGGGCTACTACTGCAGCCCCTTCCTGGGACACAGGACTCCTCTGATCACATCTCCTCAGTCTTTGGCCTGAGGACTCCCCATTTGCTCCCTGGAACTTCCTCAGACTCATTAAAGTTTTAAACTCTTTCACTTAATATTCCTCCCTTTCTTCCTTCTGACCTTTGCAAAGATTAGACCAGCATTGTGGTCTGATAGCTCTCCTGGCCTCTCATGATCCTCCTCCATTTTCCTTCAAGGGTATTTTCCTAATTAATCTCTTGCATGTTTAACTTTATCTTGACATTTGCTTCTGCAATGATCTAGACTATTCCAATTCATCTGTAAAATAGATGTAATAATAATACCTACTTTATATGATTATTATGAGGATCAAATATTATATAGATATGAAATATAAGTTTGTAGCATCTATTTGGTCCATAAAATAGTCTGTTGCTATTATCATCATTATTAATTTGCTATTCATTCAACATATCATACTCTTTCATGGATCAATAATTGATGAAAGAGTGTGTTATGTCCTCTGCAAAAACAACAACAACAACTTTTCATTTCAACTATGCAAAATAGTACTTATCCTTAGGGGTCCAACTCAGAAATTATTATCTTTGCTATGCCTTCTTTAACTCACCTCCTTTTTTTCTCCTAGAGTACTATGTACTTCACTGTTATACCACTTAAAATAGCATTAATTCATATAGTTTGAGCAACTAATAATTTAACTGTTGCTACTGCTAGAGCCTACATCATTTAATGACTTGTACTTTGTCACATATGTTCTTGGTGTCTGTAGTACTTTGCAGAAAATCTCACACATTTTAGAGGTTAACATAGTAGTTTTAAAAATGTATTGAAGAAAGAAATGCTTGTCCATGTGCACTATGTTGATTTGGTAGTAACACAGGAATATAAGAAGCCACACTATTATTCACCTTGGGACATCTTAACTAGAATCTGTAACAGTTGGAACTTGTTAAATTTTTCAGTATCAACCAAGTTGAATAGGTGTCCTTGGTTTTAGTGCTAAGGTACCCCTAATGAAAAATACAGCTATTCTTTCATAAATCACTTTGTCCTTCTACAAGGCTATAACAGGCTGTAATTCTAAATTAAGTCAAGCAGACAGTACCAAAAATTCAATGTTAGTCTTAGTTTCATATTTTTAACTTGATTCTTCCACAAGGAAATTAATGAGGAAAGTCTTGAGAAGCTAAGACTGAGGCAGCGTAGCTCCTTCACCTCTGTCTAAATCGTGTGACCCATATTCCTGTTCAGCTGATCCTACTTTTAGTCTGTGTATTCACAGACGTAATTATGCCTTCTTATATCAGCATTGGTAGATGAGTAATGATACTTATAATAAACTTTCCATTTATATTTAGTCATTAAACAAATATTTATTGAGCACCTACCAGGCACAGGTCTAAGCACTCAGGAAATATTAGCACCAAAACAGACTAAAACAAAACAAAACAAAACAAAACAAACATCCAAACTAAAACTCTGTTGTCTTCATGGAGATTACATACTGGTTGGGGGAGATAGACAATAAATAAAATAAATATATAGGGTGTAATATGATCACTACTATGGAGAAGAGTAGAAAAGTAAAGCAGAAAAGGAATACAAATTATTAAGGGTCCAGGGAATGTTATAATTTTAAAATACAGTGATAAAGGAAAGCTTCATTGGGAAGAGGGCATTCAAAAAATACCCAAATAAGTGAACCAGTAGGTGTCATGGGAATGACACACCAGACAGAACAAAGATCAAGTACTGAGTTTCTGTGATAGAAACTTATCTGAAAAAGTCCAGTAACAACAGGAAACTGTGGCTGTTGGAACAGGAATATAAAAAAGAGAAGGTGGTAGAGTTGAGGTCAGAGAGATAAACTGAGGACATGCTAAGGATTCTGCATTGTGCCCTGAATGAGATGAGGAGATAGTAGAATATTTTACTATATTTTCAAAGGTTTCTGTGTACACATCTAGAATCAAAGACCTTTATATGGTGTTGTGTTCTCAGTAGGAATAACCCATAGGTCCAGGAACCAAGGGCCAAAAAACAGGTATGGCACTCTTAGCATCACTCCTAGTGATTCACTTGGAGAATTTGAACTTCCTATTCCTGCAGTTGTAGGCTCTGAATTGTTACAGCTCTTAATTTGTAAAGGAGGGACACTTCCATAAAGGGACAAACAAGAGTTATAGACTGAGCTATGGTTATGTGTGGCCACTTTAGGTTTCTTGGATCCTAGGACCAGCAGGCAAAAAGAGGAATCACTGTCTTTTTAAAAAATATATATTTTATTGATTTTTTTACAGAGAGGAAGGGAGAGGGATAGAGAATTAGAAACATCCATGAGAGAGAAACATGGATCAGCTGCCTCCTGCACACCCGCTACTGGGGATGTGCCCGCAACCAAGGTACATGCCCTTGACTGGAATCGAACCTGGGACTCTTCAGTCCACAGGCTCTAGCCACTAGCCAAACTGGTAAGGGCAGGAATCACTGTCTTTATAGAGATCATTGAGCCTGGTCATGAGGAGGAGGTAGAGCTTCTTTTACACAATTGAGCTAAGTAGGAATGTGTTTGGTGTCCAGGTGATCCATTACCTAATGGTGATGGTAAATAGATAAGAGCATAAACTCTGGCCTGGCAAGAGAAGAGTAACTAGGGGCTCATATCCTCCAGAGGGTGGTCTTTGTCTTACCATAGTGTAAACCTCTAAGCCCAGCAGAGGTGGTAGCTGAAGGTAAAGCTGATATAGGTTGGATAATTGAGAATGGAGATGATGAGTATCTGTATTGCCCTGAGACTAACTGCTGTGGTCAGAGTTGTAGCTTATCTCACTAACATTCTTCTTTTAAGTTACCTCTCAAGAATTCTTAACAAGCTCAATAAATATTATATGAGTGACATAAGGGATGGACTTGGGAAAACACGGTGATGCACCATCCAGATATATCTTCAAAGAAGGACTTATTTCCTTAGCTTCTGGCCATGCTATGAGTCGATAGCTTTCAGGGTCAGAACCTTTGGTCTTGCCTCAAGAGATCCATCTTGCTCAAAGTCATGTTCTTCCCAGAAAACTTATATTAAATGGCTGATTGAGGTGTATGTACAAAGGTATTTCAGTCTATTGTGAAAAAGCTCTAACAGGGAATCTCCCTCCCCCCTCATCCCCCCCCCCACCCCAGAGCTATCTGTGGGCTGAACTCAGTTTATCAAGCCTGCAGTATCAGCTCTACCTGGTCCTGCTTCCTTCCCCTTCATTCCACAAGTGTTGGTCACAAGGACACTCTGTAATAAACGTTCTGCTTGATAAACTTTGAGTCTGTTTCTCAAGAAATTCAAGCTGTGACAGATAGTGGGGGACTTCTGTTCTATGAGTGGTTATTTTATTTTACTGAATACTCAGATTGTTTTCAATATTTAAATCCTAGAGATGAATGGGGGAGTTGAGGCTGGAGATAGCTCAATTGTCCCAGTCTAAAATAGTTAGAACATGTGGGATATCCTGGGGATAATTTTAGAGTGAAAAATAGGAGACCAGAGAAGGAGAGGTAAATCAGATTATGGTATGAGACTGCGACTATATGGCATGGAATAAGCCACTGAAAAATTGTGGTGACCTGGCCAAAGGAATGGCTTTTACTAACAAGGATATCTGACATGCAAATTTACACTGTTTGTTTAATCATATGTAAATGATTCCTTCATCTTTAATAACTAGTAATATTTTTCATGTACAGAAGTTTTTCATGGTAAATTTTTTTTGAAAAGGGTCATATCTGGATTAATAAAGTATAGGACAGGGAGAAAGTTGATCCATTAATGTATACATTTATTGAAGTCAGGAGCTCAGAGTTATAGGTGACCATGGTAACATAAGCTCCCATGAAGGTGCTGAAATTTAATCTTATATAAATCTTATTCCATATTGGAATTATATCTGTTTACTTGCTTATCCTATCCTCTATACTGTGTTTTCTTATGGACAAGGATGGTGTCCTTCATACAACACATTGTCATGTCACTAAATAACACTCCTTAAATGTTTGTGTAATAAATGTATATGGGCATAAACGAATATATTTTGTTGTCCAGACATCTGCCTCCCCACTGAAACCTTTCCTTAACAATACTCTTCATTCCTTGGGTGCAATGGGAAAACAGAAAATAGATTTGATAAAGACAAGATAGTATTTTTCTATGCATTAAAAAGAACATGAAAGCTATATAAGGATAGAATAGCATCTTGGCTATGGTAACCCCTTTGTCCCTCAGGTGCTCAAACACAAGAGAAATCACTATTCGGTGGAATATGGCATTTGGGTTCAAACATTGAATAAAGTTTGGATCAGAATAGATGGTCTTTAAGCGCCATTCATTCATAAGAATTTTCAATTTTATGATTCCATAATATGATGTTTGCTATCTTTTCAAATAATCAAACATTTTCCTGTGGAAGAGAAGTGGTTTGGATTGAGGTAAATTCCTACAAAGCTCCACCTACTCCCTCTTCTTTCCACATAGACTTATACTGGGCCAGATGCTTCTCCTTTTCATTTTCCATTTAGGTGGCATTTTCAAATATAGAAAGCAATTTTTGTAAACTCCCTGCTGTTTCTGTTCTGCTCAGGCTCTGCAGAGGCCCAAATAATTTATGGGAAAACAGCACCTGTGTTTTCACCAGGAATGGCTTTCACAACATTGAGGAATTTCAAATGAAGGGCATCTACCTCATTAAAGTTAAATGAAAAGAAAATTCTCTCTCCATTTCCATAAATTGATTGCTGAATACACTCAAAAACTATTTTCTTGTCCCATAAAAGCACTAAACCAGATGTAAACATTTCATACAAGGCTCTACCCTTTGAGCAAAAAGAAGATGGTAGGTTCAATTGTATGAGAGGAAAAAATTCTAGTGTTCAAGTGTTCTGAGGATTTATCCAACTAGGTTGATTCATTACTGCAACAAAATTTTGTGTTGTACTCATTCACTCACTGAACTATTCATTCATTTAGTACCTGTATATCAGAAATCATCATAATAAATACATATATTTTATTGGTGGCACACAGTGGACGTTTAGTTCCACATGGAAGGTTAAACACATGAGTTTATCTCTGCTTTCATCTAAATTTGGCATTGACAAACTATGGCCTGTGGACTGACCACTTGCTTTTCTAAAGAAAATTTTATTGGAATACAGCCACAACTATTTATTTATTCATGTATTGTTTTGTGGTGCTGTTTATTATTCTATTTGGCTCTATTTTTTCTCTCTGTGTTTCATTTTGGAGAGTTTCTAATGTTAAGTCTTCATGTTTACTAATATTTTCTTCTGTAATATTTAATCTGCTATTGGTCCCATTCATTTAATTTTTCAATTTTACACTTAATTGTTTCAAGTGTAACACTTATCTTGAACTTGGATTTGGATTTTGTATATTTTCCATGTCTCTGCTTGATTGATTTAGTGTCCTTCTCTCTAGAGTGTTTCTGCTTGTTTTAGCATCCATCATTTCTAGGTCAGTTTAGATTGATTGGCCTTATTTCTTTATTATATGTCTTGTTTTCTTGCTTCTTTGCATCCCTGGTACATTTTAATTGGGTAAATTTTATTTTATTGGGTAATGGGTACTTTTATAATGCCTATAAATATTATTGGGCATTGTTCTTGGATGCACTTAAACTATCTGAGGCCAGGAAAATAAAATTAAGGGGAAGAGAACTAGAGGGAATAGTACCTAACACCTACTACACTGGGCCAGGATTTACCTCTCTGCCAAAAAAAAGGACAAAATATATGAAGCACTATTTTTAAAGACACTGGGCATGAAGCAAGAAAAGACAGCAATCCCTGTAAAAGGCACACAAGGTGAAGCAGAACAGAAATGGTGGTCTTGGAAAAGTGACTTGGTTATTGGAAAAGAGCTTGGGTGCCATGCTAAGAATCAGAACATTTTTAGTCACCTCTGGCCACAAGAAATGTATCTGTTTGTTTTTTTTTGCTGCTTATTATAAAAAAAATAAAAATAAACAAAACAAAACAAAAAACCAAAAATAACAAACAAACAAAAACAGAGGAAAAAGTTAGGAAAGAACTTTCTTATAATTTACTGTTCCAAAGATAGTTTTTAAGACAAATGACAGAAAAACACCTGGCTGTATAAAGAGGATACTCTATACATATATTTGATAGTTGCTAAGATAGCAGATCTTATAATTATCATAAGAATACAAATTTATAACTATGCATGGTAATGGATTAGATTTACTGTGGTAATCGTTTTGCAATAATACATGCATTGTATCACTGTTGTATGCCTCATGCTCAATATCAATCAATCAGTCAATAAACCAATACTTGTAGTGGGATGGAAAGAGGATTTGAGAGGGAAAAAAAAGACAATGTTTGGGAAAATTTTTAAAAGGTTATAAAATTCCCAAGAGATTATTTTCAGACTTCTGGATAGATGATCAGAAAAGTAAAAACCTTAGAAACATTTCATTTTTCAATTTTTTAAAGAAGAATTCAATCCACATAATGTGTTATTTTTGAGGTGTGTAGACAACATATTCAAAGGAATAGCTGATTTTATTTTGTACATGAAGGTAAATAGCTAAGAAGGGTTCATCAGGCTCCTTAAAACCCTGGGAATGATCATTCCTAAAGAATAACCTGCTATCCCTTGGAGAACCAGATTTGCTTCTTTTTAAAATCCTCAGCAGTTGTGTAGAGATCTGCAAGTTCATTATCATCTTAATAGCTTCTGACTAAACTGTTTTAGTAAAGCTGTGGAATTAAAAAAATCACCAATGCACAATGACACCTGTGACGTTATTTTCACATGTTGTGCCCAGAGAATACAGAAGCTATACACACCTGCTGTATGGCATGCTGTTCCACCTCCAGTGCAAGCCCTTCTAGAACAGACCTCTGAGACCAGAGATTGTTTAGTATGTAGTGAGCATCTGGTTCTGGCAATATGCAAACAGGGTACAGAGAGGTTCTGGATGACTCTGCCAAAGTGTCTACATAAAAGAAAACCTTTAGAACTCCTTCTCACTATAAGTTTCGGTGTTTATGATAATGTGGGCAGATGTTTAGAGACATCATAACAACACACACCATAATTTCATGTTATGTTTGCCCAGTGTCTTATAACTTAAAATGTAAGTCCATGCAATTCATTTACTCAATCATTAATAAATTATTGAGTTCCAGAGCGCACACCACTCTAGCACTAACTTCCCTGCCTTTCTCTTTCTCCTGGTCATTGTATTGTGCCCATCTAGATAATCCAGAATAATTCTTCCAGCTCAAGGTTTTTAACTTAATCACATCTAAAAAGTTTCCTTTGCTATGTAAGATATTGTGTTGAAAGATTCTGGGGATTAAGACACACATATCTTTGGGGCACTATCGTCTGTCCCACAACTTTCTGACTTCAATAGTTTTAAGAGAATATGTTGATTTGTCAATATATTTCAGAATTTAAAATGTGTTATTTTAATTCAGCAATTCCATTTCTGGTCCATAATGACATTTACCAAGAAATTAATTGCAGAATTAATTATATATTTACTTGTTTACACATTTATGATTTATTTACTTCTGCTAAAATATAAATTCTTTCAAGGAAGAAATTTTGCTACATGGATCATTCTTTTATCTGAAGCTCCTTGGATAGTGCCTGAATTTACTAGGAACATAACAAATAAATATTTGCAGAATGAGTGAATGGAATGAGTGAATACAGTCACTAAAAAGAATGAAGTATATATAAGTACACTGTGATAGAAAGATGCCTAAGATGAATTGTTATATGAATGAAAGGGCAAGATGAATATGTAAATATGTTATTTCTCAAATACAAATTCATAATGAATATGTTTTCTCTCTCTCTCTCTCTCTCTCTCTCTATATATATATATATATATATATATACACACACACA
>NW_005370024.1:2492772-2504514 GCF_000412655.1 Myotis brandtii | reverse complement strand
CACACACACACACACACACACACAAATACACACACAGATGTTTATATACCATTGCAACTATATACAAAAGTATCTAGAAATATAAATGCAATTATATTAACTGTGGTTTATTTTTTCACTTTGTACTGTAATTGAAAATTTTCTCACTTTTGTGACTTAAAAAATCACCATGTTATATAATCCAGCAAGTCTGTTTCTAACTATATAGTCAAAATAAATGAATAAATATACCCACAAAATAATTTTACAAAATCATCCAAGGTTTGCTAGTTATAATTGCTAAAACATGGAAACAACCCAAATGTCCATAAGTAGGGAAATGGATAAACACATGGTGGAACATTTATCCAATGGAAAACCAATAAAAACAAATCACTAATGCACATAATAATATGGATGAGTCTAAAAAAACGTGTTGAGTGAAAGAAGACAGATGCAAAAGAATCCCTATTGTGTAATGCCATTTATCTAAAGTTCAGGAACAGGCAGAGCTAATCAAGGATGATGGGGATTGGAATAATGATTTCTTTTTAGGGGGATTAAATGAAAAGGGCAGACAGGGACTTTTGGACTGCAATGTTCTGTATCTTAACCAGGTGGGGTTACACTGGTGCATGCATTTGGAAAAATGCATTATGGCTGTACTTTTATGATTATGTGTTTTAGTGCCAATAAATTATGCCTCAATAAATTACTCTGAGCATTAAAAAAATTGCTAATGCACAAAAATTCAGCCTTACTGATTTTCTCATTTCAGTATTTATGAATAAAATAGTCAACAATCTGTACTTCTCTTTTTGCCTTGCATTTCCCCTACTGCGTTCCAATCATGGTCCCTTTACACTCCTCCTCATGAAGAAAAAGAACAACTTGTTTGTAATGACCCATAAGCAAATTCCTCCACATAAAACATGCAGGAAGTCTTTGGAATTATACATATTTGAACAAGAGAGCATTTCGGTCTAATGTATGCAATTCAATATAACACAATGCCTCATGTCTAGGGAATATATTAGCAAAAATTACTTTTTATTACAAAGCATGATGCCTTCAAGAAATTCTTTATAATTTGTTAAAATAGTAACAAAGTGTGCTATATTTTGTTGTGGTTGCTGCATTTTCCAGAAATGACACACCTTACATTGAATGAATCTATAATTGTTGGGCAATTTCTTTTTTCCAGTTGAACAGCACTTTTGAGACTGTGTTTTCCTGAGAGGTCGTGAAAAGAAAATTGGAAATATCACATATCTGCTGACATGGCATAAAAGGGTCCTTTCTTTTACATTTTCTTTTTACCTCTGAATAAAGGCAAAAGGCTCTTTAAAGACCAAAATGCTTCCTTTGGGTTCTCTCTTATGAATGGAAACCATTTATCCCATAATTTGAAGCAACATGTGTCATAAATAAAGGCTGAGGTCAGAGGTAGTGGTTTTGTTATTTTGTGAACATAAGAAGTCTATTGACTTCTTATATACATCAAATACATATCTTGAAAGCACTAAATATCCTACTTTTATATTCTATCACTATATTCTCACTTTTGAAGAGAAACATTTGAAAGAATTGTCACCAACTTTGTGGGTTTAGTGCTGGAGTTATTGTCAAAATGGCAAGCCTTACTTATGACCATATACCCAGTATGCATACTTGTTTTTCTCATTGTTTGGGAGCCTAAATTTTATGAGACCCAGTGAACTAAATGAAAGTTTAACAAAAGCCAGGTTCCGGACACAGAAACAATCCTTCAATTTTAATTAGTTCCTGAGATGCCTTTCTTTATTTATGGAAGAGCTTAATGCCCTTTGATGAAAATAGAAATCCCATAATGAACTAATTGGGAGTTCTCTTGTGGAAGTACTTCTTAGCTCATATAATTTTGGGGAATCTTTCTCCTTTCCTTTTCCCTTTCAACTTCTAAGTCATATCACTCATGACCAACTTCCTAGTGTATTCCTGCTCTCATTGATCCTTTTCTTTTCAAAATAGCTGTATGTACAATTTATTGTGATGTTTATTTGTAACAGTTTATGTTTCTACTAGGGATCGGTGCACGAAATTCATACACTGGGGGGTCCCTCAGCCCAGCCTGCCCCCTCTCACATACTGGGAGCCCTCAGGGGATGTCCTACTGATGGCTTAGACCCACTCCCTGCTCCCCTTGGGGAGTGGGCCTAAGCCACAGTCTGGCCTCCCTTTGTGGGAGGCGACCGGGCTGATCAGGGGAAGGCACCAGCCCCATCACCCCGCTGCTGCAGCCACTGCCAGTCACCGCAGCCACCAAGGTGTTTTCATCAACATGGACTCCAGTTCCTTCACCATGAAAAAATGACAACTTTCTTTAGGCATTTTCAAGATGTGTCTTTCATAGGATATGACATTTCTTTCTCTTTTTTTTTATCCTCAACTGAGGATATGTTTCCATTGATTTTTAGAGAATGTGGAAGAGAAAGGGAAAGACAGAGAGAAACATCAAAGTGAGAGGAACACTTTGATTGGTTGCCTCTTGCATGAGCTCTGATCTGGGCCCCAGCCAGGGAGGAGTCTGCAACCTAGGTACATGCCCTTGGTCAGAATTGAACCCAGACCCTGCGGTCGGCAGGCCAAGGCATTATTCACTGAACCAAACCAGCTAGGGCAGGATATGACATTTCTTAGCCCTCCAACAGCGAACCTTCGTTTTTTTCTCCAGGAGTGTGGTGAAAAACCCTAGATTACCTTTTTGGATTCTTATCACCCAAGTTACTAAGAATATTCCTTGTAGGAATTCCATAAGCACTCATTGTCAGTGATTGGGTTGCCATGATGAAGACAAAAGCTGAGTGAGACTTATCCTCAGGGTGCTGGGAGCCAAGCCAGGCTTGTCACTGAGACTTCAGCCTTGGACTGTGTGAAGATGTGAACACATCTGGAATGAGCAGAGTATTTGTAGTCAGAATTGCTGAATGACAGACTCACTTATGCCCTCTCAATGGGAGAAATAACAATGGTTTCTGTTTCACATCAGTGTTTGAGTTTAAAAGATGATATACATTAGATATGTATATATAATATACATCCTATATAATAAAAGGGTAACATGTAATCAACTGAACAGCAGAATGACTGGTTGCTATGATGCTCACTGACCACTAGGGGGCAGATGCTCAATGCAGGAGCTTCCTCCTGGTGGTCAGTGTGCACCCACAGGGGCAGTGCTGCTCAGCCAGAAGCCGTGCTGACGGACATCCCCCGAGGGCTCCTGGAGTGGAAAAGGGCATAGGCCAGGCTGAGGGACCTCCCTCTTCCTCCCCCACCCCCAGTGCACGAATGTTGTGCACTGGGCCTCTAGTTTATATATAAATAATCTCATGGACAATAATATTTAACACATAATACATGGAGACATAGTTCTAAGAGCTTTATGAATATTATAATTTTAATTCCTCCTGAAAATACCCCAGGAGGTATTTACTTTTGTTCTATCTATTCTACAAATGTCAAAACTGAGGCAGAGTAATATGAAAGAGTTCCCTCACAGCCAAGAGCCACCAAAAACTAAAGCTGGAATTTGCCAGCAGATTATACCCTTAAATAGTATGCTATATTGCTTTTCTTGTTGGTTTTACAATTAATTGTGTTTGTTATAACCAGCTTAGACAATAGAGTTTAACTAATTATAACTACCAAACAACAGCTTCCTAACTTTCAAAAAATCTAAATTCATCATATTTTGCAGAAACAATGACCTGGAAATATTTTATGATTTCTACTTAGGGAAATATTTTATCATCTCCTCTCTGTTTACTAATTGAGATTTTATTCTTTCTGTAATCTATTCCAACTTTCACACTCAGAGAAGGTTTTCTCTTTTTTGAGAAATATTGCTAATTTTTAAATCTATCTTTCCCCCAAATATATAAATTTCAAACTGTACCATCCAAGTTGAAGGCATCAACTTTGAGCCATTCTAGGGCTTTTGCTTGCCTGTGTTTACTCCCTCTTTCCTTTAAGAGCAGGACACCAGAGTGTTGCTTCCATTTGATGGAAAAGGAAAAGGATGCTCATTTGACTTTATAAAACACAGAGATTGGAGGAGAGCAGGCAGAGTTTCAGCACAGGGTGTTTGTTTGTTTTAATTCAATTCACCAACTCACTACTGCATAGAACATGTGATTCAGTTTACAGAAACTTGGTTTGCAAAGTATTTCAGGAACACACCTTTTTAGAGCATGAGGCAGAGCTGTGGAGACATTTTCAGTAACTCAAGAAACAAATAACCAACTTAGGGATCATTGATTCCCTCCCTCCCTCACTTGGCAAATTTTCTACTCATTAGTCACTTCCTCCTGAGGATGAATAAGATCAGAAGGAAGATCAAGCTGAAATCAGTCAATTACATCTACTTGTCAGGAACTGCAACCGAAGGATGAAGGCCTGGTGGGCAAGGATTCAGAGACAATTTGAAGGATTATCTGTGAATTTCAATTACCCTAGTACTTCCTCTCTCTGTTAGCATGAATAATTGAGAATCCAGGAAAAACTTATAAATGCTGGAGCTCGATGGCATCTTAAGAATAATCCTGCCCAAACTTCTCTCTTTATAGATGAAGGACTATAGATTTAGGTACAGAGGATCATTTATTTGCCCAGTGACACACAGCTTGCTGAAGGCAGACTAGTGACTCCCAGATATTTGGTTTCTTCTACTTTGTAGTTCCACCAAAAAAAAAAAAAATCAAATCTCATGCTAGTAACAGTACCATTTCATTTAAAATAGCCCAATGGGTTACTTTATTATATTATTTTCAAAATAGGTAAAGTCTGAAAAATAGCAGGATGTGATGCAAAAAAACCCAGACAACAGAAGGCCTATATCTAAGTAGGCTTCATGCTATAGTAGCTCTGTGATCTTGGGCAAATGCCCTGATGTCTTTGGGCTTTCATTTTCTCGCCGACAAGAAAGGGAGCATTATCTCTGTCTTGACTATCTCACTGAGTTTTGGAGAGGGTCAAAGAATATAAACATAGTAATAAATTAGTGATAATAGTTGGGGAGCAGTCTATATGTCAGATGGAATGCTAAATGCTCCACATACATCATCTCTTAGTCCTAAAGACAGCTTTATGACTCAGGTAATGCTGAGAATTTAGAAACTAAAGTTCAGAGAGGTTAAATAATGTGTTCAAGATCACATGGATAATCACATGGGAAGTAATTTATTAATCCTAAAGTAGATTACTATTTCGTGTGTGTGCACGCGTGTGTGTGTGTGTGTGTGTGTGTGTGTGTGTGTGTGTGTTTGCACCTGTGATCTTCCTCCATCCATGCAAAGACAAGTTGTGTTCACTGCTGTGAACCCTACACTCACCTTGGATTCTAGATTCTGGTTGACCTGAAGTGGAGGCAGCACTTCAGGAAGCTGTTGAGGATATGCCTTCTCGAGATAAATGGGTGAGGAAAGAGTGTGGGCAGTCTGTGAAGCTAAGTTAATAGTTTTTGGACTTTAGCCTGAGGAAACTGCTAACTGTAGAATAATTTTGAGGAGAGGTATCTTATCCAAGGTACCATTTATGAAAGATCAATCAGATGTCTGAATCTAAGATGGATGGACATGTGGGAGGGGTATATATGAATAAGATAATGTTTCTTGAAAGCATTGGACAATGTTGGAACCCTTTGCATGATTCCTTGGCTGCCTTGGACACATTTCCATGTAAGTCATTAGAAAATGGAAGAAAGGAAGCTGGGATGGAATTTTCTTTGTCTAAATGAATATTTGTCAATAGCATTTTTCTAGGAAATTATTTCCATGTTATAGAATGTCAGAAGGAGGAAAGACTTTAGAAAATGAAGCTCCATAATCGATTGTAAATGTGAGATGGGATTTTTAAATGGCTCCTCCCCACGTTACCCAGCCTGATTCTTAAACCCACAGCCAAACGCAGTTTCTGATAAGAATCCAGCCTTGTAACAGGATTTAATATTGCTCTCTCCCAGCCATATATCCATTCAGTCAGGTATTCCCACACCAAGCTCATTGAATACCAGTTGATGTCAGGCACTGTGCTGGGAGTGGAAACTACTAAGGGCAAGTAAGACACAGTCTCTGCTTTCAGAGAGGTTCACTATCTAGTGTGGAAATAGACATGTGTATACACAACTAGAGGCCCAGTGCACGATTTAATCGTACGCATGTAGGGTCCCCTAGGCCTAGTATGCCATCAGGGGTATGGCTGCCGCCCTGCGACACCTCGCATGCTCCGCAGATGCTGCCGACGCTTTGCACGCTCTATGGACGCTGCTGGCTCCCGCCCCGAGTCATCTCGCATGCTCCGCAGACGCTGCTGGCACCTCACCCCACCCACTGCAAGAGCCGCTGCTTGTTTGGTTGTGACGCTGTTACAGCGTCATGACCACAGGCCTTTTATGATATAGATTACAATCTACTGTGGAAACCTTCTGCCTGAAAGGTAAATCTGAAATGCTGCCTGACTTTGTAAATAAAATTTCCTTGAAACACAACCATGCCTATTTTTTTACACAATGTCTACTTTCAAGCTACAGTGTCAAAGTTGAGTAGTTATACCAGGGTATGGCCACCATAGCCCTTTACAGAGAGTTTGCAGACCCCTGCTCTGGAGGTCTATCTATGCTAGTAGCTCTTACACTTGGGCTACCTAATAGAATCATCTAAAGAGTTTTTAAAACATATTGATGCCTAATCTCTCTAGAAAGATTTGAATTCAATGGGAGGATGAGTTGTACAATTTCTTTTAACAGTCCTAAAGTGATGCACATGTAGGATACCAGTGTGCAACCAGGGTAGAGGAAGACTCTTCTAGAGAAAGTGATGTTTTGGATGAGACCAGACATAAGAATAGCTTGGACCAGGCAGAAAAAAAGGGGGCGAGTGTTTTCTGGAGAGAGAGAGAGAGAGGGAAGGAGAGAGAAACATGTGAGCATGTCTAGTGCAGAGGGGGCATTCAGCCCATCTAGAACTTCAATTAGTTCTATAGAAGGAAGCTGGCCAGGAGGTGGTGAGGCAGAGAAGAGAGAGGGACCCAGATCATGAAATTTCTTGTATATCCAGTTAAAAATTGTTGGAGTTGATCAGAAAGAGAAAAGCATGAAAGGTTTGTAACTAAAGGGTTTTAAGCAGGGAGAGTAACTTGGTTGAATTTGCATAATAATAATGTTAGTAACTATATGGGGTGCAGTTTGCAGGCGTGGGGGGAGGGCAGAGGCAGCTGGGCAGCAGTAGTGGGATGTTGCAAGGAATTGGAGGCAGAGAACAAAGTTAAGAGGCCAGTGTCTGACTCCATTAAGACCTTTTGCCTTTCATGCAAGTCAGGATTCAGAATATGGTACCCTGACTTTAATTGCACTGGTTGTAACAATGATGTGGACCTGCCACAGCTCATCAACTTCCTGCCTTCATTCTCTGCTCCCTGATCCTATCTGAGCTGCTGGAGGGATAGTCCAAGTTCTGGCCTCGTTGTCCCTCTCTTTTTCTCTTTGCATGCCCAGCAAAGCACTTTTGCACATAGGAGGTGCTGAAGAAAAATCTATTAGACAACAAACCTCTCTTTTTCAAGAGAGGAAAATGAGAGGCACACAAACAACTGGCCACCAGCCAGAGTTTGCAGCACCAGTGTGACCTGACTCAGGTATCAGAGACATGTTCCAGGTGTTTTGCAAGTTTTCTGCTTTAATTAACACACCGGTCAGAATGCCAGAGTTTTGATTCTTCCTCTGCCATCTACCTCTGTCCAACCACCACCACCACTTACCTCCTGAGAGGAACTTCAATGGTTGTGATTTAAACTGGACAGCGCCCATGTCAGCACAGCATCAAGCCAACTGGTGCTCAGAGATGCTCACCTCTCAATGGACCTATTTAACAATAATTCCCAGTAAGTGCCGTTCATTCTATTCTCGTCTTTCTCTGTATCTCTTGCTTTCGGATATTATCACTTACTTTTGTGTCTTAATAACAAAATCCAAGCTGAAGAACTCCTTCTTGTGTTATTGAGAATTTCCCGTCCCTCTTTCTATTGACAATGAATCTAACAGGGTTATGTTTGAACAAATAATTGTACTTATCTCTGTGAGCTCTCTTCTCCTAGTACTAAAGCCTGCATGAAGAAAACAGCATTATTTGGGCTATTTTAAAAGAAAAGAGCTAGATTTCCTCTCTTCTTTTTTTGTTGGGAAGATCTTAAAAGACAGTCAACTTTGTCTAGTTCAACTGGGGATGAGCAGTCTATTCTCAGGCCAGCACACACAGTCACTATTTAATTTAGAGTGATTCAAAAGGCAGGGGGACGGGAATGCAAAGTTCATGCTGTTAGGGACGATCACTCTGCTTGGAGACATATGCAGCTACAGAAGGCTGAACAGATCACAGTAGCTTAAGGCGCTGGGAGATAAAAGGGATGGCTTTGCTGATCTGAACCCCAGAGACAGCTGGCTGCCTGCACACACCCCACAGCTTTTATTGTTGTTCTATCTCTCTCTCAGTCTCTCTCTCTGTTTTCCTCTCTGTCTTCCTTCCTTCCTTCCTTCCTTCCTTCCTTCCATCCTTTTTTCTCTCCTCCTTCCTTTCCTTTTTTTTAAAAAAAAATTCTTAGTAAAACTCACACAAATTTAGGGCAGGAGAAAGAAATGGGAGATGGGAATATGTGTTGACTTAAACCTCACAGATGAAGCTATCATTTCCCATACTTGACGCATGAAGCTAATAGATCCTATTCGCCTTGTTTTTAACATGTACAGTCCTAAAAAGAGAACTCTTATGTGAGCACAGGATGATCTGTAATTTATGGAAAGAATCAATGCCCTGAATCTGCAGGAAGACTGAAGTGCACATACTGGCTCTGGCCCTTCAGTAGCTGTGGATGTTGGACTCTGCTTTCTGCATCCCAGCAGATAATAATCCCTAATTTGGGGATCCTTGAAAGATTGAATAGCATCATAAAGAATCAGGGCTGAAAAACCTACTTCTCTTATAGTTTCAATTTACTGTTGAATAACCTCAGGAAAGTCATTTAAACACTCTGAGTCTCACCTTTTAAAAGGTCTAAGAATGTGCACATGACAAGACATTTAAAGGGATTAAATAATGTCACATGTTAAGTTGCCTGTAATTTGTAAGGTGCTGCATATATTTGAGGCATAGAGTTGACACTTTTTCCTAGTCTATATAATTTATATCAATAAGCAACAGAAAAGTGCCATTGTGGACAGAATATCCATTATATGTCAGACACTGTGCTAGGAACTTTGAAAATATATGTGCTCTAATTGTTACAACCATCCTGTGAAGGATGTAATATCATTTAGTAGCTCTGGTTTAGATGGCAGTTAACATTTATTCTGCACTTACTATACGCTGGCCCGTGTTCTAAATGCTTTAGGTGCATTACTCCATTCAGTGCTCTAATCAACCCTGAGGCATAGGTACAGTTATCCTCACAGATGAGGAGACTAAGGTACAGAGGGACTAAGTCACTTGTCCAAGGTCATACAACCACTAAGTGATAAAATAAGAATAGAAGGCATGTGTTCTGACTCTAAAGCCTGCAGTCTTTTCCATAATATTATATGGCAAAGCAATAACTTGGTTACAAGAGTTTGTTCCTTGAGTTAATGTTTGTTGATCTCACTTGAAATTAACTCATGAGAATATTTCATAAGATACAATATCATTTTTATTCACTGCATTGTTTTCAAAGACAATGGATATGTTACTATGTTACTTATTCACATAATCTTGTTGAGGACAATAGTCCTGCTAGCATAGAGATCACTAATTTGCCATCATTAGTAGATATCGCTCTTGAATTGCATCTGTAATCTGGGTGTGTGTACCTATGCATCTGATTATTAATATATATGCACTCCCATTAAGCTGGGATGCTACTTAATGATTCTTCTCTGCAGGATGCAGCAGCCATCAGAAGACATTCTAGTCCAAAAATCTAAAAATAATTAAAAAGTAAGGTTCAATTATTACTGCTGTGGGTTTGCATTCACTGTCTCTGAAAGACTCTAAAACTCCAAGAACCCAGATAGCTAGAGCTTCCCTCTTAGTAACCCTTGTACTTCCCAAGATATATTATGCTTCTTCAGCAAGTATTCCCCAGCTCTTAATAGTACACATTTATCTTATCTCTGTGTGCTCTACCCAGTACCTCATCAATACAACAGCTGCTGAAGATCCAGTGCTGTATAAATAAAGGAAGAGCAGGAGATGGTAAAAAGTTGTAAAAAACACAAGGAAATGTTTAATTCTGAGGTGTGTGCGTGTGTGTGTATACACACAGCTATGTATATATCGCTATGATGCGCACTGACCACCAGGAAGCAGACGCTCAATGCAGGAGCTGACCCCTGGTGGTCAGTGTGCTCCCATAGGGGAAACACCATTCAGCCAGAAGCCAGGCTCAGAGCTGGTGAGCACAGTGGTGGTGACGGGAGCCTCTCCTGCCTCAGCAGCAAGCCTAGTGCTAAGGAGCAGCAAGCAGGCAGGCAGTAAGGAGTGAGGGGTCCTGGACTGTGAGAGGGTGCAGGCCGGGCTGAGGGACCCCCCCCCCAGTGCAAGAATTTCGTGCACCGGGCGTCTAGTTATATAATCAGAGCGAACTCCACATTTGTTGAAACTACATTTAGTTTACTGGTTTCCTCCATCACATCTGGGATCTTCATGGCTTGGGAATCTCTGAGGATCATTTCTGTGTGTTTGCTGTCAGGCAGAGCCAACAAAAACATCAAGCCTGCTCCCCAGTTTGACGAAACCTCTGTCCTTCAACAGCAGTAAATGGGGAGGCTGGGGCTGGCTAATTGAGAAATTCTGTGTCAGCGAAGGATTATATGAAACCAGTGGGACTCATTTTATCCTGCTTTTCACTTATAGCTACCTCTCCCCCTTTTCCTAGAACAGATTTTCCTCTGGCTTTGAAAGATGCTAATGGAGCACTATTAGTCCAGGAAGAAAATTGCCCTGGAGAATCGTAATGACTTCACTGCGGTGTGACATCAAACCAGACCATTTAAGAATAATGGGGTTTTAGTTCCTGTTCAAGAGTTGGATTTGGGAGATAAATAGCAAGTGAAAGTCCCATGACATGTAAGAGAGAAAGGAAGACAAGCTTTGGGATTTCTCTGGTTGCTGAACTCATGTGTGGGGCCACCCCAAACGTTGCCTGACATCTGAGATGTAAAGATGGAGATGAAATATTTAAGGCTGCTTTAAGCTCTTTCCTCAGGCTCCTTATGCCACTGGCTCTAGGGAGTAACTCCACAGAAACAAACAAACAAAACACTTCTCTATAAAGTGAATGCCTTTATTCTCATTACTATTTTTTCCCCTAAAAATCTTCAAGTTGGCTGGGAATTCTACTTTAATAAAGCAAAAGAAAAAAAAATAAATCAGGTTGGAGAAGAGTTGTTTGGGGTCTAAAATGTGATTATTTTTATACCATTGTGAAAAGCATATTTTAAATTCTTAAGAATTTCTTAATATGACCTATGAAACAACTGGTGAACTAGTGTGTATAAGTTTTAGGGGCTAACAGCAGAGAGTGAAGACTGATGCACAGTTAAGGATTGTTTCCCCCTATGAATCTAAGATGAAAAGATGCTGAGTTAATGCCTTTGTTGATATGGGCAAGAACAAGACTTCAGATCAATGGTCTAGAAGAGGGGGAGGGAGGAAGGGAGGGAGAGAGAGAGAGAGAGAGAGAGAGAGAGAGAGAGAG
>NW_005370024.1:2470903-2492647 GCF_000412655.1 Myotis brandtii | reverse complement strand
AGAAATCGGGAGAGAGAGGAGAAAGAAGAAGGAGGAAGAGGAAGAGAGAGGGAGGGAGAGATATATGAACAAATGGTTTTGGAATAGGACAGACCTGGTTCTGTGTCTAAGACAGTACCTCTTCTCCACATTTGGTTGTTGTGGGTGGTAGTGATCTTTGAAGTTCTACAGACCACCTCACTTGGAATTTCTGGTGATGTATTAATTGCATGATCTTGGTCAAGTTACAGAACATCTCTGATGTACCATTTTTAAATCTGTCAATCTCAGAGAATCTGTGTGAGGATAAAACAGATGATATTTAATATAGCATTTGGCATATAATAATAAATAGTGAGATCTGGCATAGACACTGTTTTTATTTAACTGAATGAATATTATTGAACCCTTTTATATCCATAAACACCTCCCATACCCCCACACATAAAACTATGTGAGGTTAGAATTCAACTCTACATCTGTTTGACTTCAAAGTTCAAGTTTTTCTTACCTATAGATGCTTAGTTTGAGTCCCTGACCCACATTTTCACTTTCTGACCAAGTAAGTTTGGATGTATTTGATTTTTTGAATAATTCATTTATTTGTAAATAGGAACAGTACAAGTAAAATGTCTATCTTTGTTGAGGAGCACTTGATCAATCTGTCAAATTTTATCTCCTAATATCCTTCCATTTTGCTAAGCCTTCTTGTTGACCATCTCATCTGGTAATATATTTCATCTTAAAACAACAAACAACAATAATAAAATACTAACATGCAGAAAAGTCCACGAAACTACAACAGACCCCTATATTTCACATTTTAATTGAATCAGTATTATCAATTATGAACAAACTGGAGACTGGGAATATGACCAGGAACTGAACAAATAACCCTGCTATTTGGGGATTTGTATTTAACCAACACATATTAATGTGCTGTATTTGTTCCAGGTATTTTTAGAAAATGATCTCTTGTAGATACAGCTGGAGTCAGCTGTCCATACCATGTTCTCTTCCTGGACCCTGAGAGCTTCTTCAGGTACGTGTGCATCCCTAATTGATTTTGAGTCATATTGTGGGGTCAAGTCCAATACCTCCCTCAAAGAACTTGGTAGGCATTCTTCCTTTTTCATTGACTTTCTAAGACATGGAAACAACCAGGAGAGTTGCAAATGAAGCTCTAGGAGTTCAGGAAGTGCCCCTCTGGTTTATTCTGCTGGACTTTGTAAGAATCAAAAGAAAGGATGCTTATGAGAGATTTTTATCCGCTGTAAAATATTCCATAAATACTATGTGTCTTTCTTGCATTGGTCATCTCTTGGGTGCTACCAACTGTGATCAGGACCATACCTAACTCGAGAGCCTCACTACTTTCTCTACTACAAGGTATACTTTGACCAACTCTCAGAAAGCTCTAGACGGGAGGCCACAACCAGGAATCTTTGGCTCCTCACCCTGCATCGGGCCCCACATGGAGCACATGACTCAGGGCAGAGCAGGGAATCTGGCTTTCCAGAGCTGCCCAAAAGTGTCTGGTGATGCATGCCAGGGTACTAATGGGAGGCAGAGCTGAATTCTGTGAGAGGCGGCCATTGCCCGTGTGGGACAGGAAACAGAAGGGGACTGGGGATTGACTCCTGTTGGATTTGTGGCTTCCGTGCATGTCTGAGGCACAGGCTTTCTGCGTGCCTGTCTGTAAGTGTTCCTTGTGCTGAGTGCTGGCTGCGTTTCTTCTTGGAGTGAAGCCAGCAGGTATTTGCTTTCCATCCTTCCCAGCTTCATTTTCTGTTCCCTTTTTCTGTACCTCCTGTGGTTACACCTCCTAGAGGAAACATCCACGTGCTTGCCTTGCCTCAGGCTTTCTCCTAGGAAATCTGGGCTAATCATTCTTTTCCCCTCACATCCTCTCCTTCATTGCTCTTATTTGCAATGCTCCCCAAGTGGAAGAGAGTCCATGAAGATCTCAAAACCACTCAAATAAGAGCACCAAATGCTCCCCAACCCCCTCACATGCTTGATGGTGTTTCCAAGAGGCTGGTGTGCTGGCAAATGCAATTAGTGCATCCCATCTGAATAAAAGAGTAAACTGAGGAAGGGATGATAAAGAAGGACTAACTAAAACAGCTTCACCCTTTCTGGTTCATATTCTACTCAGAAGAATGAATGTGTGCCGAATGGGGTTTACTAAAGTGAAGGGGTAGAAACCTTTTGTTCTCACTCATGAATGTACTGAGTCCTGCTTATAATTTTCCTGGTGAATGCCATTAAGCATTCCTTACTGGAGTGCTTTATTCCTCCTCTCCAGCTGCTCTTGCCCTAGTTCTGATGGTCACTGCTCTTTTCCTGCTCTATGACAGCAGCTCACATACAGGTTTCCTTCACACTGAAGCCAGGTGTACTGGTCAGCTCAGACGGACATAACAAAATACCACATATTGGGTGAGTTAAACGGCATGTATTCATTTCTCATAGTTCTGGAGGCTGAGAATTTAATGTTGAACAGAATTAAGTCCACTCCACAGTGTAACCGTCAAGGCCTCTTCATCACCAGCCACTGTCCGCCATCTGATGTTTTCTTTCTTCCCAACCACTTAAGGCCCAGCTACAGTGGCAGCTCACTGTTGCTGAAGTGGGCCCTGTATTTTCTCAGCTTCATACTTGATCCCACTTGTCAATTCACAAGAAGTATTTTATCTCCTCCTCTCTTAGGCCAGGATGGCTCACCATTCCAAATATCATCCATTCTCTATAGTGGAGGTTGAATAATCCAACCTTTAGAAAAAGTCTCTTTCTGCCAAAATGGAGTAAGAATTAATCGCTCCTTCCACTGAGAGTTCTACAGAAATTGTCATTGTTTCTAATTAGCAACTATTCCTTCCTGCTTTATTTTATTCAAATATATAGTGACTGCAGCATCTAGCACACTATCTAGCACATAGTATTGAACGTAAACTGTAGCTGAAAAATAAAATTTTTTTAAAAGAAGCAACAACTCAAGTGACGAAAGCGAAGTGATACATTACACTGTTGTCTTATTGCTCCAAGAAATTCATGTCATGGCTATAAGACCCAATGCTTTCCAAAAGGAATCAGGCCTGGGTGTAAAAGTTTCTGCTGTACTGGGTTTTGCCCATCTACCTATGTGTCCTCCGGGGCCCCATTGCTAGGCATTCTCCCCAGCCCGAAATGTGCCTGTTCCTCTATTAATATGTCAGCTGTCTTCACCCACTTCTTGGGGGAGCTCATAGTCTTTCTAAACTCCAGGCTGACTCTGACTTTCCATAAAGCTCAGAGCACTCTCCCCCACCCCCTTCACCTCACAGGATCCCATCTGAAATATGCACCAGGTGTTACATTCTGATTCCTGTCATCCTAGGGCATACCAAACCAGGAGGAGAGAAAGCACATTCAATTCAGATAAATGCAGAGCTCTTTCTCCCACCCCCACCCAATCAGGCAATTATAGCACTGGGCCAGGGTTTTCTCCCACATTTTATACATAAAACATAATTCTGCCACCAGCTGCTCACCAACATTTTGTTGTCTCCTCAACAGAAAACAAAATGACTAAACAGATCAGCAGAGGGGGTTCTGCCAGCATAATCAATGCGCTGCAACCCTCCTCCAACCAGCCTGTCATCAGAAAGCCGCTTTCTGCTTCTAAAATAAGCCGCCTGAAATCACTGTCTCCCTGCAGCTGTGCTTCTACCTCCGAGGGAGATGCTCTCCCAACTCACAGGTGTCTGTGGGTGTGGAGGGAAGGAGACCGAGGGGGACATGGATCAGCAGTGAAGGGCATGGGGGCAGTTTTCTGGGCTTAGAGAGTAGAAGTGTTCATACTTTCCATACTCACAGGGTAAGAGTGGTTAGGTCTTGGGTACTAGGAGTGTTTAGGAATAGGATTGCCCGGCCTGGGAATACACCTTTTGTTACATCCGTGGTATACCTGATCTTCAATCTTTTTCATGTTCCTTCTGACCTGACCATCCCTTCCATCCACATCATCCCCTCTGTCTTCCCCTCACCTCCAAAACCCATTCGGAGCTTACCAAGCTTAAGATGGCTGTAGTTCCTTCTGCCTTTCAGGGAGAAGGCATAATAGTAACAACAAAAATCTTTCTACCCACTTCCTTAGCAGAGATGGGGCAAGGGGGGAGGGAAGCAGAAGAAAAGGGAAGGAAATGTGGAATCTGCCAGATCTACAGGCCTTTGAAGGACAAGCCCAGGACAAGGTGGTCCATCACATCTGGAAGCATATTAATGAGAGGAGAAATTTTGCTTTTTTTTAATTTATTTTTTTGAGGTTAAATTTATTGGGGAGATATTGGTTAATAACATTATATAGGTTGCAAGTATTTAATTCTATGATATATCATCTGTATATTGCACTGTGTGCTCATCACCCAAAGTCAAATCTTCTATCACTATATATTTGATCCCCTTCAACCTTTGCTACCCCCTCTTCTCCTTCTCTCTGCTAATCACCATACTATTGTCTGTGTCTTTGGAATACACACAATGGAATACTACTCAGCCATAAGAAAAGATGAAATACTGCTGTTTGTGACAACATGGATGTATATTAAGAATATCATGTTAAGCAAAATAAGTCAGACAGAAAAAGTTGAGAACCATATGATTTCACTCCAATGTGGCATACAAACCCAAAAGCAATAAATGAACAGACAAGAAAAACAAACAGAATTGAGCTTTTGGTAGGTTATGGGTGGGGGTGGGGAGAGAAACTGAAAATGGGGGGGGGGGTCAATTGCCTTTTAGGGACAGGGGATGGAGCCTTGAGGCTCTGAGTAATGCCTTCCCTGTGGCTCCCCAAGGTCAATAAAGTCAGCAACATACCCACAAACATTGTTGAGTAAGAATTTGTCAGGGCAGGGGATTTCATAGAAAAAGATGGGGTTTTAGATTGGAGATAGAACATTGTGGAAAGGGACAATCAGATCATGGATTAACGGAACTCACACAATGAGGTTTGGGAATAAAGGTAACTTGGAAAGCATTTGCTTCCCTACCCTCACTGCACCCCATGAAAGTCCCAGAATGGCTACCTCATGTGTGGATGGGTGTCTCATAATGCATGACAGAGATTTCAAGCAAATTTTACCTGAAGACGTAAGGATTGGACAATTCACTGGATGCCCATGCATATTCATCAGTCTCCACTGCATATATTCTAATTCCCATTTGACAGGTGAGGAAGGTGAGACATGAGATGTTATATAATTTGCTCAAGGTCATGTAAGTAAAGCAAAGCTATAGGAAAGCCAGGCATTCCTTTTACTCCAATGCCAAGAGTCATTAGATGTCAGTGTTTTTATTCTGTGACAGTTTGATATTGTGGAGAAATTATTCTTCTGTCACTATTCAGTGCAATCACCATACATGCTTAATCCTTAATCATCATTTGTATTATTTCTTTTTTCATTTTTCCAGTTTCCTTGAATTATAATGTTTCTGTTACTGGTTTCTAAGGGCTTGTTTCTGACGAAAGATGTTAACCATTCTCATGCATTGCAAATGAAATACTATGGTTTTTGTTATTATTTTCCTGTGGTGTTTTAATTTTTGGTTGTATTAAAGTAGTGTATTAAATATAATGATATTCTGTTTTAAAAAAGAACTTCTAAATAACAAAAAACATGTAAGTTTTTAAAATTTACATTATTACACCATATGACTAGCTTCATTTTACAGGTGAGAAAAAAGGTAAGTGTGGTTAAGCACTTTCTATTTTACTATGATTTCAACTCATTTTTTTTTCTCATTGTCAAACCCTGCAGACTCTGACATGAGAGTTACTATTGTTCTGTTCTGGTTGTCTGGGACCCATGCTCTAGAAAGAGAGGCCTTTAAAGGAGATGACAAGGTTTTAAAATAAAAAAGACAAGTAGAATGAACTCTACTACAAGGGACAGAGAATGAAAATAGGACTCCAAGCCAGGGCCACTAATCATCTCCAAAGCAAGTCAGGAACATCAGAGAGAAAACATGACCTAGAGGACTTCTTCATTTTTTGAACCTTTTTATTCACTCTTCAACGATTACAAAGTCTATATGCCTGCTTGCATGATTGAAAATATTTGTAAGAAAATGAAATTGGTTCATATTGGTGTCTTAATAAGTGGCAAGAAAGGTTAGTCTTTATGACCTTACCCTGTTGTTTTCCAACAAGGGTTAGAAGAACTCACACACGTGAGGCAGGTGGGGACAGCTTCAAAGACAAAGTAAAACTCTCCTGTGGGAACTGCACCACAGGAGAAAGGATAAGAGGGTGGCCCAGGCCATTAAGGAAGAAATATATATGGTTTCCTGATATGAATATTGATTCTATTCCCCCAGTTTTCCTGTGAGTTAATATACAAGCAAAATAGGTAACAATATGTCATCCTGAGAAAAGGAACTGGAGTTCCTCTTACAAGTAGAATACTTTTGTATAGAAAAGAGTTGATGGTCAACCATTTAAATGATGTATCATAGAGTTGTGTTCTTGGAACCTATATAATCTTGTTAACCAATTTCACCCCAATAAATATAATAAAAAACATAGTATCAACAATAGCTTTCAGAACAAAGAACCAACTTGGTATGCATAAGAAAATGGCCCTGATTTGAAATGTTGGATTCCCAGAGGACAGGTGGTAGGAAGAACCAGAAGAACATGAGGTTCTGGAGTGGCACAGCTCAGCTATGGAAATAACTTGGTCATGAGATCCAGATGTCTCTACCGGGCTGTCTGGAAAGAGACAGCCCTAACACTCAATGTCCACCATGATGCTGGCTTATGAATCCTTCTCTCTTGCTAAATTTCTGATAGAGCAGGCTACATATGCAGAAGCCTTGTAAAAGCCACTTGAGTTGTTTGTAGCTACTAAAATCCAGAATTAGACCTGCATTCCCTACAGAGGAAATTTAATATAGAATGAAGAAAGCACATTCAAGATGATGAGAAGACACACAAGGGAAAGCCTCAAGAAGAGTTGCAAAACTGAGAAGTTCGGCACCCTAAGAATTTGCAGGCATTTGTTGGGGGGAAGAGCCTTGGACTTCCCAAATGTCATGAAATATAATGTTTGAGGCCAATTGTTTTTATTTTTAAAATAATAGGAGACTAGGTCACTCTAGCTGACACCAGGATTATATACATTTTAAACACCCTAACTCATGTCACGATAATTTTCAAATGTAAAATGTATGTGACTTTTTAAAAAAATGGAAGTTAATGATACAAAAATGGTATTATTAAAATAAATTATGGCATATTTATAGGATGGAGTACCATTTAAACTATAGGAAGAACATTATTATGATCTTCCCCAAGTTGTCTTAGCTCATGGCTAAGCAGGAGGAAGGACCAGCAGTGTCAGGGGATCAACCCAGGTTTGACTGCCTCATGTGGAGTCCTTGCCTCACTGCACCAGAACACCTGTCAACTCAGTGGAAGCCTTATACCTGGAAGTGATGTGCCAGCTCCCAGGGTCCTCCTTGATCATTTGGGCCAGGTGGAGAGGGCCTTGCACCAAGCAAACTCATATATACTAATCTAGAACAGAGTTTATACAGCCCCTACTGTCCTATATAATAAAAGGCCAATGACCATAAGTGTAATGACCAGAATGACCACTTGACCAGTCGCCATGAGGTGCATTGACCACCTCTTGGTCCCTCTCCCACCGCCCTCCCCCACAGGCTCTGATCGCAGCATGGCAAACGGGGGTGGGGTGGAAGTAGGGTGGGGTGGGGTGACTAGGGACTGGCAAGCGGCGGCAGGTTGTGAGTGGCTGCAGCGAGTGTCACGGGGCGTCACAAGGTGGCGGCAGCTAGCATCGCGGAGCATTGTGGGGCGGTGGACATGGCCCTGATCGCAGATTAGGCCTAGGAACTCTGTCCATGCATGATTTCATGCGCTGGGCCTCTAGTATAAATATAACAATACATTTATTAATTTGTTAAAAATAGTTCCTATTAATAGTGGGTTTTGAAATTATTTTATTTTTTGTTTTGGCTACTCTGTATTACTAGTCTTTCTATATAATTATTTACTTCTATGTTTTATAAAATATGAACATACATTATTTTTGGTGTGGTTTAGGGGCCCTGACGTGTAACAAGGTAACCATTGGACTTCAGGTGGAGTGGTGGAGTGACATCAGTGTATGCGTCCCTATTGCCTGCCTATCACTTTTGGTGTTTGTTAAACAGAGCCAAGTATACAAACACTTCTTGAGGCATTGTTATTCCAAGACAGACAAATCTGCTGCCAGAAAATCATAGTTGCATTTCCATTTCTGCAAAGAGAAAATAAATTTTATGCTGAAATGTTCAGGTTGGGCATACCAAAGGAAGCCCAGCAAATGAATTATGAGCCATTCTCCATGATACAGTATAGCATGAATCTCCTGGAATATACAGACTTCAGCATTACTTGTGAGTTATATGGTCACTTGCAACTCACAGAAATAAATAGTTTCTTTCCAATGTCTATATTATTGCACTCTCTCCTTTATATAGCTGGCCAGTTTAGCTATAAAATTTGACAGTCAATACATTTATAAAGACTCTATGTCTTCCAAGATTTGTTTTGAACACATATTTAGCATTTCTTTTTCCCCTTTTTAGCTAGAGTCAAAGAAGGTGTCACATTTTTAAAAAATGATTACTAAAATTAAAGCAAATAACTGAGAAGTCACCAACCCATTCACCCATCCATTCACTTATCCATTCATCCATTTATCTACTCATTCATTCATTAAGGAATACTTCTGATTATGAATTTCACTTCTTCAATTTATTTATAATATGTCCTAAGCCACTTTAAGTAAACCATCTAAAACTGTGGGAGTAATAATTTCTATGTCAAATAAAGTTATGAAGATCAAATAAAGTTGTATATATTGAGTGCTCCCAGTCATTCTTTTTTCCTATCTTGTTACAGGAAAAACTATAAAATCTATTTTGGTTGCCAAAAATTTAAAATATCTATAATGTTTCAATGGAATGTTTCAATCATGTATAGGACACCTGAATAGAACTGTGATTGTCCAGGTAAGTCTTGAGTGGAATATCCCAAAAGCTTCAGGAAAGTCTGGAGTGTCATGTGCCGGTAGCTTACTCAGTTGTATTGAGAATACAGTGGGGCCTTGACTTACGAGTGTCCCGACTAACGAGTTTTTTGAGATACCAGCTGTCTCTCGGCCGATTTTTTGCATTGAGTTGATAGAGTAATTTGAGTTAACGAGCTCCTTAACGAGCTCCTTAAGGAGCTCGGTCTCGGAACGAATTAAACTTGTAAGTGAAGGCCCCACTGTACTTTTACATAGGAATGGCCCTGCATTTCAGAAGTTATGCTAAATCATTTCAACTCTCTGCAGCCTTTCCCATCCTACAGAGAGATGAGTCAGATTTTTTTTCCACAGCAACCGATATATCTAATACTACACTCATATTCTACTGGAAATTTGGCTGGAAATAGCAACCCTACAAAGTACAGTTATACCTGGGATTCCTTGATACTACACATTCCCCAACATGCATCAGATTATAGATATTTTTCTAAAAAATGCTTTTATCTTTAAAGAAATTTTAGGAGAAGCCCTGTCTCTTGTTATCTAAAGAAATTTGAGCCCCTACAGCTTTTAGGTTCCTCAGGATCCCCTTTCTAACCACCTGGATTCTGCTGTTCATCCTGTTGATTGAATGATTCTTAGATGATCTGCAAAGGTAAAAGACCGCCAAGTCATCTCATATTTGAACTCAAGGATTCATTCTGGGGCTTGGTGACCAGTATTGGGTTTCTATGGTAATCATCAGGGAACATGTGACTCCGGTTATGCTGAAAAGTTCAATTCTTGAACTTGCCACTGGTGCAATGAATCCTAGCCCTGGTTGCAAGCCCTGGAGACTGCATTGTGTATACCTCAGTCCACCTTGGTGTTGAATGGAGGACTTGCCTTCCCTACTCCCACCCCCTGTTATGAGCCTGCTGGGCTAAGACAGGCCAATGGGGTATCCAGGTCACTCTGATTCCACAAAGATAGGGGAGAGTAGACTCCCTGCTGCTACTCATCCACACCTGCCAATAACCTTTTGTTAACAAAAGGCACCATGTCTGTTAAGGTTTTATATTTGCACAAAAGAATGATTTTCTTTGCCATTATTCTTTTCTGGTGAATGCATGATTTTATTTTTCCCCATCTTCAATGCAGTGATAAACAAAGCAATTAGGACATATATTCACCATCTATTTCATCGTTTTTGCTTTTTCCTCTAAAATAACTTTTTTTCTGTTAATAATTTGTGACTCATGTTTATTATTAGCCTCTATCTTGATAGTGTGATGGCTAATTTTATATGTGAACTTGGCTGAGCCATGGGGCCTAGATGCATGGTCAAAGATTATTGTGGATGCTTCTGTGAGGGTATTTTTTGAATAGAATTAACCTTTATATCAGTTGAATTTGAGAAAAGCAGATTACCCTCTATAATGTGGGTGGGCCTCATCCAATTAGTTGAAGGTCTAAATAGAAAAAAAAATAGACAAAAGATTGACCTCCAAAAAAAAAAAAAAAAGATTGACCTCCAAAGAGCAAGAGGAAATTTTGACAGTAAATGACCTTCAGACTTAAGTTGCAACTGTGGCTCTTCCTGGATCTCTGCCTGCTGGTCAACACTATAAATGTAAACTATACAGGGACCTTGTTAGTCTCCATAATCGTGTGAACCAATTCTTTTTATTTTTTTTTTGCTTGTCTACTTTTTTGTGTGTGAACCAATTTTTAAAATAAACCTTTCTTAAATATCTCTTCTCTTTCTCTCTCTCTCTCTCTCTCTCTCTCTCTCTCCACAAACATATAGCATATTGGTTTTGTTTCTTTGGAGAATACATTATGTAGAGTCAGGAATCAATAGGCTGGAATTACAGTGCATCTAGACCAGGGGTCCTCAAACTACGGCCCGTGGGCCACATGCAAATACAAATATTGTATTTGTTCCCGTTTTGTTTTTTTACTTCAAAATAAGATATGTGCAGTGTGCATAGGAATTTGTTCAGTTTTTTTTTAAACTATAGTCTGGCCCTCCAACGGTCTGAGGGACAGTGAACTGGCCCCCTGTTTAAAAAGTTTGAGGACCCCTGATCTAGACCATTCTACAGTCTACAAAGAGTATTGAACACAACAAAATGCATTTTGGAATCAGAGAGACAGGGATTGAACTTTAACATTTATCCACTTAATTCTGCTACGAGACTAACCTTAAGCAGGCTAGTCTCTCTGAGGCTCAGTCTCCACTTTTATAAAATGGGGATGATAACAGCTCTCACCACATAGGTTGTGATGAAGATGAACTGAGTTAGTAAATTCCACACCCTTGTAATGGAGCCTAGCACCCAATAAGCACTCAGTAAATGTAAACTACATAAAATGAGATTATTGTAAGGAATAGAAAGGTCCCCCATCCACTGGATGCTTGCTTGCTGGCTGGCACAGTGCTAAGATATATATGCACATTTAATCATTGTAATAATAACTCTGAGATAGCTGCTATCACTATCTTCATTTTATAGTTGAGGAAATCAGAGCACATAAAAGTTATGTAACTGGACCAAGTTTACAAGGTTCTCAGCCTGTCTTAGCTCAGGCCACCAAAACATAGACATTGACTGGTGGCTTAGACCTTTATTCCTCACTCTTCTGAAGGCTGGGATGTTTAAGGTCCAAGTGCCAGCCAATTTAGTTCCTAGTGTGGCCCAATTGCTGGCTTTCAGACTGTTGTTTTCTCGCTATATGTTCACAGGGCAAACAGAGAGAAACACATCTGGCCTCTCTCTCCTTGTAGAAACACTAATCTCATCAGGGGAGCCTTATCCTCAGGACCTCACCTAAACCTAATTACTTCTCAAAGGCCCCAATTCCAAATACCACCAAAATACCATTACACTGGGGTTAGGGCTTCAACATATGAATTTTGGGTAAACATATTCAGTCCATATAAGTCTGCCTTCAGAATACCCACTCTTAACAACTGTGCTATATTCATTAAAAATAATTCACAGCAACATGGGAAATGCTTTTAAAGAAGCATTAAAAAGTCAGCATTATGTATCCTCTCTGGTGAAAAAAATATTGGTTAAAAGCATCCATAGGAATAAATAAAAAGGAGATACTGAAAAGAAATAGACTAGAGATTATTAATGTACTCAAGGTTTTTTTTTTTGGTCTGTAATTAAGATTTGCTGTAATATTATATTGCCTCCATAATATAAAAATAAATTTCAGTGTAATAACTTCATAGGCCCTAGCACACAAATTTTTATACAGAAGACAAGTGTTTATTATGTGAGTAAATGAAGGAGAACATGCCATATTTGTGTGGGACCTTTTCTGTTTCAATCATGTGCTTTGTGAGGTGTGGTCTCTTTGAAAGTAAGGAGGGCACATAATACCCGCATCTGGTAAAACAGATGACTGCCACAGCCAGTAGGATTTTTTTGTTTTGTTTTTTTTACTTTTTGACATAGTCAAGGTCACATTTTGGACAATTATGGGAAGGGGAAATACCAAAAAAACACAAGCCCTAGGTTTCTGATGGATCAATGAGCCAATGCTTTTCTCAGATTCTTTCTACATGCAGGAACCAGAAAAACATAAAAGTGAAAGGAAATTTTATGAACATTGAGAGGCTTATCTAGATTGTAATGGTGGAATTTGGCACTCAGGCATTTGTAGAGTCAGAACTTTCACAGATAAAGGAGGTAGGACAGTGTTAAGAGAGAGGTAAGGTGGGAGGGAGCAAGGCCCCTCAGAAGGGACACCAAGGAACCCTGCTACACCACCATCTCCCAACTTGAGCATCAATGCTATTGGAGATGTAGGATCTGGGGTGGACACTTTATTGGTGGTTCCAGGTGGCTCAGGAGGGTAACAGAACCCAGGTCTATGTGACCCCAACTTTCTGCTCTGTCCTTTGCTGCATGGAAATGTTCAACCAGAATAGGAGGCACGGCATCTGCATTCTTGGCCTAACCCTAAAACAAACAAGACATAAAATGTTGGGCAAGGAACTTTAACTTCTGATGCCAAAAGGACAAGTAGTCACTAGGAACAATGATGTTTCCACCAGAAAATGTTTTTAAGAATTAAACAGATGTCTTGGGGTGAAAATTAAAACGGGGAAAAAGTTGTAATTTTCTTAAACTCATTTGATAGCTCCTCTGACCTCACCTGAACTTAAGGGAGTGAGTTAGTTTATAGCCTTTGGGTTTTCATGTGGTGCGAATTTTCATGGTTTCACCTCAGAAATATTCATGTGTTTGCTTAAGTGTTGCTGCCCCATGCTCTACTGAGGGAGCTGCATAATGTTGGGGATCATAAAATCTGGAAAACCCTAATGCCTATTTAGCTCCTCAAGTTTCAGATAAGGGGATGTGGACACTCATCAATACACCATCTCTTCCTCCCTCTCGCCATGAGCAATGTGGTCAGGTTTTTCTCTTTATGTATTAAAGCTGTCTTTGACTGTGCCATTTAACAGGGGGTTATTCAGTGAATGCTGCTTGTCAATATTCAAAGAATATTTTTCTCCCCCAAGGACAGAGATGGGGGAGAAGGATGCTTATCTTTCCATTCAGAGCAGTGATTTAAACAATAGTTTTCAGTAACTTTATGTGATTACAACTCTCTTCAGGAAAATTGGCCATGAGAAGATCTACAGTACAAAACTTCTAGAGCTAAAAAAAACACACACCCACACAAACAAATAAAAACTGGGGGTTGAAGAAGGACAGGTAAGAATGAATGAAGGGCCCAGACTTGGACTCAAGATCTAGTTCTGCTCTTTGTTTGGGGGGCAAAAGTATACAGCCTTTCTGAATGTATTTCCTTAGCTGTTACATGGGGATAATGATATTTCTTTCAAAAGAGTTTAAATAGAATAAATGAGTCTTAGAATCATGTCCAGCATTTTAACTATCTGCAAAAATATACATTGTTTAAATTACATGCACACGTTGATGTTGTGTTTACTGTGTCGTCCTGTTGCTGCAAGCTGTTGGTGGCAATCATGACCCTCACCAATGAAGTCAGCTCCCATCTCTTGATCCCAGTGGCTGGAAACATGACAGCTGTGATTTTCTAACTTCAGAGGTGCTGCTTTATTTTGCAATATTTTGTCGAACATCAAGCATCACTGAAGAATCTTCCCCAGCGATCTGTGAGTGATCTGCTCCTGGTATAATGATTCCTAGCTGCCGATTTGGGTGGATGACTTAGTGAGATGAGATTACAGCTGCTCTGGGAGGAAATAGCACCTGTAACGTGACCCCTGAGCCAGGAAACCATTTAATACCCCAGAGCTCACAGTGACTGAGCTTGAGTGTCTGTCAGGCTGTGTTTAGAAGGTCCTCCCTCCTCCCTTATTTTAATGGGCCCTTATTACAGAGGCAGAGGCCTATTAACCCAGGACCCAGAGCCTGCTACCGTAAATTCACCATGAAATCCTGTTGACATTGGTTGACTGTCAGGGACATAAAACTGCCAGTGGCCACATTCTAAATTATAAAGGACATTTACCCTGTGCATGTCAGTACATGTACATCATAGCTCATGGGTGGGAGCCACCCCCATCTCAGATACAATGGTGGCCTGTCTTCCTTCACACAGGGATCTGGGGATTTGAATTGAAAGCAATGGTCCCAACCCCCTTGGATGTTAATAGTGGGGAAGGAGAAGATATGCTCTGGTTTGTTTCAATAATGGTCTGAGATTTCCTCCACTGTAGCTTGTCAGAGTGCATTGGAATCATCATTTTATTTATTGCTCCCCCCCACCTCCTATTTGATGGCCTGAACTGTCCTTGCTTTAATCTTCAGAATCTAGAATAGCACCTTTTATACAGATGGTGTTCCATAAATAACTCATCCATGACAAATAACTCATCCATGACTCAGTACTTAAGGCAATTAAGTTGAGCATGTTCTATGACTACACCACTTTCTGTCCCTGAGAAACTTATCTGATAAGCAGATAGTTTAGAATGGGTGCATCATTCTCCTGGTGCCCAACACCAAATGACTCAACTTTGGCTGAAACAGACACCTATGTTCAAGGTGAGTCCTAATCAATGTGCTTGGGTCCCTTTCCAAAGACTGTTCATGGCCCAACTGAATTCTTTTCTTCTGCAGGCTGTCATACATACCCCAGCAGACGATTTTCTTGACACAGACAGATGTGTCCTACTAAGAACCCAATACAGTAGGTTGATTTCCCAAGCATCAGGTGAAAGCCCTAGATCCATGCATTCGAGACCCACTATTACATCCCTTCCATCCAGTTCTGATGTACCTTCTGATACACATGCACCCAGTGAGATAGGCTTGTAGCTCCACTGAGGCTGGGCTAGCCCCCAGATTTTGGAAGTTGTACAGGCATTGGTTTGACTGTATGCTCTGCCACATTCTAACCATGTAACCTTGGAGAGATTAGGAAATAATCAGTGAGCCTCAGTTTTATTATCTGTAAAAAAGGTATAAATGCTACCCCCAGAGTTGTGGTAAGGTTTAAAGGAGATACTGAATGCCCAGTATCTGAGTGACCGGGGTGTAAAATAAATGTTAGTTCTCTAATAACTGCTCTCACATATTAGTTCTTCAGTTCCACCTGAAATAATTCCCCCCAAAGTTCTTCCTATTCAAGTTCTACTGTCCTTCAATAAAATTTTGGTATTTGTAGTTTACAATGTGGTTTTTGTGTACATGATGCTGCTTGATCTGGATCCACACTCTGAGGTAGATGACACCACTGAAGGGGCATCTGAAGAAGTTGAGCCCCAAAAGAATAAGGGGCTTTGCAGTGTGATGACACCCTCAGCTTCAAAACTAAACACCAAGTCATGTGCCTATGAATCAAGATTCTTCATTTATCAAGGCTCCACCTTTTAGAGCTAGGTCCACACTTGGACATAATCGGTTGTCCTTTTTGCTGTCTTTCCACATCCCTGTGCAAGGACTTCTCTCCTTTTTATTGTATCTAACTCTTTACCTGCATCCTCATTTTTATAAAGACGGGCTCTCTTAAACCTGTTCAAAATCTTTTATGGCTAGGTTCAGTGGTATTAAGTGGCAATCATCTGACATTTTCTTGTTCCCAGGTGCCAGTGTTACTGGCATTCACTTCAGTTATTTCTCTGTAGAATCCCTGCTACACTGCTTGTTTACTTTCTGAGTGTTAGCATAGTTGATGTGAGAGCATGCAACCTGTAAATATAATTATCCAGGAACATGCAAACCACACACATTATAGTACACATTTTGGAGACTGCTGGCTGCCCCTCAATGTCTATACTTGCCAATAAAAAAAATATATAAGGTTTGTCTGGGTGAGAAGATTGCATAGGCTGGTCTTCTGTGCAGCTAATTTGATCATTTTACAAGGTTCTGGCTAATGGAATACAAGCAAACTGATGAATGCCACTTAAATAGAAAAGGAATATGCCCTCCCATCTCTTATCCACTTTCTGGAAAAGCTGAAGCAGCTATCCTGACTCACAAGAGTTAAGCCTCCTGCTCAGAATAGCAGGGCAACACTCTTGTAAGCTCATGGGTGTTCCACTCCATAGGGCTGCTATTTCACCCTGTGAAGTTCAGGCCGATGCTGAGAGTGTAGTTAGAAATAAACTTTTTAAAAAGTCAGTGATAGTCCTAGCCAGTTTGGCTCAGTAGATAGAGTGTCGGCCTGCAGACCAAAGGGTCCCAGGTTCCATTCCAGTCAAGGGCACATGACCCGGTTGTGGGTTTGATCCCCAATAGGGGGCGTACAAGAGGTAGCCAATCAATGATTCTCTCTCATCATTGATATTTCTATCTCCCTCTCCCTTCCTCTCTGAAATCAATAAAAATATATTTTTTAAAAAGTCATTGATATTTTTGGCTGTTTTAGCAATGGAACCAGTAACTTAATTAATAAAATGCTCTAAAAATGAATACATTATCACTCTCTGTATGTTATATAAGTCTGTTTCCCTCACCCTACAACATAACTAGTTAACCATACCAATAATATTTACACAGCTTAATTTCTTTCCTAACCTTTTAGATTAAAAATATAATAGGGTCTCCTCCTTTGATTGTGATATATAAAACAAGGTGAAAAACTTCCATTCTCCGTAGCATTATTCCAATATGTTGAGATGGGGTTTTATTTAATTTCTTTCTGTGCTACATTAGGGTGCTGGCATTCCAGTGTACCCCTTGATCTGGATCCACACTCTGAGGTAATCAAGCAATTGTGCTTTTGTCTTGTACTTTTTTTAAAATTATGTGTACTGGTCTTAAATTAAGGTTGCTGCAACCCTCTTTAAGGCAAGGCTATTCTGTATATGGCACTGTTTGTATAGATCAATGGTTCTCAAAATATGGCTCCTGAAATTGGCATCACCTGGGAGTTTGTTGGAAGTCCAAATCATTGTTCTCCACCCAACCTTGCTGACTGACACTTGAGGATGGGCCCTAGAAGTTGGTGTTTTAACAGGTCTTCCAGGGGATGCCGAGGCCAGCTCACATACGAAAATCATGATGACCATGCCAACCACTCTGAAACACCAAGAGCTTAAAGAGGAGCAGCTTTCTGAGCTATAGTTAGAGGTGGGAGGTGTAGGGGTGGGGACTTAAAGTTGTGTTGGACAGGAAATGTTGTGAGGCTTCCCAAAGAATGGGTATCAGGTTGTCCCCCAATGAAGGACAGAATGTGTCCAACAAAGGATTTAACAGCGCTCTCACTCTGTCATAGAGAGAGTGCTGATCATGGTGGGTATATGGCAGAGCCCTTTCTGAAGGGAGTGTGAAGGTGTTAGTGGGATGGCAGAGGGGGGAGAGGTGGATTGCGTGCTGCATTTATTGTTGGGCTTCACAAGGAGGAAGCCTGAGCAGGATGTCCTCCCAGGAGAGCACACAAACATGTAAACATGATCAGTATTGATGAAGCTAGTGGGTTTCAAAGGGTGAAATATTGGCATGAGAGAATACAAATAGGTCTGTAGGGGAAAAAAAGATTCTATGAACAAATTAATTTGGTAATTGCTGGGCTCAAAAGAGTTACACATTTTCTCTACTGCAGTACTTTGCAGATTTTTTAATATGCTAATGAACATTTTAAATCTCCAAGAAGGGGTTACAATAGGCAGCATGGACCAAAATTATTTAACCACCCCATGCCAGGACAATTCATGGATCAAATAATCTTTGAAACACATTTTGGGAATAGTGTGTTAGGGTCAACATGTATACAAACTCAAACTCATGAGTTTGAGTGGAGAGAAGAAACTGGAAGGAGTGAAGACTAAGCTCAAAGAAGGGAATTCCTGGGTTATGCTGTAAATACCAGTGTTCAGAGTTCACCTCTGTGACTTGGTAAGGGTATAGTGTAGTTCGTTCTGAAATTCTACAAGGGGATTTATAATCACTGGATTTTTATGATGGATGTTTTGTAAGCTTGATTCTATTGATTCTTGCCTTGTCTAATGTAGTTCATTATTTATCCTAGTACATAAAGACCTATGAAGTAGGCTGGTTGTGGTGGGCAAAATGTGGCATTAAGCATTTCTTGGAAATCACTAAGGCTTAAAAGAGATAGCTGCTTAGATAAGAATTCTAGGCAGCTTGTTGAATCTGGTTCAGGATGCATTCCATAACTAAGGGTATTGAGAGAGCCTTGGTCAAAATTAGCCATAAGTACAGAGGAATGGCAAAGGCAAATGTGGTCCAAGATGGAATACAGGCCAGCAAGGAATCTTAGGAGCAGATGGGAGGCCAAAACAGAAACCTCGGGGTGAAATGGCAGAGATCTGTGTCTCATGGTTGTGGTTTGAGGGTACATATGCTCACTAAAGGCAAAACTAGCTACAGTGGACTACATTATTGGATGTCTAAGCTGTTTTCTGGAGAATATAAACTTTAGGGCTAGAGGACAACAAGAAAATTAAAATGCATTAGTTTGGTTATTTTTAAAATATTATTATTATTATTGCCAATGTAAAGGTATCTGGCATAAAAATGTTATAAATAAATATTAGCTATATCACATGCAATATTTCAAAAATTTAAAGTTAATGGAAAAGTTTCATGATAAGCAAAATTTCAAAAAGTTACATAAAGACTTGATATATTAACCAGCACTGCAGCCTGAAGCAAAATGAAAAATCAGCAATGCTAATCTTATCTTGATTTAACATGTTGACATTTGGTTCATTATGGATGCTTGGGCCTAATTTTTGATTTTTCAAATATTGCATTAAATCATGATATATTTGTGCTTACTGATTTTTGGCATCTCTTTACATTGTGTGCCCAAGATGAGTGCCTCACTTTACCCTCATTCAGTCTTTTCACTAAATCCTCTTTCCACTATAATTATATGGATTCTACTTGATCATGTTTTTTTTTAAACCAAGTCTCATAAACAAGCTGTTCCAGTCTTCAAGTCAAGGGGAGAAAAATAGAAGAACAATGAACCTTCTCTTGCACTTTTTTTTAAAACATATTTTTATTGTTTTTAGAGAGGAAGAGAGAGAGAGAGAGAGAGAGAGAGAGAGAGAGAGACATCAATGATGAGAGAGAATCATTGATCTGCTGCTTCCTGCATGCTCCCTACTGGGGATCGAGTCCCCAACCCAGGCATGTGCCCTGACCTGGAATTGAACCGTGATCTCCTGGTTCATAGGTCAATGCTCAACCACTGAGCCACACCTGTCAGGCTCCTGCACTGTTTTTGTTTTTGTTTATTATTTTTCTTTAAGAATACTCCAAGGAACATTTTGGGACAGATTTTATAGGATTTCTTGGGCTTTCAGACAGCTCAGCTAGCAGGGTGCCTATTCTTCATCAAAAGAAAAGAAGAAAATGCAGGTCTTTTTAGTATCTTGCATTTGGAGACATGTCGTAGAAACATAATGGTCATGATTGATCTTTTCCTACTTGCACTGTTGTGAACTGAATTATGCAGCCTCATAAGCTGTAACGGAGTTATAAATTAACTGCTGGAGCCACAAGGCGATTCATTTCAAGTCTATAATCTTTGAGCTTTGCAGTTGGAGGAGTTTGGGGCTGGAGGACAAGGTTTTGCTTTTCAGCTCTAATGTGGGGGACCTGGAAAGTGGGGAAAAAGCACAAGAATCAGAAAGTAATTGCAGGTCCCCTTGTAAGTGCAATTACTTGCAATGGTTGTTAGCTCAACACTTAAACACTGCCTAAGGCTGAAGTCCCCACAGGCTGGCCATGCTCATTATCTCTGCTCAGACTGTGACTCTGAGAACAAATACGGTGCCCTGAAAGCTGTTTCACTTGTGAGCATGATTCAGAAGCACAGATTGGATTTAGTAACCCTCCTGGGCCCAGGCAGAAATACAGGAATAAAGGGAACTTGGAAGAGGCCACAGAGGAATGACTTCTCAGTTACTGTTTGGAACATTGTTTTATATTTTCACATGTGTATATGTGTTTATGTATTCAATACACATTAGCACAGAGCTTGCTCTCACCCAGGCACTGTGCCGAATACTAAGTATGCGACGATGCTCAGCAAAGATCCACAAAAGCCTTGCTTTCACAGAGACTATGTAATCTATTGGAAAGGCAGATGATAATAAAATAATTGGAAACGGAAGAAAAATTGCAAAACATAGGTGCAATGAGGAAAGGTATACAATATCATGAGATCTTATGCATCCCTGACCAAGGCCAAAGGATCAGGAAATGTTTCCCAGAGGTGCCATTTGAGTGCCATGCATAAGAAGATTGGAAAGAGTGGTGTCCTTTCTGGGCAAAAGAACTAGCATGCACCTACCATGCAGGTTGAGATCAGATACTCTCAAGGCAAATCACTTGGCTAACCTTACACCATTTCAGAAAGAAGGGGAGTAAACTCAATGAGATTAAACAGTTCTCTCATGTTTGCTTAATAAGTGGCACAGATCTGTTTTAATCCTTGGTTTGCTTCATTCAAAAGCCAGTGTTTTCTCCATGCCTTCTCCCTGAGAACAATGGGTGATTAGGAAATGTTCAGAGTGGAGAAGCTGGAATCAGTGTTGGCTACTAAGGATGAGGAAATCCATCTCAAGGCCTTATTATTTATAACTTCTGTGAAAATCCACAGAGAAAACCCTGCCTCCCCAGCTGATTCCCCAATGTCCAATAAGGTTGGCATGCTGAACCTCTCCCTCCTATCTGATACTATAAAGGTGAAATAAGACAATGTCCTTCCATGTTGATACCAAGAGTGCCTGGTATCACAACTAGAGATGTGCTTTGTAACTCAAAACAATCTCCACCTGAGTTACACCTGGACTCAGACTCATCACTGCGTCTACATCTCTGCTTTGTCTGCTGCCCTGGGGGTTTTCTGAGTTCATCACCTGGGATTTGTTTGTGGATAGAATGCACATTTCTGTGTCAAGATCACAAGTATCACTTTATATCTATTTTTTAGCTCCTTTTTGGGAACTGCTAAGCTACCAACATAATGAGTAGTGAACACTTTCACACTAAAATACTTTGTTAATGGGGTTCACACTAGACAATTAAAGCAAGTGGTGGAGAAAATGGCTCTTACATAAATAGAAAAGAGGCAGGTTAAGTATAGTATGGTGGGGTAGAAATGGTTGGTTAGCTTTAGAACCAACATAGGTGGCCTAAAATTCTAGGTTTGCTCCTTCCTTCCTTCCTTCCTTCCTTCCTTCCTTCCTTCCTTCCTTCCTTCCTCC
>NW_005370024.1:2463966-2470769 GCF_000412655.1 Myotis brandtii | reverse complement strand
CCCTCTCCCTCCCTCCCTTCCTTCTTTTCTTCCTTCCTTTTTCCCTCTTTCATTCATTCAATAAAGATTTATCAGACCCTTATTTTATGCCAGGTTCTGTTATAGGTACTGGAGATACAATAGGAAATGAAAAAGATAAAAATCACTTTTTTATGAAGCTTAGAGTCTGATGCACAAATAGAAAACAAACAAACAAATACATGTATAATGTGTCAATAATATATATCAATTAGATGGTGATGTGGTGATATATCACCACCATGATATAATCTTTAACTCTATAGCCCTGGTACTCTCATGTTCCTCCATGTACAGGTAAGGGAGAAATAGAGTCCCTGAAGATAACATGGATGAGGCTATTATTTACCTTAGAATGCTGAGGTGGCCAGAGAGCACCTCACAAAGAAGGCAACATTTCAGCAAGGTCCTGAAGGAAAGCAGAGAGACATCCATGTAGCTTTCTGGGGGAGGGTAAGAGTATTTTTAGGAAGAGAGAAGGGCATAAGGAGATCAGCTGACAGGATTCCAGAAAGAGCAGAAAGGTCACTTCTTATTGTCCTTTCACAATCCAGTCTCCTTACTAATGAGTTCTCATTAATGGTATAAATTTCTTTTGGACAATGTATTCATTAACTGTAGAAGTTAAATTAAATGTACTCATTAATGTCATTGGGAGTGTGGAGATATTTCTCATACTAAATTTGTATGGAACTGGGACATAAAATGCATGAGTTTAGGGCAAATGAAGGTAAGGGCCAACATCAGTCCCCAAACCTCCAAACTAAATGAAAATTTATCTTGTAAATGATGGAATATCCAATTAATAAGACAAAGCCATTTAGTTCAGACCTGGCATCCAGCCTTCAGTTGTACAAATTTACTTTATGTGGAACACAAGCAAACTGGATCCCACTCAGAGAAAATCAAGTGGGATTTGAAAGACATTTGAGTTCAGTGTCTGTCTGTCTGTCTTATTCAGTGTCATGTCCCTAGTGGCTAGAACATTGTCCATCCAACACACAGTGTGCACGCAGTAGATAAAATCCTTTGAATGAAAGGCACTTAAAGTCTTCTCATGTGGGAGGAATCAAATGTGTTGAGAAAATCGACTTTGGTAAGATTCAGAGAGAAAATGTTAATGACCTTTAAGTGTCTAAAGTGCTATCCATTGGGAAAGAGATTATTTATGTCAGTCAAAGTTTAATCAAGAAGTGTTTTACAAGACCTTCAATGTGATAAACACTGTAGTGGATATATATATACACATTTATACATGTATATTTATATTTTATTCAATTACATATAAATACCTATTTATTTAGAACATTATATATATTTCACCAACCACTGAGTTTGTCATATGAAATTCAAATGACACTTAAAAATTCAAATTTTATTCATATATATATATTTTTTATTGATTTTAGAGAGAAAGGGAGAGAGAGATAGAAACATCAATGAGTAGAGAAAATCATTGACTGGCTGTCTCCTGCACACCCCCTACTGAGGATTGAGCCTGGAATTGAACCTCAACCTCCTGGCTCATAGGTCAATGCTCAACCACTGAACCACACTGGCTGGGCTTAAAACATATAGAGAGAGAAAAAGAGAGGTATAGGTATATATATATTTATTAATGTTTCTAGGTTGACTATACTGGTTATAGTTTAATTCTCCTCTAAAACATTGGCTGATAAAGAATTGGTTTCTCTTTTTAATATCAGTGATAACATTGACAAATATGTTCTCCTATGCAGTAGGCTTTCTTGTTGTTTTGTTGATGATTTCTTTTACTGTGCAAAAGCTTTTCATTTTGATGTAGTTCAATTTGTTTATTTTATCTTTAGTTTCCATTGCCCTAGGAGCAGTATCAGTGAAGAAATTGTTTCGGCATATGTCTGAGATTTTGCTGCCTGTGTATTCCTCTAGTATTTTTATTGTTTCCCATCTTATGTTTAAGTACTTTATCCATTTTGAGTTTATTTTTGTGTATGGTGTAAGTTGGTGGTCTAGTTTCATTTTTTTTTTTTTTGCATGTGTCTGTCCAATTTTCCCAACACCATTTATTGAAGAGACTGTCTTGACTCCATTGTATGTTCATGCCTCCTCTGTCGAATATTAATTGAGCATAGTGGTTTGGATCGATTTATGGGTTCTCTATTCTATTCCATTGATTTTTATGTCTGTTCTTGTGCCAGTACCAGGCTGTGTTGAGAACAGTGGCTTTGTAATACAGCTTGATATCTGGTATTGAGATCCCGCCTACTTTGTTCTTCTTTCTCAGGATTGCTGCAGCTATTCGGGGTCTTTTTTAAAAAAAAAATCACAACTAATGGTTCAATCTCCAACATTTACTGGGAACTCATACAACTTAACAAAAGGAAGATAAACAACTCAATCAAAAAATGGGCAACGGACCTAAATAGATACTTTTTAAAAGAAGACAGAAGAAAGGCCAAGAGACATATGAAAACATGCTCAAAGTCACTAATCATCCAAGAGATGCAAATCAAAACAACAATGAGGTACCACCTCACACCTGTTGATGATGGCTATCATCAACAAATCAACAAAGGATAAGTGCTGGCGAGGATGCAGAGAAAAAGGAACCCTAGTGCACTGCTGCTGGGAATAAAGACTGGTGTGGCCACTGTGGAGAACAGTATTGAGTTTCCTCAAAAAAGTAAAAATGGAGCTCTCATTTGACCCAGTGATCCCACTTCTAGGAATATATCCCAAGATACTAGAAACACCAATTAGAAAGGAAATACGCACCCCTATGTTCATAGCAGCACAATTCACCATAGCTAAGATTTAGAAACAGCTTAAGTGCCCATCAGTAGATGAGTGGATTAAAAAACTGTGGTACTGCCGAACCGGTTTGGCTCAGTGGATAGAGCGTCGGCCTGTGGACTCAGGGGTCCCAGGTTCGATTCCGGTCAAGGGCATGTACCTTGGTTGCGGGCACATCCCCACTGGGGGGCATGCAGGAGGCAGCTGATCGATCTCTCTCATAGATGTTTCTGGCTCTCTATCCCTCTCCCTTCTTCTCTGTAAAAAATCAATAAAATATATTAAAAAAATAAAAATAAAACTGTGGTACATCTACACAATGGAATACTATGCAGTGGTAAAAAAGGAGTTCTTACCATTTGCAATAGCATGGATGGAACTGGAGAGCATTATGCTAAGTGAAATAAGCCAGTCAGAGAAAGATAAATATCACATGATCTCGCTCATTTATGGAATATAATGAACAATATAAACTGATGAACAAAAACAGATCCAGAGACAGAGAAACACTGATCAGACCGTCAAACCTCAGAGGGAAGGTAGGGGAGGGTGGAGGTAGGAGGAGAGATCAACCAAAGGACTTATATGCATGCATATAGGCCTAACCAATGGACACACAGACAACAGGGGGGTGATGGCATGAGTGGGGGTAGATGGAGGGGTAATGTGGGGATAAGGACACATATGTAATAACTTAATCAATAAAGAAATTAAATATCTATATCTATATCTATATCTATAGAAAAGTGTTCTTTGCTCTCTAGAGATAGTGAAGCATATGTTAGACGTTGCCTTGTTCATTTCAACAAGTAGTACCAAGACTAATGATAGATGATACAGAAAATGAAGTGTTGACCATTTGAAAAACTAAACTTTGTCATTTTCCCTAACTTTCTTCCATTTGCCTAGAAAGCTCTTCATGGTCATCTACTTTTCTCGAACTAATCACCTCTCATCGACCTGTCTGGCAAGCTGCTACTTCTCCTTCAAGACTCAATTTCATGGTCAGCTGACTTCCCTGACTTTCCAGGATAACTGCCAAGAAAGATCCCGTAGTATTAGACATGCTTTCTCTAGAACACAACATTGTGTCATAATTGTTTGCACGTCTTCTTCTCTTACCAAACAGAGCTTCTGGAACCTGGCCACACTTCCTGAGCCTGTTAAGGTGCTGTTTAAAAATGGTGTTCAATAATATATCTATTGCCTAAATGAATAGCTGCTTAGAAGAGACACTGATTGAAAATTGAAAGGGGGGTGTATAGGGTGAGGAGTGGGGTTAATAGCTGCAAGGCTTCCTAGGACCTACCCTTTGCAGTCACAGGTGGCCACATTGACCTGTGGCCTGCATCTAGTGCTCCAAAACTAGTCACAGAACTAACTGGATTCTACGGGAGAGGGAGAAAGGACTAGTAAGAGAGTAACTATTGGGAGGCATGAATCACTGGGGGGGGGTGCTCTTTGGAGACAAGTTAACATGGTTTTGTCATATGTAATTGAGATAACTGTGCCAGATTCTCTGACTGTATTTTTTTTCTTACTCCAAAAAATTATCTTGGTTAAATTATTTAGAGGATTTTGATACTTTCTACTCTATCTGTATCTTTACTTCAATCTTGTACAGATGACCTGACTTTTTCCTCCTATCTTGATCAAAAAATAGTTAGTCCTGGAGTCAGCAAATTTATTTTGTAAAGGATCAGATAAATAGTAATAAATATATTAGTATTTGTAGGCCATAGGGTCTATGTTGCAATTTCTTAACTCTGCACCTGTAGCATGAAATCAGGTATAGATAATATGTAAATGAATGGGCATGATGTATTCCAATAAAACTTTATGTGCAAAATATGTGGAAGCCTGGATTGGGCCCACAAGCTATAGTTGTCAATCTCTGAAAAAGTCCAACGTGTGGTAGCTTCCACTCAAATGCCAACAGATGTTTTTATATCTGTCACAACAACAATGACAAAATCTTAAGAGGAGAAAAAGAAAAAGAAAACTTCCCCGGTGCCAATAATGGCAATTCACTCTTTAAAAATATGACTTTCATATACAAAATCTGAACAGTTATGAGCACACAGGCAAAGGCACTGCAGATAACGGGTATTTTGTGCTGAGCAGCATAATACATAATAGGATAATGATGGCATTATTTCACATCCCCTATTACTCCAGTATTTCTATTTCTAATTTATCCTCCACAGCATTTGAAGATAGAACCAAAGCATTATCCAACAGTGACATGATTGTAGGCATGATGCCCGCTACCACAGAAAGCTGACAATGCCTGCTGAGCAACTAGGAAACTCAGATTTTGAGGGGATATAGAAGGTTATTTTTTTATGGAATAGAAGCTCTGCACACTATAAATCAGTTTTAATGAAATATGCATTTGTTTTCTTCAGGTTCTAATCTTGAAATAGGTTCAGATTTGGGCCGGGAGAAGATAGATTGAATACTCCAGCAACACAAGGTCAGTGGGAAATCTTTTCCAGTTGAGTTCCTCGTGGAGTTTAATTACCTAAAGAATCTTGATTTCTTCTCCTTTATATGTTGCCTGAGTAGGCCCTGCACACTTAGATTTGAACAGCCTGCAGTGCAGCCATGATTTTCTGAGGACATTTGCAAGGTCATAAGTATTTTGTGACATAGGGTATCTATGGGCACATAAGAAAATTGATACTCTTTCCTAAAAAATGGTCCTGTAACCTGATGGATCTAATACTTGAGGTGATATGTTGCTTGTACTAAATCTTTTCAACGCAGAGTTAAGGGAATAGGCTATCGGATTTTGGGGAGACTGAATTAGTTATCTTCATTTATTTCTTGTAGAACATCATGTCTAATGCTATTTCTCTATTTACATTTTTCATCTTTCTGAATGAATGTCTACTCCATTAGATCCTGGATGTAGGAAGTTTTAGACTTTGATGCCTACAGATACCACACAGGCAGAGAACAAAGCAAAGCAAAACAAAACAAAACAGGATGAAATGTTTCTACAAAAATAGAAACATATAAAGATAAATAACACTAATTTCCCATTCTCAGAGAACACACGAAATTATGGGAATTGTGATCTGGAGAGCTCAGACCTCATCCTGGGATGGGAAGGGCAGCCACTTCTTCGTTCATCCTGTTGTACCTTATGGAAGTGCTGACCCAAAGATTCTATTTCTTCTGAGTGTGAAAAATAAGCTGTACCTTCCAATGTTAACATGAAAGCCTCACATTTAACACATTTTTATTTTTATTAATCCTCACCCAAGAATATTTTTTCCAATGATTTTCAGAGAGAGTGGAAACAACGATGTGAGAGAGACCTATCGATTGGTTGCCTCCAGCACACTCCCTGACCAGGGCCAGGGATCGAGCCTACAACCCAGTCACTTGTCCTTGACCAGAATCAAACCCGGGACCTTTTAGTCTGTGGGGCGATGTTCTATCCACTGAGCAAAACTGGCTAGGGCAAAGCCTCACATTTTTAAATCAATATTTTAAAAAGCAACTTGTGGACAAAATATTATATGTATATAGGTCATCAATTTTACATGAGGAAAAATGTCTCATCTGGTGTTTTGTTTACTTGTTTTACTACTACATTACTATAATCGTTACAGTGAGTGCAACGTGCTTAATAAATGTTACATAAATAAACAAAAAAGTGAATTGTTATTGTCAAGGGACACCTGTATACTGTAAAACTTGATCTGAAGTGGAGTCAGAATATTAATTTCTGTTAGTATTTGCTGCATAACAAAATACCCCAAAACATGGTGGTTTATAACAACAATCAATTATTTTTTTATAATTCTGTGGGATGACATATTAGATACAGATCAGCTGGGACAGTTTATTTTAGCTCCATGAGGTATTTGATGAGAACATTAGTGAATTTGTCATCAGAAGGCAGGTGGCCTGAAAACAGGCTGCTCCTGAGTACCCTCACTCACATGGCTGAGGCTATCAGCTGTACCCATGTGGCCTCCCAAACATAATAGAACTTC
>NW_005370024.1:2442030-2463934 GCF_000412655.1 Myotis brandtii | reverse complement strand
ATATATATTTAGAGAAGAAGGGAGAGGGAGAAATAGAAACATCAATGATGACAGAGAATCATTGATTGGCTGCCTCCTGCATGACCCCTACTGGGGATCAAGTCTGCAATCCGCCATATGCCCTTGACTGGAATCGAACCTGGGACCCTTCAGTTCACAGGCCAATGCTCTATCTACTGAGCCAAACCAGCTAAGGCATGTCTGAAATTCACACTCATTTATCAAGCTCCTATTTGTGTCATATCTGTTGCTTTCCCCAGGGGTCAAAGCAAATCATGTGACTAAGCACTAAGTCAATGTGGGAGGGAATTGTACAGTGTGTGGATACCAGGAAACATGATTAATTGGGTATAATTAACATATTAATCCACTATAGTATATAAGGTTATTTAAAAAAAACAAATTACTATGTGTACAATAAAGAATTTTAAGGTATTAAGAGCACAATCTCTCCCTAGGCCAAATAGAAACACACTTCTATGTCAGCTTCCTTTCTTCCTGAGATGACCCAATTCCAATGGCCAGAAAACAATATTTGGTCTATTTGCTTCTTTCCTCTAAACAGAGTGTGAACACTTATCTTCCCATTCAGGTGGTCATATGACACCAAGCTTTGTTGTGATGCTGGTGTCAATGCTGTTTTTCACTTCATCTAAGACATTGTCCTCTCTGCAAGGAAATAAGACTTCCAACTCATTTTACGTAGGTCACTGAACAGGCATCAGATAGTAATGACTCATTATTGACCTCATCACGGATGATTTGAACCAATGAACTACAGGTTATGCACTCTCTATCCTATTAGGCTGGGGACATTTCATTTCTCTTGGGGAAGACTTAAGGTTTAAAGAGCATGTGTCACTTCATATCAGCCACATTAAATACATGTACCTTTTATGTAAAAGCAAACAGAAGACTGTAAACGCTATCTTTTCCCAGTATATTGAAGAATATACAGGAGCAAGGGGGTTACAAAAAGCAAGGATTCCAACTATCACATATTTAAGTCTGGTTATTCAACACAGCTGCACTGACTGCACTGAACACTAATCATACATAAATATGAATGCATGGCTCCCATCCTCAGTTACATTAAGAGGCATCTGTAGAGAGGAGGGTAACTATTCTGGGATTGTGAATCTGGGTTCTATTACAGGATTCTTCAGAAAATCACTGCTTGGCTTTGATTAATTCATTTCACTTTTTGAAAACACAGGTTTCTTTACCTACAAAAGGGCATATATTGAATGTCTATCATTTTTTTTCATGTGTTCTAAATCAATTTTCAAAATATTCCTACAAGAATGGCAGTTGAATTTCTGCCTTATAGATAAATAAATTGATGCTCAGAAATTAAAATTTGATAGGATAGCATTCAGCTAATAAGTAGCAAAGCTGGTATTTGAAACCAGATTTGATCTGGCTCTAGTGCCTGGTTATGGTTCATTATACTACCATGTCACTTTTCTACTGTTTGAAGATCTTTCTAAGATATTACTATGTCTAATTTAGTCTTATCAGTCCTGAAACTTATTCAATGATCAGAATGAATGGTCATGCCTGCTCTAGCTCTGCCTTGAAATTAATGTTCCTGAACAAAAAAGTAACAGAATGAGGGATTTCTCATTTCACATCAGTACCCCAATGTTAGCCAGTTTAAGCTAGATAATGCTGCAGTGACATTAATCCCTCCCCCATAATCTCAATGTCTTAACACTACACAAGTTGATTTTTTGGCTCATATTACATGATTCTCATGGGTTGATGATAGCTTCTGATTCAAAATTTTCAAAAGCTCTACCATCTCATAATTTCATCATAGAAAAACCATGCCTTTCTCAGTCAGAGAAAGAGACTAGAGAATAATGCAAGTGTTTTTTCTAGGTCTCTTCCCAGAAGTGAACACATGCCATTTATGGTCATATTTTATTGACTAAAACACTTTTCCTATTCTAACCAGCTGCAGGCTAGCCTGAAGGTATAATCCTCTATATGCCTGGAAGAGAAAAAGTAATAAATGATTGGTAAATATTAGTTAGACTTATCCTCCAAAAAATGCAAAGCATAACAAAGCAAAAATAAAATTTTTTTGTTACTTTCCTATAAAGCTACAAATATGTTATTTGGTTTGGGCGGTGTCTTCTCTGGGTAGTGTTTCTCAATCCTTTTAAAGTTCTAGTTCATTAATTCCTTTGAGATGCCCACCTTAACAGGACTGAGTGCTCTACAAGGAGACATTATGCTGCCCATTGGCTTTCTGTCTAGTCATGATTTCTCTCTCTTCCTAGGAAAGGAGTCCTGGAAACAGAACCCTGCCCCATGAACCTGTACAGCTACCTACCTTTCTGACAAACTGGAGTCACTTCTGTAAACCATGTTCTAACACTGTTTTTACTCTGTTTTATAACTGGTGATATGAAGAACTGAGGCCTCCTTCCATTTTTAGCATCATGAGAGAGCATATCAATTAAGACTCTGGTTGAAGGTGACAGGTTACAAGGCTGTTTTTTTGAAAATGGTATGTATTAGCTTACAGTAGTTGAAGGGTAGGTGGCCTCAAGTGTGGTTGGTTAAAGGGACTTGAATAATGTAAGTCTGGATTTGTTGCTTTCACTCCATTTCTTAGCTTTATTTCCTTTTGAGGTTGCAAGGTGACCACCAGAAGCACTTAGGGCTCTGTGCTTCCAAGTTCAATCCCAGTAGGAAGTAGTGAAACTTCTCAGGTTACTCCTGTGAAGATCCCCAAGTTAATTCTCTTTGGATGACAACATCATGCTCTGAGAAAGGCACTCTCCTTGGCAGGTCAGCCTCCATGATCATCCTTTGATCCTCGTCTTTCTCTACAGTAGAGGCTGGAAAGCAAGATGATTCTCTGCCTGCTGCTGGGTATATAAAACTGGCACTCAGGCCCTGGCTGGTTTGGCTCAGTGGATAGAGCATCAGCCTGCGGACTGAAGGGTCCCAGGTTCGATTCTGGTCAAGGGCATGTACCTTGGTTTCGGGCACATCCCCAGTGGGAGGTGTGTAGGAGGCAGCTGATCGATGTTTCTCTCTCATTGATGTTTCTAACACTCTATCCCTCTCCTTTTCTCTATGTAAAAAATCAATAAAATATATTTAAAAAAAACTGGCACTCAGCATCTATTCTCACCTCCTTCTATTGTGCCTTTTATTTTTAATTCCATAGACTAAGTAAAACTACATTTCCAAAATGCCCTTAGAGCTGCCCTTAGAATGCAAATCAAAGTTTTACCAATTACATGTACATACCTAATATTTGTTAGCAAATTAGAGACGATTTTCTTGCTGCTCTAGGCTGTTTTCCAGAAACAATTTTCCTCACTCCTGCACATCCTTTCTTTCCTGCATTGGAGCTCTTAAGAAAAATTTGCAACAAGCGGTGGCAGCCAGACTTCACAACCTGATGCTCCAGGAGCAGTTTTCTGGATGTAGGAAGGTAATGGTAATGATGTGATGGTCACTGACACTGGTTTTCTGACCCCCACTTTGTGACTGGGGTGGTCTGTGCTTTAACTTACAGTTCCAGTGGACACATGCAAATTCAGTGCGAGCCAACATACAATCTGTATGGATACGGGTAACAGCAAACAAATTTAAATATGATTATACAAAAGAAAGACAGTTTTCTCATGTAGCAAAGGGATTAAAACACATGAGCTTATTAATACACATTCAAGTTCAAATCAGAGGTCCGCATTAAGTTGTATAAATGTGGTCAAGTGGTTGAAATATTACCGATTTTAGTTTCCTATTTTGAAAAATGTGTATAGCACTATAAATGCTAGAAAGTTGTAGAAAAAATGAAATGCACTGATGTGTTCAATATACTTTCTTCTCCATCAACTTAAAACAAACAAACAAAAAAACTGACTTGTATCCTATTGCCTGGCTGCCTTGATGCTTTCTATCTGCTCCTCTGTGGCCAGGTAATACCAGGTACTGATCTCAACTAGAAGGCAGGGCTTTGCCTTGCTATCCTGGGTCCCTGCCCAACTCTGTGGCTGTCTCCTCCCCGCTTTATTCCCATCTTAATGATTTCCCAGGTCTACAGTCTCATTTGGACAGCGCTTTTTTTTTTTCCTGCAAACACTCATGAAATAAAAAATGCCTTTCTTGTGACCTTTTCAGGAACACAATCACTGAGAGGTGTCTGGCCTCTAATTTGGACACTGCTATAATTTGGAGCTATTGACTGCCCTTCAGGGAATGGTGCACTATTTTCAGAGCAGGTTATTTTCAGAAGGAAAAACCTGCTTATCCCCACGAATTGAGAGCACACCAACTTGCTCTTTCTGAGAATAATTTTTTCCTGATCAGTTCATCTCCAGCTTTTAGCTTTGGGTGAGGCAATCACACTTTCTTGCCTTTAACCATTTGAACATTTCTTGCTATTTCAATTTATTTGAGCCTATTTAAACAATAAAAAGGAAGACTCTTCTCTATAAATTTAATTCCAATTACACTAACTTCTTTGCCATTTTAGGATTATAATTTAAAGTTTGTGTTGTTTTTTTTTCCAAACTGGCATGTTTAAAAGGTGATAATTCACTCGACAACTGGAGAAACTGGGATCATTAAATGGAGAAATGCGACTTAGCTATTGTCTGTGTTTTCAGGACACTAGCAGTGCTCTTTGATGTTTCCCAGCATCCCTTTCTTACTGCATGGCTCAGGATTCAATATATTTGTTCATTTATTCAATACATAATCACTGTGCATCATCTATCTCCTAGGCCTCATGCTAAGCCTTGGGACAAAAGTGTGAGTAAAACATGGCCTCACCTCTTCTCTCTTCTTGTAACCAGTTTAGATACAAGGAAAGAGAAGGAAAAGATGAAAGGAGGAGAAAGATAAGTTATGAAATTATAACCAGAGAAAAATAAAGAGGAAAGAGTAAAATAATCAGAAGAGGATAAAGGGGATTAGAGAAGCAGAGAGGGAAAAAATATGAGTAAAATAAGTGGTAGCAGAAAAAATAAAAAAAGAGTGGTTGTATTAAAATGTATATGCTGTTACTCTCACATGCATGCTTGTAATTTTCTGTATTTCCTATAACTCAAGTAACTTGATAATAAGCTCTCCAGTTTGACCAATGTCAGCAAAATATTTTAATCTTGTCATTTTAAGGTTATCTGTCTCTTCCAGTTTAAATCATAGATTCTCTTCAGGTTAGTTCAGTCTATTCTTGAATGTTTCTACTTCCTTTCTTCTCCCTTCCCTTCTCCCAATAGGAAGCTTATATGATGTCAATGACATGGATGCAGATCTCCAATCTGAATCCCTGTGTCTGGGCCCTGCTGCTTCTGATGGTGATGTAAGTGGTCTCTTGTGCCCTAGGAATGGACTCCAGCCTTAGAGTCCTCTATGGTAGACGGGACAATGACGCCTGAAAGATGACCACATCCTAATCCCTAGAACTTTGTGACTATGCTACTTTATGCCAAAGGGAATTAAGGTTGCAGATGGAATTAAGGAGGCTAATGAGTTGACCTTGAGATGGGAGATGATCCTGAGTTATTTGTGTGAACCTATTATGATCACAAAGGTCCTTAAAATGGAAGAGTGAGGAGAAGAGAGGAACTTGAGAAAGATGTGACTATGGAAGAGTGGGAAAAGTGATGCCATGTGTTGGCCCTGAAGTAAGGAACATGGGAGGCCCTAGAAGCTAAAAGGGCTATGGGGACAAGCCAGGGGATTCATAAAGGAACCTCAGACTCCTTCCTGTCCAATAAAGTCATTGCACCATGCCGACTTTCCGGAGGCTGCTCCAGGTGAGTACAGGATGTCCTACAAAGTGTTCCCTTGAGCATTTCAAAAGGGGAGAGGGCAGAACCCTCTCCCCTTTCAGACTCTTTCTCAAAGTAAGGTTTCCTGACACCTTAGAAGAGGCTCAGAGCTTAGTGGTGGTGAGTCACCCCAGGTCAGCAGGACCTTCCCTCCAGCTGTGTAAATACATCCAACCAGCTCAGAATGGTGTCACTCTCTGCGTAAAGGGAACAGGTCCTAGTACTGGTCCTCCCTCTCTCCTCTTCCATGGCTCATGGTAAGACTCTGCAATCTTCATGAGCCAGCCTGTGGTTCTTGACCTTTAGAAGAAAGCTTTTGAATTTTAGAAAACTCGATTGTTTCCCAAAAGAGTCTGACTCTCCCAAGCAAAAGCCTTTGCCTGAACAGTGTTGGTGCTTAAGTGTGTTTCAAGAGTCTATTTTAAAAAGCAAAACATGAAATAATTTTTCTATTTTCTCATCTTCATTTTCTGCTTCCCCTGAAGCAACAGTCACCTCAGTTTCAATGAGTGAGGACTGAGAAACAGTGAAGCTTACTAGGGCTAAAAACCACACTCAATTGTACTCTAAAATATGATGGTGCTATGAAAGGGGTGGGGGGAAAGGGGAAGAAAGAAGAGTGTGAACAAGGAAAGAAAACAAAAAGAAGCCCAAAGTAAAGGAAATGAAAAGAACGGGGGAGGAAAGGGGAGATAAGGCAACCATGCTTCAGCTCACTTGGGAGAAAAACAAAAACTAAAACAAAAACCAAAAAAACAAATTGATCTTCTAGAAGTTTCTTTGCAGAACAGCCTGCTGTACTCTGAAAGTGATAGGGGCCTCACCCACACCCCAGACACAGAGCTGCTTGTTCCTGAAGACTCAGATCTCTTCTATTGCCAGGGGAGACCTTCCCACCTCTTTCCATTTGGTGACCTGAGCCAGGCAGCCCACCCGAGTATGTCCCAATTCCCTCACTTGTCACGAGGTCCCACAATATCCTGCTAATAGCTAATTTACTTGTCTTCTTAGTAGCTTAGGTTTTCCATCCACGAATGGATAGAAAGATAAAAGTCCTTGTTTATAAACGGGCCTGGAGATGTCCATTTTATCATGTTTATCTCACTACTCATTTGAGAACTAGCCATGCATAAGCATTCCATATATAATAGCAAGTTTCACACTGCCTTTCATCCTGGCTGCAAAAATTGGGCTCTACACGCTCAGCTAGGCTCCTGCTCTCTCATTACAATCACTCTGGGTAAAAAAGTGAAACCCCCCCAAAATTGAAAAACAGTCACCAAGCTGTCCACAGTTAATGGTTCTGGGTTAATACGGGAAAGTGATTAACTGGGCCCTTCAGGTTCTTCTGCCAAAGAGAATTGCACAATCCCATTCTCCTTCCATTTTCTCTTTCTGCAGTTCTACTAAAGTAATTTCACACACTTTTCACTAGGCATGCACATGACACACACTCACACACACATACACACATTCCCACACATCTAAGCTAATTCTCTGACACTCTGTTACCTACCACTCTCCTTTTTTTTTCTCTTAGTGAAATAGGTAAGGAGATTTGCACCTTTGCTAAAGACTCGCCTTTATCTCCTCTCCCCTTTTTCATTTCCTCATCTTGCATTTCCTTCTCCTCTGACCCTGCTTCATGACTGGGCTCACCATGAACACTGAGGCACATATAGTCACGGTGTATTTGTTGCATATGTGAGCGATTGGAGGATGACATTTTGAGACCTGAAGCTGTGTAGTCTGGAATTAATCCTGGGGATGGAGAGGGTTCTATAAATGTTATATAAACAGTGGAGGTTATTGATCAGATTGGAATTTTGTAAAATAATTTTGTCTGCTAAAAGTTTCTGGAAATGGAGTGAGGATGTTATGAGAGTTGGGGAGACCAAGCTTGAGACAAGGATGATGTGGACCTATCTCAAGTATAGACGGTGGCTGCAGAGAGATGATGCTAGTTTAGGGATCGAGTTAGGGGCTACAATAGAGATGATCATCTCTGCTCCACCACAGTGACAAAGTCAGACAGAATTGATGTTTGAGCATGGGCATTATATAATTGTAAGCGTGAGAAACTAGCTGTAACTCTTAAGTGTTCCTAGGACATAAGTGGGTTTCTAAGATAATGGCTGTAAGGCTGAAAATGAGGTGTATGTACATGATAAAGCTATGCATGGGAAAGGACTATGATGGATTGTGAACTCAGATTTTAAATCTGGCTGTGAAGAGTTTTATTTTTTTTCCTTACATCTGATCCAAACTATTTATTATTGTAAAGATGAAAAGCATCCCATCATTGTGTTGAGAATTATCTCCCTGAGAATTCTGGAACATTCTTAGACGAAGTTTATCAGGATTATCTAAATATGCACAATAAGGTCTCGAGGCAGAAGAGCATGGATGCAGGGAACGTGAAGATCTTATTTTTTAAGGCTCATAGAATTACTGACATAAAAATTCTCATCCAGCTAACAGGTGAACACCTTTTAACTTCAGATTCTGGGCTACTGAGATGTTTTAGTAGGGAAACAAAAAACAGGCATTTTACCTCCTAAATAATAAAGTAGACACTTCCCTGCAACTTTCCACCTGGATGATTACTTTGGACTGCATAAGACAAGAAAGGCCATGAGTATCACACTCACCCAGAATAGAAAACCTTTGGAGAGGATCTAGGGTAGGAGTTCTCTACATTTCAAACCTCCCTACTTTTCACAGGTTTACATAACAACAATGAGGGGGGGGGGCAAATAGAACAATAGATACTGAGGTTAGGTTTGTGCAATAAAATTAGTAAAATTCTATGTGTTTCAAAGAGAGCACTCTGTGATGTGGCCCACAGGGACACCGAGAACTCTGATGTCGGAATGACTTGGAATCTGTCCAAGGAAAGAAGAGAAGATCTCAAACAAGATGATTAGTCATGAGACCTCTGGCCAGTGTTCCCCAATGATGGGGTGAGGAGGGGTCTGGGGTTAACAGGGACTCCCCAATTGTAGTTACATATGTGCAGCAATAATATACTAACTGAGATATGTGAATGTAAGGAAAACGTGATTTTCATATCTTTACATTATTGATATTGCTTAAATATATGTGGGTCTACCGGTAAGTGCCATGTCAGAACGAGTGTATTTAGCTATAGCCCACTTGCTCTGGCAAGAGCCCATTGTGTATATTTCTTTCCAGCCTTCTGTTTGCAGAAGTCAAATGGGTAGCTTGAAATTGGCCATGATGGAAGTATTTCACCATTGAAACCTGCAAGTTGTATGAATCAGGGCTTTTTTTTTTTTGGTTTGTTTTTAGTGCCAGTTGTTAAACATTTACCAGCATATTGATCTTTCTCAGTATAGAAACCTCTCTGAATCCCTTGCAATGAGTACAGAGCCCAGTCTAATGTATGTCTATTGAATAAATTTACAGGAAAGAGGACAGAAGATTTGAAAGAAAAAAAGAGAGAGACTAAAGAGAATGTTTTAAGGAGAGAAAGATGAGTTTTGAGACAAGCAGAGATGAGGGTATAGTTGGGCATGGATGGTGAGAAAGGTCTTCCGGTGAGAAAGAAAGCTTGGCTCAGACTAATGAAAAACATATGGAATTAGAAGACTCATAAAATAGTGAAAAAATCACTTTAAAACAGAATGCATATCATAGCATCAGTAAATGGAGACAAAGCGTTCCTTGAAGGAAAAATCAGAAAAAGCTATCCCCAGCTCAAGTCAGTGTCTTAGACCAGCAAAGACAAACAGGAAGTTACGTAAAATCCCTGCTGCACAAAGATGCTCTCAGACATCAGTCTGTTTCAGAGCAAGTGCCCCTGATATGTACTAGCTTTTTTTTTTAGTCCTCACCCAAGAATATGCTTTTTTATTAATGAGAGAGAGAGAGAGAGAGAGAGAGAGAGAGAGAGAGAGAGAGATTGAGAGAGGTTGAAAGAGAGAGGGGATGATGCAGAATTGCAATAAAATCTAACAAGTACCACCTGATAATTAAACAGATTGTTTACTCTGACCACCAATGCTGTTGACCACCATGACTACAGCGCATCAAGACCTAGCAATTCATGATTAAAAGTCAGCAGCATCATAAAAATCAGCTTCTATGAATATCCCAAAGAAAACTCACTTAGCTCAGTATTATGAACCTCCCCAAGGGTTCTGGAATCCAGTCAGCCACCACCTGCTCTTCACAAACTGCAGGAAGCAGCCACCACAAAGGAGATGCAAATCCCCAAAGCTTCCATGTGAATGATGCATGTCTTGTGATGTCAACTTCCTGATCTTGAGCCTGCTATTAATGCCCTCTACCTGGCCTCCTTGTTTCCACTTTTAGCCATCTCCAATCCATTATCCACAGAGGGGAGAGAGAAGTCTTTTACAAATGTGACTGGGTTTTGTTATAAACTTGCTTGAAGCCATCTGCTGAACTTCTGTCATGCTTTAAAGTAAATCCAAACCCTTTAAGCTGGCCTTCAAAGCCTAACCTGATCTGTCTCTGTTCACCTCTCCAGACTCATCTCAGACCTCCCCACCCTTATCTCTGCCCTCCAGACATAGCTCATTCTTTCAGAGCCTCAGACACAACTCTTTCTGTTCTACCTTCAAAGCTCAACAGCCTTTGTCCTAGATGTCCTGCTCTGCTCTGCCTTTTGCGTGACTGGCTCTTGCTCAGCCTTCAGATCTCAGCTTAAATGTCATCCTCTCAGCGAGCCTTAGTTGACTGCCCCCCTAATATTTTTTATTCTTGTTTCTTTGCTTCACAGCAACTCGCATTTTCAAAAGACTTTTTAAGTCATTGGTTTGTTTCTTCATTACCTGCTTCTGATAGATCTCTGAGGAAGGGACTTGGTCTGTCCTCTATAATAGGTTTTATTTTCTTAGTTAGTTTGGGTCAAGCTATTTATCTCAGGCATGGACCCACCTATTAATACATGTTTTCAGTGATGGCTCAAACAGTATGTACACACTTCTATTTCACCTAATAGTTTTTTTTTGTTCTTTCATCTTATAAACTTTCCTCTTTCTTATAATCTGTGGCCCCTCTCTTTTTTATTGAGCACCATTTTTTATTAAGTTTGGGTTAAGAGCCTGTACTGCTAACTTAAATTTAACTTATTTAAGAGGTGATTTAGTAAGAGTTAGTATATCTGAAATTCTTTTGTAGCTGAGTTGAAAAAGAAATGTTCTTTTTGAAGGTTAATTAAACTTTTTTACTGTTTTGTAGGTAGTCTCTTACATTATCTCTGCTCACATGCACTGTAAAGCAGAATTGTGGCCACTTATAAAGGGAGAGCTAAGAATTTAAGCCTGTCCACATAAGCTTCCAGGCTTTTTCTTTCCATTGAAGATAATGTGGTGCTGGAAATTGTCAATCTCAAATCAGAGTATTATTAATCTTCTATGAGAGCCAGTGAACAGCCTTGGGCTGGTGGGGGTGGGAAAGATGACCAGCAAGTAGAATATGGAATATAAATTGTCCGTTCCCCACAAAGACTGTAGGAGTCCCCATGTTCTTGGTGAAGTCTTTTACAAATATTCAGCGCCAAAGCAGAACGAATGAACTATTTTGAAAACCTTATACTGTTATATTCCTTAGCTGATGATTCATAAGATCCTGATTAATTTTAATACATTCTACCCTATCTTTCCTTCCACCTGTCTAAACCCACCTCTACTCCTTCAATATTGAGAGATGAAGTGGGCCAGACAGGAATGGGCTCACCATTAGATACTGCAGTGACTGCTAGTGTGGTCCTTAAATCAAAGTTAAGCTAAGCCAGTTCTTAGTGGGAGCCAAAAGTCAGTAGCTGAAGAGACCAGAAGCAAATCCCAGAACTAATGCCTTAAAAAGAGGAATGTAAATGTAAGAAGATGAGAACCAGGAGCCAGGGGTGAAGTGAGTCCAAGTAAGCTTAGGCAGAGACTGAGTGGTGAGTTGGCATAATGACTTTGAACATCTTTGAAGCACCCAGCTCTTGCCTATATTAGTCATTGGGCTCATGGTGTGTGCATTTGTTGGGAAAAATTGAATTGAAGGTTTCTGTTTACTTATTTTTACAGAATTAGAGAATATAATTCTACATGTTTTTCTTTTTTAAAAACTATATTTTTTATCCTCCAACTATGTATGGCTCTGGCTTTCAACCATGTGTCATTAATTGGAGGTGCAGGTGATAATACCCATCACTGTAACCCTAAATAAACTTGATGTGACTCCTCATTGGCCTCTAGTACTCATGACATGGTTCCTTTATTGGATATTTTAAGGTGATAATTGATTTAAAACAACTGGAACTCTTCTAAGACTTATTAATCATGTTTTTATATCCATATATTTAGAAAAAATATTAACACTGAACTAAATAGAATAAAAAGGTCACTATCAATCATCCAACCTAACATTCTTTTCCCTTACAAAAGATGTTTGCATGCATGTCAAATTAGTTAAAATGCTACGTATAGACATCTGGACATATCTGTGAAAATAGGAAAAATAAAAGGATTATTTACACCTCACTTCTTTTAACAAGGATGATATAGTGATAAAATGTACCCTTATGCTATAAGTAGATGTTAAATGGGTTGTTAATTCATTGATTAGTGGACCAACTTGTGAAAAAAAGTTAGATAAAATAAGTTAGCTTATTGGACATAATATAGGCAACTATAACAACAGCAATTATCTATAAGAGTGTCTATGTGTAAGGCAATGATGTAGTAACTGCACATATATATTTTTTTCTAATCTCCCATTTATGCTGCAAGATAAACATTAAGCTCACTTAAGATATAAGAAAATCATATCTCAGAAAGGTCAGGTCACTTTTCCAAGATCATACTACTCTAGAGAAACCAAGATAGCACCAGGTCTCCCTGACTTCACAGCCAACATTCTTTCAACAGATTGGTGCGCCTATAATAACAAATGGGTTTTGTTGCCCAGTTGACAACACCATAAAAGAACAAAAAGATAAAACAAAAACAGAAATTAAAAAAGTACTGATTATCTAATGGGACTTTTTCATTTGACAGAGGGATAAGATGAAGTATGCAGAGAAGGAAATACATTTGCAAGGCTGGTTAGCTTTAGAGCTACAATGACAATGCATCAGTCTAGAATCCTAGTCCTGGGCTCTTCCTTACCCACCTGCCTTTCACCTATGACATGCACAAATCCTAGCTTATTTCCTGCAAATCTAACTTGGGGTGACATTAATTCTATGTTTTGTTCAGTGGTTCCTCTTTTTTATTTCACAAGTCCTAAGGCTGAGGAAAGGAGACAGAAATCCCCCAGTGCTGGTAAAGAAGGAAAACTGGACAGAAAATTAGAGATAACAGTTTTGTCTCAACTCTCCAGAAATCTGAATGGCCCTGGACAAGCACGCAGGCCCTCTGAGGTTCATACATTCTCCATGAGTGGGGAGGACATACCACCCTTACCTAATGCCCAGAGGTTTTGAGGAGATTGAGTGAGGTAACAAAGGAGAAAGTGCTTTTCCAATCCTGAAGCACTTTATGAAGAGAGGTGGTCCACTGGCCCAGGACACTGTGAAATGAGATGTGAAGTGCAGAAGGCACAATCCATTTCCTCCCAAACCATTCCCTTTGCTCACATAATTTAAGCAAAGCTCTTATGGGTATCTCAATGCTTTTTTTTTTTTTTTGCTAGAGTTTTCTCTAAGGTCTGGAGGACTTCTTATCCCAGAGAAGCCTCAGCTTAGGAATACAGGAGTAGTCGTTGCCCACACCTGTAGTGGACAGAAATGAAAGAACAAATGCCACAGCTTTCTAGGCTTCAGTGGGACAATTCTGAGACGTTTCACAAGATTCCCAAATGGCTCCTGGGGGGTCAAGCCCCAGCTGCTCACCTCAATGTTCAGCTCAACATTCCACTCTTTATCAACTGCTCTTCTACAGTATTGCTTGCTCTCTCCCTGTCTCTGCTTCATGGGATACCCTCTCTTGATGGTTAATTTTATGTGTCACCTGACCTATGAGAGATTCTGCATGAGATTAATGTTTCAATTGATACACTGAGTAGGTACATCTCATCAAGTCTGTTGAAGGTCTGAATTAAACAAAAGGCTGAACAAAAACAAATCCTCTCTCTGTCTGACTGTCTTCAAACTGGAACATTTGTGTTCTCTTGCCTTTGAACTTGAACTCAGACTAGAACTTATACCTGCTGCTTCTCAGGTCTTTGTACTCAGATTGAAATTATATCATCCACTTTCCTGGGTCTCTATATTACTGACTGTAGATTTTGGACTTCTTAGCCTCCATAATTACTTTAACCAAGCCAACTCCTTAGAGTAAATCTCTATCATCTATCTATCTATCTATCTATCTATCTATCTATCTATCTATCATCTATCTATCATCTCTTATTGGTTATATTTCTCTGGATAATCCAGAGTAATATGCCTTTCAAATTAAAAACCTATGTTCAAATCCTTGTCTCAGGCTCAGCTTTAGGAAGATCTAGAGCAAACATAGTTGAGTTGATTCTAAGCCCTTTTTATCAGATCATTTTTTATTCCTTTCACCTCTGTAAATGATTATTGAATTTCTACCATGTGACATGAAAATGGGTGATTGCAATGCAAACCAGTGAGGACCAGATGAGCTTCCCTGCATCCTGGCCTCTTCCCTCAGTCCCTGGAACTGCATCTATGTTTGGTTTCAGCTCCATTTATTGAATTTCTGGTCATGCTTCCTCAGTACTCTCCCCTAGGCTTGGCACAGACTCTCAGCTCATACGTCTTTCCTAATTATATTTCTGGGCTTGTGAACTGACGCAATGACAGCTGTGAAGAATTCTCCATCCCAGAAAGGTCAGGGAAAAACGTAATCCACAGACTGGCTGCCACTTTGCACAAAGCCTGCTGCTGAAACACAGGTTCTAACCTTTCAGTTTCTCTAAGGAAGTCTTCAGCTCCTGCACCCTGCCTGGGGCTGGCACTGATGGGTGGTGGAGGCGGAATTCCTCACAGGTAGGCCCTCACGCCAGACTCCCCATCCTGCCCTGCCAATTTCTGCAAATGTTGCATCGGGTGCTTTGTGCTTGGGTTTATTAGACAACCGATGCCTGATTAAAAGTGGCAACCCTGCAGTTCCCACTACAGCAAACACAAAATTGTGGAGGATGGGCATGCCAGCCCGGGTCTTCCTGAATGCCACGGGCCAGAGGAAATGATTCAGCTGCTGGGGCCCCGGCCTCGCTAGGGCAGCAAACCCCTTTGCTTTTGGTTCTTTCCTAAGCTAAGTGCCTGCTTTGAGCCAGACACTGCACTGGCTCTGTACTCAGATTGGAATTATAGCATCTACTTTCCTGGGTCTAGCAAGAAAGGTAGAGAAACACAGAGTTGCAAAGTACCTTGGCCTTCCTCTGCCAACACTTCCAAGGAAAGTAGTGGGTGAAATGGGTTAGGGTGAGGGTCAGGCAATCCTGTGTTTGAATCCCAGCTCCCCCACTTACTAGCTTCTGAGTGTGGCTAAGTGACTTAACATCTCTGAGTTCCCAATTCCTCTTCTGAAAATGGGACAATAGCTTAAACCAGTGGTTCTCAACCTGTGGGTCACGACCCCTTTGGCAGTCGAACAACCCTTTCACAGGGGTCGCCTAAGACCATCCTGCATATCAGATATTTACATTACGATTCATCACAGTAGCAACATTACAGTTATGAAGTAGCAACGAAAATAATTTTATGGTTGGGTCACATGAGGAACTGTATTTAAAGGGCCAGAAGGTTGAGAACCACTGGCTTAAACAATCTCTCCTTCCCAATATATCCCACCCTCAAGGAATGTAATTATGTGACATGATAGAGGCACTGACTATCCCTACAATGGCAATCACATTACAATACATACATGTATCAAATCAGCATGTTGGACCCCCTTATATTTACACAATGTTATATGTCAAATAGAGGGTGTACCAAAGAATGTATACACACTTTAACAGCTGATAGCTCAATGTTGAAAATGAAATGTATTTTAATAAACACTGCCTTTACAATTATGCAAAGTGTATGTATACATTTTTGAAGGGACATCCTATATATTTCAATAAATTTTTAAAATTAACAAGTATGAATGGGACCACGGCATATTTATACTCTGCAGTTGTGAGAACAATCTGTGTGAAGGGCCTGCACGGGGTGCAGATACACAGACGGGGATGTAGCCATTGCAATTTCCTGCCCTCCTCGCCCGCAGTGTCCAGAGCCCCTCTCTGTTCTTTCCTGTGCTCCATTGGTATGTCTATGACCCTCTGTTCTGCCTTCTCTCCTCCAGAGCATGATCTTCAACATAAACCAACCATGTCATTTAAACCCCAAGTCTCAGCTGCCCATCTGTAAAATGGGAATAAAGTAACACTGCCAGGTCTACTCATCTCATTGAACTCCTGATTGCCAAATGGGGCAATGGTTGTGACACTACTTTGTAAACTAAGAGTTATCCACATGAAGAGACACTAAAGAGAAAAGTAGAAGTGCCAAGGGAATTTCCCTGGATTCTAGGTACAGCTGTTCCCTCCGATCTGAGTTACATATATTTTTGGAGTATTTTATATTAAAACATTTTCCCTATTTAAAAAGCAATGCACCTTCATAGTATTTCATTTAAAAACAAGAAAATAGTTGGGAAGAAAGCAAAGACACTTTTTACCCCACTCTGCACATGTCATCTTGTTAACAGCTTTGTGTATTTTCTCCCATAGTCTCTGCATGTTCAGTGTGATATGACCTGCTTTTCAGGTTGAATAACCCTCTGCTTGCCTTTCCAGGAGAGCTGGAAACCAGCTGAGAGAGGATGGGGGAGAGTGAAGGCAGAGAAGGGAAATGGGTGGACACATAGTTCCTGATATTAAAGGAAGCGTGACTGATACTTCTGTATGAGTCCTTGAACTGCATATTCAAGGAGAAATTCCAAAGGGGAGAAATGTATGTTTTCCTGTCTCAACATGTTTGCAAACAAATAGGGACAGGGCTCCTACGCTTCCAGCTCAAGTGTCTAAATAATCTTTTCACCAGGTGCAAGCTCAGAGGCCTAGGAAGAGGACTGGGGAGCAAAGAGAGGCTGGCAATGCTGGAGAATGCGTGGTGTGTGTGTATGTTTGTGTGTGTGTGTGTGTGTGATTCTTTTCTGGGACTTCAGGAGAGTACAATGAAAAAAATCACAGTGGACCTCAGGGATAAAAGGGGGAGAGAATCTTCATTGGCAGGAAGATTCAGGAAAAACATTAAAAAGCAGGAAAGGTAATAAAGGTCCTTGGGGCTGCTTAGAAGAGGATTCAAGGCAAAGAACTTTCTGAGCAGAGGTCAGCTCTAGGGACATTGGGGGTCCATGGACTTGAATGTCACTACCTTCTCCTTAGTTCAAGGGTCTTAACCTGAGGTCCAAGAGACTCCATAGGCCCCAAACCATGCTCAAATAGGAGAAGCTATGGCTTGGTCACCAATAGAAACCACAGATCTTTTCATCACATTATAGTTGTTTCAAATTGTAAAATATAACTACAGTTATAGGATTTATGAAATCCACCACTAGGTCATGCTATTTAATATATTAACAGACACACATACATTACTATGTCACAGTTTTGTTATTTTTAGGGCTCTGATAACTGGATATTCAACATAATTGGTTTTGATTCTAATTCTTTTAGTATTTTTAATGCAGGAAAATTATTATTCTTGGAAAGAATCCAATAAATAAATCATAGTTCAAAAGGGATCCATGGTATAAAAGGAGAAAAACTCCTAGTTCGGTGACTATAGGAGAACTGGATAGCTGCTCCCAGGGGCAGAATAGAATAGTCTAGATGCTTTGGGCTATAAGAAATAGAAAGCCAGTGTCTGATTTAGCAACATGAGTACATATTATATCAAATGACACTAAACCCAAGGTAGGGTTGGCTTTGGGGTGGATTTGTTCAATAGCTCATAAATGACCTGAGTGGCCTAGGTTCTATTGGTGACCCCACTCTGCCACCCACACTGTCAACTTGGTTCCCTCACCATCAGGACTTGGTTGCAAGAGCAGTTGGGCTACTTGCATCATCTTTATTTACATCTAGTGTGAGATAGAAAAACCCCTATTCTGTTGCTTTCTCTCTCAAGTGAGAGAAAAATATTCAAGTCTCCAGCAAGTTCTCCTGAGGTCTTATTGGCCAGAATTTGGTTACATGGCTATTCATCCTATATAATAAAGAGGTAATATGCAAATTGACCATCACACCCATGTGGTCAAAAGATGGCTGCCACAAGATGCCTGGCAGGGGAGGGCAGTTGTGGGCGATCAGGCCAGCAGGGGAGAGCAGTTAGGAGTGACCAGGTCTGCAGGGGAGGAAGGGCAATTGGGGGTGACTGGGCTGGCAGGGGAGGGCAGTTGCTGTGACCAGGCCAGCAGGGGAGGGCTGTTGGGGGCAATCGGGCTGGCAGGGGAGCAGTTAGGCATCTATCAGGCTTGAAGGGGAGTGGTTAGGGGCAATCAGGCAGGCAGGCGAGCAATTGGGAGCCAGTAGTCCCAGATTGTGAGAGGGATGTCCTGGATTGGAGAGGGTGCAGGCTGGACTGAGGGACAACCCCCCCAGTGCACAAATTTCATGCACCGGGCCTCTAGTCAATCAATAATAAAGAAGAATGATGCAATTAGCAGATTGAGCTAATCAGAAGTACTCCCCTGCCCCCAGTCCCCCCTAAACTTCACATGATGGCTACACAATGGAGAGAGAGAAATGAGTCTTTTGTGGTCCACCACAGTGTCTGTGGACTTTGAAATGACTGCGATCATAGTCTACTTGAACGTGTTGGAGATGCTGAGTTCAGCCCTTTAAACCTCTGTTAAGAATCTTTGTATGCAGAAGCACTAGGAGAGCAATGAGTGGATGAGCAGGGTGCCAGGTGTGGACTCAGGGGAAGTACTATGTGGTGCTCTTCTCAGAGAATAGTAAAGTTTGTGCAGTTTTCCAATTGTTGGGTTGTAGCTAAGCAGTGACAATGAGCGCCCAAACGTCAAGGCCGCTTGCAGTTGAAGTCCCAGGACAACTGCCTCCAACCAGGAGCAGACTCTCCGTTTCCCCCAGTGTGCCTTACAATTGTCCATCATGTGCTATGTGCATGCCAAGAAAAAAGCAGGGGAGCACTGGTTTATTCTACTCAATCTTACCAAAGGCCGAGACACATTGTACTGGCTTATTAGTTGAGAGCAAAGATTCTAGAGCAAAGCTGCATTGCTTCAAATTTGAGCTCCTCCAGCTATTTAGCTTCCCTGTACTGCCATTTCTTCATTTGTAAAATGGGAATTACAATAACAGTGATCTTCTCACAGGGTCATGGTGGGTTTTAAATTAGTCATTACAGGGCAACTACTTTTTTAATGGGCCTGACACATGTACAGCATTAAGTAGACCTTCTTGTGTGTGTTTTTTTAATATTTCCCAGCATCCTCCTTCCTCTGACTAGGAGACTAAACCAAAGTTGGACCTGTTCTTGCAGAAATGCCTCTAATACAAAATATCTGTGCTCAACAGACATTTTCAGAATGCATACAAAAACCTATGAAACAGCTCATCCCAGTCCTATAAATTACTTGAGTGTAAGGTTGAATTGGAGACTATGGTCTCTACTCTGTACACGCACATGCAAACATACACAGCAAAAAAACCCACAACAACACAGAAACAAAATCCACTTTCCAACAATAGGCGCAGCACAAATAATTACAGCCAGGCTGATTCTTAGGGCCTCCGTGGGGTACAAAGGAGGTTGCATGTCGATATTACTGACTATGGCACATCATCTTTCTCCCTACCCCAGACCTCTGCACCCCAAACTCCACCAGGAGATTTCTCCACTAGCTCACATACTCTCAAGGGCAAACATGGCCACATCCCCCGTCCTGGGCTCCTATGTGCCAGGTCCTCCCTATGTCACCTGCCTTTCTTTTTTAGTATCCCCACTGCTGCTGCCTCCCTAGAAACCTTTCCCAGGAGACTTGGCCTCATAGCTGCAAAGCTGAGGATGGTACACACAGCACTGCATTCCCTTGTGACCCCTGTGTGACAGAGGAGACCCTTACTCCACATTTTGTGTCACCCTTTGTTACCTGGGCTCTGAGGGGACATGACTTGTCTCTGAATATCATAGGGTCTAAATGGCCCCTTCAAATTCTTTCTGCACATTGTGTACCTCTAAGGGAACAGACACCATTCTCCATTTCTGTGTCATTCTCCTGACTATTCCACATATGCACGTACGCATACACACACATGCCATGGACACACACACAGATCCATATTTATCCCTGCAAATAAATTTGATAATTGATGGCCTGAGGAAGCAGTCTAGCCCCTCACACCAATATCCACATAGTCCCAGCCCACACTGTTCTCCGTGTTCACTGCTGAAATACAGGTAACTACTCAATCAGTGAGGTAGAAGGCAAAATGGTAGTTGGAGGAAAAATTCAGAATGCAATTGCATCAAGAATTGATGCAAGAAAAGTAGTCACAGGAGAAACCATATTGTTTTCCTGCTAGGCATGCTGAGGGCATGGAGAATAAATTGGTAAGTGGTGACGTATTAATGATGGCGGCATCTGCTCGGAGCAGGTGGTGATCACAGCGGCCATGGCCATGAAGATGCTCATGGAATTAGGAAACCCGTCCCCCGCCCCCCATACATACACTTGACACACTTGAGCTGCTACTTTCTATCTCCTCTTTGGAGTCTGAGAAATTAGGATGCTACATGTAACACAAGAAGGAATGGGCTGTGTATGGGATTGACCTTGACAGGCATTGTCTCTGTTGATTCCACCTTTCTCTGGTCCTCTGTTTTTCTGTACCTGTGAGTATCCTCATAGGAGACAGGAAAGCAGAGCCAGCCCGTTCTGGATAGCACATAGCTCTCAGATGGTGAAAGAAATGTCATATAGTATGATATCTCCTGAAGCTAACCCTTGGGAAGCTCAGGTAAGCCACTGAAAGCAGGTACAGAACCTCCTGGACTCCAGCAGATGGCTATGCTTTTGATTGGTTGTCATTAAAAAAAATCACAGTGAGTTTCTTCCTTTTTCTTTCCTTCTCCCTGGAAGGTAAGCTTCCTTAAGGGTGAGAAAAAAATCCCTGAAGAATATGACTAGATATAGATTCTAAGCTAACTCTGCTGTTGAGTGAAATGTAGAAAGAAATGCCCCATCTATTTGTTGAGACTTTAAAGAAGGTAAGGAGGTTACTGAAAACATTGGGCTCACCTGAGAAGTGGTTTATGTTTGTGGTAGATGGTGGATAGATTTCATGTGCACAATTTCAGTATCCTCCCAAACCCTTCCCTAACACAGGGACAACCCCCTCATCATTCTCTGTGCAGGACCTGGCATCATCTATCACCTGCCCTATCTGCCACGGATGCCCATCACAGGACCTCCGTCCTCCTAAACATACCATCCTCATAATACAAACCCATCCTCATGGCTTGTATTATGAGGTCCCAGTGGTCACTGTCTCACCCCTACCTGCCCTTGGGGATGCGGACCCGAGTGCTAATATCTCCACCCATGAAAGCGTAAAGACATTATGTAACTTTCTTGAGCCTTCGCCTCCTCACCTCTAAAATACAGAAAATATTAATAGATCACATTTACTGAACACTCATTCTATGCAGGTACTTTTCCAACCATTTTGCAAATGTCCACTCATGTAAGGCTTTTCTTGGAATTTGGGTAATGATAAAGTGCACTAACAAAGGCAAGTGCTTAGGACGTTGTAAGAATGTTGTCCATGCTCTGTAGATGGTCCTACTACTGAACTGTGCCAACTCCAGTTTTGGTTGTCTTATTAGTTTTCTAGAGCTGCCATAGCAAAGTATAGGAGTCCCTCCTTATCTGTGGTTTCAGGGCGCCCGTTACCTGTGATCAGTTGTGGTCTGAATATATTAAATGGAGAATTCCAGAACTCAGCAATTCATGCCGGGGTCCAGCCCCGGGGATCCAGGGGTTCCCAAAGGTGTGGACGGAGTCGGCGAAGAATGTTTTACACGGAGACAGCGTTCAGAACTCTCTAGCTCTCTTTAGTCTCCG